>NC_017844.1:1909783-2281398 GCF_000002495.2 Pyricularia oryzae 70-15 | reverse complement strand
TACAGCCACAGGTTCCTTGGGTTCAGCAGGGCCGAGCGGGCCGCCACCCACTGCTCCGCCGCCTCTGCCGGAAAAGAAGTCTTTTGACGATCTTGATGATGACTTTGAGGGATTGGAGGACGCCCAAGAGGGCTCAGCAGCCGATGAAGACTTTGCCAACATTTCTCGCTCGGCTTTGGACGACTTTAATCCCGTATTTGACGACTCATCGCCCCCAAGGAGCCACGGAACCAAGAGCGATCTCTCCAAGGATCCCACTATTGGTACCGGAGCGCCAAACTTGGGAGCTGAGACGAGCAGTTTTGACTTTGTAAGCGGCAGCAGCGCTTCACTTGGTAGCTCAAGTGCGCAACCCGCCTCGACAGGCCCGCCGGCTCCGGCCAAAGTTCCGGCTCCGGGCGCAGCTGCTGAAGGTAGCACTGGAAATGACAACCATGACTGGGATGCCCTTTTTGCCGATCTTGATGGGCCAGCCGCTGGCAATACCGGCACTGTAGCCCCGGCCGCCACAGAGAATTCGACTTCCGCAAAGTCGCCTACTGCCGCGCCATCACGGCCGGCTGAAGTGAGCCGGCTGATGACTGAGGAAGGAGTGCATGATGACCCAATCCTCAAGAACCTGACCAGCATGGGGTACTCTCGTAAAGATGCCGTGGCCGCGCTCGAGAAGTACGATTACAATCTCGAGAGGGTAAGTGTCCAATTTTTACAAATTTCAGATATCATACCTCATACAAATGGATTTGCACATGGCTTTGACTAACTATCGTGCAATAGGCTGCCAACTACCTCGCAAGTCATTCCTGATCGAGGGATATATCAGTCAACTCATTTCCTTTCAAATCCATCCTGCATAGCCATTTCCTCGGCATTACAAACCCGAGTTCTTATTGCTTCGCCTACTGTTACATATGCAAATCACAGTGCCGTTCATCAAAGTTCATAGAAAAGAGGTGGTCGCTTCGCCGCGTCCAAGCCCGTCTTTGTGGTGGGGTTGTTTGATAGTTAAATTTTGTAATGATACCTCGAGGAAGCATTGATTAAGCTGGATATAGTTCTTTTTTCTTGACTTGTGTTTCGTTCGGTCCTACATCCAATTTGAACCATAGCCTACCTGCCTACCTACCTAACCTACCTAGGCAGCCATGTTCCGTGATGGAACCTTGGTTTGGGTCTGGCCGCTCTAGTAGTCATGCCAGGTATTGATTGCCGACAACAACTGACGTTCGGCTTCGATCAGGATCCCCCAGATTCTATCTCGTAAAAAGTGACTAAAACGCCCAGTCCCAGCGGTGGGCAATGCAAGGGGCAGGGCGACGACCAGGCAGTGACATAATGTGGGGCTAAAATGGCAGATCGGTGAATTTGGCCAATCAAATGCTTGATTGAGTGAGTTTCGTCGGCTGGCGGGAAGGCAGTGCGTGAACTATTTTGGCTACAAGTGTCCTCTTCCAAAGTGGGTGTGGGTGAGCTATCAAAGGTTGGAGTGACCAAAGCCAGATATTTCCGTTTGCGCGCTGCATACCTAGGTTTTTTGTTTTCCCCATCCTTCTTCTAGAGGCCACATTACACCCCGGCCTTTTGTCGTGATATATGACGCTGTGCTTTCCTATATCTCGTTCGTTCCTTTCTTCTTCCCTTCTTCATGACAATATACCCCACGTTGCAGTTACATGATCTATAGGCTAGGCCAGTAGCCACTTTCTTTGGCTTGTACCCAGCCTATCCCGCAACCTACCCACTGCCTACCTTAGGTACCTACCTAGGTAACCACCTATTTCAAGACGCCATACCAAAGCTACCTGCATAGATATCACCTCCAACCTTGGTCGACCTCGGGCACAACACAGACGAGCATAGCAATCTATCCCGCGACGGGTGCTGTCGCCATGGCGAAACTAGCCATGTCGCCTCTTATAAAGCTACTTTGTTCTTTGTTTCTATTCTCCTCTAATGTCCTCGCCATCTCGGCCGTTATAGGCATCGACCTGGGTACTGAGTATCTCAAGGCTTCACTTGTAAAGCCGGGAATCCCCCTCGACATTGTCTTGACCAAGGATTCGCGGCGCAAAGAAATATCGGCGGTCGTCTTCAAGCCACCACGAAATGGACCAAAGACTGGAGAATACCCCGAGCGTGCCTATGGCTCCGACGCCATGGCCCTCGCCCCGCGCTTCCCTGGCGACGTCTACCCGAACCTGAAAGCCCTCCTGGGCCTACCAACCGACACCTCGATTGTTCTCGAGTACGCTGCCCGCCACCCCGCACTGCAGCTCGGCTCGCACAAGCTTCGGAAGACGGCCACTTTCAAGAGTGCGGGTGCTTTCAGCCCCGAAGAGGAGGCTTGGATGGTTGAGGAGCTTCTGGCCATGGAACTCCAGAGTGTACAAAAGAGCGCAGAGGAGATGGCCGGTTCGACAGTTCGCTCCGCCGTCATTACGGTTCCGCCCTTCTACACCCTCGAGGAGAGGCGCGCCACCGAGACCGCCGCCGAGCTCGCAGGCCTTCGAGTCCTGTCGCTCATCAGCGACGGTCTTGCCGTTGGGCTTCACTACGCCACTAGCAGAACCTTCCCCAACATCAACCAGGGAGCTAAGGCGGAGCACCACATGGTTTTCGACATGGGCGCCGGATCCACCACCGCCACGGTCCTCAAGATGCAGAGCCGGCAGGTCAAGGACATTGGCAAGTTCAACAAGACGGTCCAGGAAGTTCAGGTCATGGGCAGCGGTTGGGATCGTACCCTGGGTGGTGACGCTTTGAACTACCTGATCGTCGACGACATGATTGCCAAGTTCGCCGAGTCGCCGGCCGCCAAGAAGGCATCGGTCACAACCCAAGGCGTCAAGGCTCACGGGCGCGCCATTTCGAAGCTCACCAAGGAGGCCGAGCGTATAAGACATGTCCTTAGCGCCAACAGTAATACTGGCGCAAGCTTTGAGGGCCTCTATGAAGATGTCGACTTCAAGTACAAGATTGAGCGGGTTGACTTTGAGAAGATGGCTGAAGATCAGGTTGGCCGCGTCTCTGTCGCCGTGAAGACTGCCCTAGAGACGGCTGGTATTGATATTGCAGACCTCGACTCGGTAATCCTGGCCGGTGGTGCTACGCGCACCCCGTTCGTCCAGCAGGAGCTGGAGAAGCTTTTTGGCGCCGAGAAGCTTCGCGCCAACGTCAACGCCGATGAAGCCGCCGTATTTGGTGCTGGCTTCAGGGCGGCTGAGATCAGCCCCAGCTTCCGTGTCAAGGAGATCAGGGTCTCGGACGGTGTCTCGTACGCTTCGGGTATCAAGTACAACAACCACAAGGGCAAGCCGACCCAACAGCGTCTCTGGAGCGCTAGGTCGCATCTGGGTGGTCCGGCCAAGGAAATCACACTGCCGAACAAGGAAGATTTTGAAATTGAATTCTACCAGCAGGTCCCGCAACTCCCTCCTGCCACCGGCTCGGATATCGAAGCACCCACTGCCAAGCTTACTACCAAAAACCTGACGGCTTCCGTTGCCGAGTTGAAGGAGAAGTACTCGTGTGAGCCTAGCGACGTCCAGTTCAAGCTCAGCGTCAGATTGAGCGGCGAGAATGGCGAGGTCGATGTCACCAAGCTCACCGTCCAGTGCGAAACTGAGACTCAAGAGAAGAAGGGAGTTGTCGATGGTGTCAAGAACCTCTTTGGCTTTGGAAAAAAGGAAGACCAGAAGCCCCTCGGCGGCGAGAGCGCCGATGGATCCTCGTCCAGCTCAGCTTCATCCAAGAGCACCAAGTCCGCCAAGTCTCCGGCATCAACTACGAGTGGATCCGCCTCGGCCTCGGGATCCGTGGAGCCTAGCGTTCCCCAGAAGAAGCTCGTTGTGATTCCTGTGCAGTTCGAGCTTGTCAAGGATGGAATCCCTGAGCTTTCCAAGGCAGAGCTCAAGGCCTCAAAAGACCGTTTAAAGGCTTTCGAGGCCTCTGACAAGGCACGTCGCCAGCGCGAGGAAGCTCTCAACCAGCTCGAGGGCTTTACGTACAAGGTCAGAGATCTCCTCGAGAACGACGACTTCGTGAAGGCTTCTACGCCCGAGGAGCGGACAAAGCTCGAGAAACTTAGCAGCGCTGCGAGCGAGTGGATCTACGATGATGGCGCCGATGCCCCCAAGGCCGAGCTCAAGACGAGACTAAAGGAATTGACAGATATCGTTGACCCGATTCAACTGAGAATCGAGGAAACTAGGAAGCGACCTGAACTTGTCAAGGGACTGCAGGATGCGCTCAAGCAGACAGAGGAATTTGTCGAAAACATCAAGAAGAGTATCGCTGAGTACGATGCATTCAAGTCGGCCGAGGCTGCTTCATCCTCGTCCACCATTGAGTCGGCGGCGCCTGAGGCAAGTCCTAAGGATGAGTTCGCAGGTCTGGAAGATAATGAAGCCAAGGCAAGCAAGGACAAGGAGCCTAGCATGGAGGACCTGAACAAGGAGCGTGGTCCAGTCCCGCCGATGTACACACCCGATGATCTCACTGAGCTCGAGGAACTCAAGGCGAAAATTGTTCCATGGCTCGATGAGAAGCTCAAGGAGCAGTCCAAGCTTGCCGAGACGGCCGACCCAGTCCTTACCATCAAGGAACTGACTACGTGGCGTACCAAGCTGGACAAGGCCGGTATGGACTTGACGATGAAGGGCGTCAGGAACTTTGAGAAGAGGAAGAAGGAGGAGGACGCCAAGAAAAGGAAGGCGCAGAAGAAGGCGAGCGGTGCGAAGTCGGACAAGCCGGTTAAGATAGAGCTCGGCAAGGACGGCAAGATGCCGACGCAAGAGGAGCTGGAGGAGCTGCTGAAGCAGTATGCGCCGCCCGAGACAGAAGGTGACGACAAGAAGGCGGAGAAGAAGAGCGATGACACCAAGATCAAGCATGAGGAGTTATAATTTGCAGGAAAGGGGGCTTTCGTGCGGGGGAAAAAACTGACGATTCACATGCGAGACTTTTAGACGTTATGGATTTCAGTGGCGATATACAGATTTTAGCATGTAGAACAAGGAAAGATTCAAGGGCGAGCCGTTGTCACCGCCTCTGGTATGTTCTGACAAGCTCTCCCAGTATAATCGTCTATGCAGATGGTTTTTTTTTTACTTTTTTTTTTTTTCCAGCTTTGCAACGGTCGAGAAGTAGCAGAAAACCCAAGGGGACCGACCAAGGTAAGTAGAAAAAGCCTCACTGGTGCCACATTTGCAGGGAAGCCATAAGC
Source organism: Pyricularia oryzae 70-15 (assembly GCF_000002495.2). Lineage (NCBI taxonomy): Eukaryota > Fungi > Ascomycota > Sordariomycetes > Magnaporthales > Pyriculariaceae > Pyricularia > Pyricularia oryzae. Next base: position 2,276,174 of record NC_017844.1, on the reverse strand, counting down.
CCTGCACCCTTCTACTCGTCACCTCGGCAGATAAGGACTATTGATGTACAAAGCGGAGGGAACATTGTTCCAGATAACACGTCATGCTGTGAATCCTGCCATTCAAAGGATTGCGGCAAGGCGCCAATGAGACGTAGTATGTTAAGGGTGGGCATGTAGGTACTTTGTTCCTACCAAATGTGGGCAGGCTCTCTTTGTGGGACATGACACCAAAGCTGTCGTAGTGGGCTTTGTTGCTATGACACTATGTACCGTGTCGTCGTTACGCTACCTCGTCTACTTCAGGTAACCAAGGTACCTTGGCTACGTAGGTACTTTACCTAGGTAGGTAGGTACCTAAGGTGCCTTAGAGTGAGTTACCTAGCTTGTGCATAGTCTTCTGAATGTTTATATGGAAGCCATGGTTGCTGCTTTGCTGGTGATATCGTTTGCCGGATGCCTGCATTCGCTGACGACTTGGCTGTGGCCCCGTTGACATCTAGTCTCGCTACCTTGGGCTTGGATTATTTGCTGGGTTCACAAAGTGCGCGGAACTGCAGGCAAGTAAGCGAGGGCAGCTAGCCGGCATAAAGGAGGTGGCTTTGGCCTGGGTTCCTGCAGAAGCTGTTTTTTTTTTTTTTTTTTTTTTTTTTTTTTTTTTTTTTTTTAGTTCGACAGACCAACAGAACAACGGCATTGAATCGTGGAATTCTGTCTGCAGCAAGAAGAGAGTTGTGTAGGTAGTCTCTTGAAAAATGTCATGTACCTGCATGCCTCAATGGCTAGGTAGGTAAGGTACCACACAGGTACAAATCTGAGGATACCACCTCAAGAGTGACTGCCCGACGTTTACAGTACCTACCTTAACCTACCTACCTAGGTAGGTACCTAGGTGTGTCCCTGACGGATCCAAGAAGCCACTTGCAGGTAACATGCGCACATGTAACATGAGGACTTGATCTCGGCCCAGGCTACCAGGAAGGGACATAACTCTGTCTAGTACAAACAGAAATGCCGGAACCAGGCACGGCAGGACTCGGTGTCTTGGTACACAAACACGCGTCATTTGGCCACATTGGTCAGAGTATTTTCTTTAAAAGTTCCGATCCGTCGTAGCTCATCTCTTTCTTACTTTTAATCTCTCAAATCGTGTGGTTTCATCCATCCGTCACCAGCGGCCGCTCCTTTTGTCCCTCTTGGACCCGAATCCTCACATAGAACAACCAAGCTCCGACAAGCACCTCAGAGTCTCCACAGGATCCTTATAACGCATTTCTTTGCAGCCCCAAAGACACCAAGCAATCTGCAGAAATGTTGGAGCATGTGCTACTGTTGACCATATGGGCAATCTCTGCCTGTGGTGCCCCAAGCCCCTCTGGTTTGGGGGGCCGCTTTCACATTGATCAAGTCCATAACCGTAACGCCAGACGTAATGGCCCTGTCGAGTATGCCTTCGCTCACGCCAAGTACCATGCCCCGATTCCAAAAGGCCTGTCCAAGACCATGGCTGCGATAAAAAAGGTTAATATCAATGCGGGCAACGCAAGTAAGTCCACAGGGTGTTTACCTATATGTTATGCGGATGTTTTCCTTTTCCACATGTAAATGTTGCTGACCATGCGAACGGATATAGCGGGTGAGGTCCCTTCTTGGCCACAAGAGCTCGACATCGAGTATTTAAGTCCCATCATGGTCGGCGAGCCTGCGCAGATGGTATGGATGAACCTCGACACAGGGTCATCGGATACGTACGTCATCTTGCAAGGCGTTGCTACTGGACTGTGAAGGATTGCTGACTTTTTGCGCTCAAAATAGCTGGATGTATGCATCAACGACCGGAGAGGGTCACAAGGGAGACCAGAAGTTCTATGCCCCGGAAGTCTCCAAAACATCAACGCACGTGCCCAACACATCTTGGTGGATCGAATATGGTGGGAAAAAACCATTTCTTTAAGCCCTGAACATATATTATCAATTTTTGGCTGGTCACTGTTTCCACTACCAGACACTGACCGGCTGGCAGGCGATGGCACCTATGCAAGTGGTGATGTATGGAAAGACACTCTCTCCATCGGCGACGTTGAAATCAAGAACATGACGATTCAGACGGCCTTGATGGCATCGGTGGCCATGGTCACGGACGTCAACATGTCTGGTCTTGCTGGCCTCTGTCCTAATCACCCCAGCACTGTCATGCCTAGCCAACCGACTCTGCTTGAGAAGCTCGAGCCAGTGCTTGACGAGTTCGTCTTCGCTGCTGACCTTCGATACCAGGACACTGGTCGATTCCGATTTGGCCATGTACCCAAGAGTGATTACGAGGGCGAGATTCACTGGGCCAGGATGAACAAGACATCCAAGTTTTGGCAGTTTGACATCAACAGTGTCCACGTGGGTGGCACCAACATATTGTTGCAGTCAACCTGGTCCTTTATTGCCGACACGGGCACCACGCTGATGCTTTTGCCCATGGACCTAACCAAGATGTACTACGATCAGGTGCCGGGGGCCGAGTATAACGAGTGGTACGATTCTTACACATTCCCCTGCAACGAGACCAAAAACCTGCCGAGTTGGGACTTCCAAATCGCGGGCCTGAATGGCACTGTCCCGGGCCACTACATCGCGTACACCAATGTCACTGAGAAGCTCTGCTATGGGGGCATCCAACCGTGGTCGGCCGAGACGTATGGATTTGGCATCCTTGGCGACGTCTTCCTCAAGGCCGTCTACGCAGTTTTTGACGTGCAAAACAAGACGGTTGGGTTTGCGAACAAGAAGGTGAGGGCTTAGCGCCGAGTTATGTTCAGATTGGACGACTGTCGCAGGACCAGGGTGAAAGCGCACTAGATTCCTTGCTTTCTTTCTCTCTGTATTTCTTTTCTTAATAATAACGCCCATTCAGCTATGGGCTTGCCAATGGAGCTTTGGTTGTAACTTGTCGAGGACCCTAAATCATATCCAATTTCTTTCGGCCGTGCAAGACTTCTCACCGGGGTACCCGAGATGACAAGATCGAATGGTTGGTTTCATACTGAAAAATAAAAGAGCCATCCTATGTTGATCGGTCAGCCAATTGGTTCAATCGAAAACCAACCTCAGAGAACGGCCCGAAATATATTCGAATTCCAGTTCCGAGCAAAAGAATAAACGTAAACGAGTAGCTGGCATGCTATAGCCCCATGCCCACAGCAACACGATTGTGATCTATCGCAAGCAATGTTCCCAAGACGATGTGTGTGGTATAATTACAATGCAATGTAAATAGAGTTAAAACGGTAAAAAAAAACCAGGCCCCGAAATTAGAGGGACGCCAAAAAAGAAGCCCGATCTGATAAGCAGTAACACCAATAACGCCGTCAGTCTCTCTTCCCTCAACCCAACTCCGGTCTAGAGTCGACGCTCCAACCGTCCAAAACAATGGTATCCAAAAAAGTCCTTCGCTGCCTGCAATCCCAAGGCAGCCCAACTCGCCTCTCTCTCAACCATGCCTGACTGATCTGTGTTGAGAATAAATATGGGGCTGGACCAGAACCAAAAATGGAGAACCAAGCCTCTAGAAAATCCATGTGTGTGGTGTTTAAACGAATTTCGTAAGAGTGATACTTTCTAAGCATCTCTCTTCCCGCGCAGAGGAACCAAGGAATTTTTGATTCGAGACAAACAAGCAAATTCACCACTCCGCCCTGTTGTCAACCAGGGGTGGGCCCACCACTGACCAAAGATTGAAGGGTCGGTGCAGAGGCTATGCTGGGTTGTGTGTTTCGCACTGAGATACAAGTGGGAAAATGGGAAAAATAGAGTCTATGCGTCCCAGACAGGCAATTGCTCTGTTATGCTCCAGTCTGATCTGCCGGTTGAAAGTCTTGCCATCTCTGCTTTCGTCGTAACATCGTTCGTGGGGGAGTAGCTCTATGCTGTTGTATAGTTTGAAACTCGGGGAAAAAAAAAGTTTTGTATAAAGATTTGGCCAGAAAAAAATGGCTCATCTTTTAATTAAACGTGATCCCTCTCCCGGTCACCGTCTGTTTGGCGGGCAGTACAATAAACCATGTCAGCTTGCATTGCAATACAGAGGCCGTAGATGGAAAAGGAAGCCCGCAGTGAAGGGAGGGGGGGTGACAGGCGAGGGCGAGGACGAGTAGGGAAAATTAATCATTCAAGGACCACGTTCTTACTGACCCTCTGACTCGGTTGGGGTGGGTGGGAGGGCGCCGGGCACAGCCTGCCTCGATGCGCGGGCGGTGCCGGGCCTGGATCCGGCGTACTTTTCCCCAGCCGCCCTCGACTCATGACGCCTGGCCTCGTCGTCCTGGTGCTTGTTGCTGCCGTCGCTGCTGCTCTGAGCAGACTCGTCAAACACACCGCTGATGGGGGAACGCACATGCCTCGGGCTGGCGCTGTTGGCGGCGGGGCCGGTGCTGTTGGGCGGGCTGCCGCGCTGGCGGAGGCGGGCCTCCATCTCCTTTATGCGCTGCTCGAGGGATTCGAGCTCGGTTGTTCGGCTGCTTAGTTCTTGTTTTCTGCAGGAGGGGGAAAAAAGTCGAGGGAGCTATACGTCAGCCCTGGTAATTTCCCCGAAACCCCAATGTTTTGATGGAGTATGATGCTATGTGGGAGTCGAAGGAGCCGCCGAATTTGCGGTGTGTCGCGGCGTGCAATGGGGGTGCAGAAACTACAAGGGGTAGCGGGAGAAACTTACCGCTTGTCGACTTGTGAATCCAAATCAGCCAGGCTGTTCTCGATGCGGAAGATGTCCATCAGTTCGGCGGAGAAGGATCGGGCGATGGTGCTATAGTTGGTTGTTGCCTCAACTGTCAGCGCTGCAATGCTCTCTTCCTCCCTCGCATGCCTCAGCAGTAATGGCATGGCGGAGATATGCAACCCCCCGCCTAGACTAATTAAAAATCCCGCCCTGTTGCTTCTTTAACCAGCGCGGAGGAATATACTAGGGCCAAACTCACGAGTGCGGGCGGCGGCCATTGGGCTTCCAGTCACGGTCGAGCTCCTCGTCGCTGAGGACCGTTGAGCTGTTATCGGCTGCTTGTGGGTTGTTGGTGATGGATGCCATTGTTGCAAGTGTGAAAGGTTGCTGTGCTATAGCTACTACTGCTGTCTGCTTTGCGCTCTCTTTTTCTTCTTTTTTTTCAGAGAAAATCCTCTTGGGTGAGTTTCTGCTCTAGCAAACTCTTTTAAGTCGACGGTTAAAATTGCACCCTGCAAGAGCTGAAGAAAAAAGGCAAAAAAAAAAATGGCCCAATGGAAATGATGATGTACGCAAGAAGGCGGGGGCGTTGGGCTTGGGTTATTCGTATTTTTTTGCTTTCTTTTATCTTTTTCTCTGTGTCAAGGCGGTTGTGTTTCTCTGGATCGCAAGCCTTCAAGTTTAGGCGAGGAGGGGGCAGGAGAAACCGGGCGGCGCGATGCAAGCTTTGTTACAGTCCGAACTTCTGAAGGGTTGAGAGAAGAGAAAGAAGGACAAGCGTGTGTGCGGGCGCGCGTGTGTCAAGGCAACAAGGCAGGTAGCAGGATCAATGCCAAAAAAGCTGAAAGGTGAGACGGAGGAGAAAGAAAGGAAGATCAAATATAATCTCCAGGAAAAAAAAAGGAAGATTGGGGAAACTGTTTAAAGGAGAAAAAGTAGCCATGCACAAGCTTACATAGGTACCTAGGTAATTAGCTAGGTGGTGCCTACAAAATACCTAAGGTAGGTACATACAGACAGCATTACCAAGGGACGAATAATAGGGGAGGAGGACTACGGAATTGGAGTGGGGGGGTAGGCATGCACGCCTCGGTTTAAGGGGGGTTCGAGTGGAAGTGGAATGGAGAATTTGAGGGGTGTGTAAGTGGGTGTGGGTGTGATGTCAGGGGCAATGACAAGGGTTGGTGATTGATTTGATTCAACTCATGATTTTGATTTTGATTTTCCATGCCCACCTTGATGGACATGGGCACTTGTAGAAAAACAGCACAGGATAGAATAGGACAGGGCAGTGCAAAGGTGCAGCAGCTGGAACAGAAGGAACAGCAGCCACTTCGCATTGCAGCTGACATGGAACATATCATCTTCCAACTGCAGCTGGAGCAGGTCAGTTTCGAGTGTCAAAGTTGGTAGAGGTTAACCTAGGTACCATACTTGCTTACATACCTAGGTACGTACCTTACCTAGGTAGGCAGGCAGGTAGGCATGCACGTCAAAACTCCTATTTCGGCTGTTTTACTCGCTTGGTATACCTGTCACCGGAGTTTTTGTCCTTGAGATTGTTTCCTACTGATAGAAGTTCACATACTTACCCTACCTTAACCACCTAGGTTACCTACGATAATGACTGACTAACAGCAGACTTCTTGAATCTTCTGAGCAGTACGGCAATCCGGCTGGATCCTCCCTGAGTTGGGTGGGTCTGAAACGGACCCACAAGGGACCAGAGCCAAAACTACGAAGTACATCAAATCTGCGGAATGTCCTTATTTTTGATGACAGAAATTGTAATAGTGGGGTTGAGGCTGTATGTACTGTGCCGGTAAATGGGCGGTTCATGCAAAGGCATACAATTGCAGGTAAGCTGCGAAAACGTCGGTATCCACTGTTGGAGATCGGGTAGCAATGAACGCAACGCTGCGTTAACCGCTTTAAAGCATTCATTCATTCCACAGCCTTCGTTCGACCCGGTAATGAAAATCAAACCAACAAAGCTGACGGGCTGCTCCAAGATAAAAAATGAAGAGGGAAAAACAGAAAGAAAAAAAGAAAAAAAAACACTTTGTGCGAAGACGATGATAATTTTCCCAAACCCATGTTACCCATCAGCCACGCCCCGCCAAGAATCTCCTTTCCCCAATCATCCACCCGTGACCCGTCGGTCCTGTCTAATAATATATCTCTTCTACATGTGCTGTAGAGGCAATTGCCATAGCACCCGACCCCCAACAGCGGTTCGGCGCATGTCACTGGTTCATCTCAGGAGATCAATGATAGTTCAGTTTTCCAGACAAGAACCATCCACCACCCACCCACCCTTCTTCCCCCGCTTTCGCGTGATAGATTGGTGCTATGTGACGAACGAAGCAAGGCGGATTACGACCACACGTGACGGCAAGCCAAGATCGAAAAGGATGGATGGAGACATTTCGAGATTCGCCATCGAGGCTGAATATTAGCAACGTACATTCAATCGGCCTAGCTGTTCGATCTCGGAGTCTGCATTGGGAATCGGTCGGTTCGGTGACGAACAAGAAGTAGCTCAGTACCGTAGATGGCTACATTCTAGTGTATAGTATGTAGTAGTAGTATGCATACCGAGTCATTTCATTCTGACCGCGCAGGCGGCTGCGCTGCAGATTTTTAGACTAGTTTAGCTGCGGCCGATCAATTTCTCGCTTGTTGAGCAATCCCATCCAATCTGTATGGGTTTCGAGAGCCGAACCCATCAAGTCAAGGTTGTTTGTTCGGCCTCTGGCTAAAAAAAAAAAAAGATTCATTAAAATTCCAATCTCATATATTGTTCACATGGAATGAATGCATGATGGGCATGCGACATATAAGGCTAGCATGTGTACTATGTACCACCTAAGTGTGCACCGGTAGTCGTCAACCAACAAAATGGGACTCGAGACAGAATAAACGGCGACTTGTCAAAACTTAAATTACGAGCCCACTCTTGGCTAGTATAGAGCGGGCCGAACGGATGGAGCGGGCTGACGTGCACCCCTGGGAAATCTGGAGATTCCCAAAGTCCGTGGAGAAGGACGCTTGGGTTGGTTGATTGGGATTTTGGGATTTGGCTTGGACATGTTTTACTGGACCCTCAGATGTCATCAACTCAATTCAGGGTTTGGCAGCGACTTGACAAGTAGTAATATATCGGCTTGCTTGCTGGCCACCTACCTTGACTATCTGGCACTTTTTATTCACTTTAGGCAACATAAATAGCAATCGTCCGTCTGCTAAGGACAGTTGGTGGGACGTTGGGCTAAACCTTGGCTAGAAATAGGACCTCAAACAGAGCAAGTAAATGTTAGTCAAGACATATCTAGAGTCTATTTCGCGCTGCGACGCGCCACTGGGAGCTAATAGCGCAAAATCCGATTACTCCCATGTTGGGTGATGCTACATTTATACTCTGTATGCTGGCAAATGAGCGTCGTAGGATGTTGCAACACTGCAGGGTCTTGAAATATGGCTGCCAAGTGCAGTGCCAGCAAAGGTGTGGGATCTCTCAAGTGATGTGATTAAAACAACCTACCTACCTTAGCGAGGTTGATAAGATTCTTTGAATATTGAATAGTTTACGTAGACGCTGCAAAATTAGGTCTTAGGTAGGTCCCTTATGTATAGGTACCTAGGTAGGCAGTCACCATGCAGGAGATAGTTGACCCCAAAATTGCTATCGGGTACGTACCCCGACCTAATACAGCATGCTAGCGTGGCAGTCACAACCGGAAGTCTTATCTTATCATACCTTCCACGTCGTCATGAATTTCCAAGTCCCAACAACCCGACGTCAGCTGATACCTACCAACATGGTGCAGCTGTTTTGCTCTTAACCAAGTTTGCGACCAAAAGACCCGGACAAAAAAGAAAAAAAAAGTTTGACATTAATTAGCTTGTCGGTTCAGCGACAACCACTTCGACGCGACAAATTGGCCCGCCAGCAGAATACTCCACGTGACTCGCGATCAGACTTAGCAAGCAAAAACTTGACAAAACATTGCCAACCATCAAACAGGCCTCGAATCTACAGATCTGAATGCGTTCCCCATGACATTAATCGGTTTATTTTTGAGGGGATAGGTGACGCGAAATTCTCGCATCAGGTAAGTATTTGGCGTCGCTTTGCGCGTTTTTGGTCCTTTAAAATCGTGATTTGTGACTTTGTGAATTTCGCGATGGTCAATTGAACAATTGCCGACCGAGCTTTTTTTTTTTTTTTTTTTTTTTTTTTTTTTTTTTTTTTTTTCTCGCTCTGTCTCCCTCTCTCCCTCTCTCGCCTGCGGTCGCGTTATCGGCCATTGCGGGCAAAATAACCCGATCCCTAAAAAAATCCACTCAAAACTGACCTTCATCTCTTTACCATCTGCAGCTCCCAGAAACATCACAGAAGCTGGCGCCGATCCATCTTCTTCCGAGACGCGGTGGTCCCGTCGAAGTGCGGCGAGGTGGATTCTGGGGTATGTCCAACATCGCGGCATACACGCCTCTCGAGTCATTTCTGTTGTTCAAGGCCCTGTACGCCCGCGGCGTCTCTGCAGCCGTATTTGACGACATCTCGGCCGACCTCATCAACTACGAGTTCATCAAGGACGATGCCACCTACGATGTCACCCGCCTGAGCCCCGCCTCCCTGCAGGAGCTCTTCTTGCATCTCTTGCGCGACGAACTGAAGCTCAACGTCGACACATCGGACAAGGTCAGCGACGGCAGCCTGTCCCCCAACAAGAGGCGAAAGCTACATGCACCGACCCCACGCAACCTCCAGGAGGCTGCCGAACACCTCCCCAAGGTGCCCAATGTGCTGCAGAGACTGTACAAGGAATGGAGAGCCCACCGGATTACTTCGATTCTCGAGGATGAGCAGCGGTTCGAGCAGATCTCGGCCGAAATCGCAAAGGCCGAGAAGGAGGCTGCGCCGACAACCAAGAACGGCGCAGGCGATGCTGCACCGCAATCACAGCCTGCGGTTCCTTCACCTACACCAAGAACCACGCCTGCACCGCAGGTGAGGAAGGATACTGGTCAGGTGCCTAATGGAGTGCCGCAAGCTAGCGCATTACCTTTGTCAAACCCGAAGCAGACACTACACCAACTGGAATCGGTGACGAAGTCGAGGACACCAACCCCCGTGCCGGCACCGTCAAGTGCGGTTGCGGACTCCGAGCCGGCTACTCCGCTGTCGCGACAACCGTCTCCTGCAGCGCCGCCAAAGTTCACGCCAACACAGGCGCAGTCCCCTCGACCCGGCCCAGTCACTCTACCTTCGGCAGTTCCCACTCGACTTGCGACCTCGACTCCTCCAACCATCCCAGGCCATCAGGTATCTACCCCGCCGCGTGTTCCATCACCAGCTGCTGCCCTTGTATCAACGACGGCAGCTACAGCACAACCTCCCGCTGTGCACACTTCGCAGCCGTCCCTCCACGTGACACCCGTGACGGCGCATAATGCGAAACCTCAACCCCCGCGGCCATCCCCTGCTGCTAACAGTCAGCCAATTGCGCCGCAGCCGGTGCCCGCCCAGAATCATGTTTCTCTACAAAACAACCCTAGAGCGGGAGTGGCACCTCCGAGCCAGTTCGGACAAGCCGCGTTGACGGCTGGCAGAGGTCACAATCCGCCACCACGGCCACCGAATGGAGCAGCGGCGTCACCAGTTCTTCAGCATCCGCAGGCAGTCTCTGCGCCTCCATCCCGGCCGATAGTGGCGCAGCAACAGCCTGGCGTGCTGCAGCGACCCGAGGCTATCGGCAAACCCAAGGTATCACAACCACCACCGCGCCAGGCCACACCAAATCCAACACCGGGCACACCACTCAAGTGGGAGCCTCCTTATCAACCTCAGCAGCCTTCGACCCCTCTTCAAAGACCGCCTATACAGCATCAGCACATGCAGCCAGCCAATCCCGTCCAACAACAAGTATGGACTCCGCAAGCGCTTGTTCAGGCTCAGGCTCAGGCTCAGGCTCAGGCTCAGGCTCAGGCTCAGGCTCAGGCTCAGGCTCAGGCTCAGGCTCAGGCTCAGGCTCAGGCTCAGGCTCAGGCTCAGGCTCAGGCTCAGGCTCAGGCTCAGGCTCAGGCTCAGGCTCAGGCTCAGGCTCAGGCTCAGGCTCAGGCTCAGGCTCAGGCTCAGGCTCAGGCTCAGGCTCAGGCTCAGGCTCAGGCTCAGGCTCAGGCTCAGGCTCAGGCTCAGGCTCAGGCTCAGGCTCAGGCTCAGGCTCAGGCTCAGGCTCAGGCTCAGGCTCAGGCTCAGGCTCAGGCTCAGGCTCAGGCTCAGGCTCAGGCTCAGGCTCAGGCTCAGGCTCAGGCTCAGGCTCAGGCTCAGGCTCAGGCTCAGGCTCAGGCTCAGGCTCAGGCTCAGGCTCAGGCTCAGGCTCAGGCTCAGGCTCAGGCTCAGGCTCAGGCTCAGGCTCAGGCTCAGGCTCAGGCTCAGGCTCAGGCTCAGGCTCAGGCTCAGGCTCAGGCTAAGATCCAGTCACAACATCAGCCTCAGGTCCAGCCACAACATCAGCCTCAGTACATACAACCCCAGGGGCAAGCATATCCTCAGTATTCAGGCCAGCCTCAGCATCAGCAACAACCTCAGCATCAGGGCCAAGCTTTTGCGCATCAGCCATCTCAAGGACAGATACAGGCACAAGGCCAGGCGCGTACTCGCCCTGGTCACGGGCAGCCCTCCCCCGTACCGCCAACTCCTTACCAGGCTACTCCATCTTCTGCCAACAGTACCAAAGGTCAGCAGCCAGCCCGAGCAGCTCCTCAACCAGGCTCAGCTGTCCAGCAGCAGAAAGGAATGCTCGTACCACCACAGCATGTTCCTCTAGCACAGCCGCATACGCCGGCCTCGGATACAAGGAAGACCATTCACAAAGAAACTGCTTCCCAAATTGTGCAAAGGAAACCTGGGCAGGCCACGATGCCCCTGTCATCACAGCCCAAGGTCCCTACTGCCGCTCCTCAAGCAATGGCTCCGGCGCAACCTGGCGGGCCGCAAGGGCTTGGACGACGACAGCCACCAACCAGCAACTCTCCAGTACCTTCATACGTTGCGCCTCAGCCTTTCACTAGTCAGGGAAAACAGACTCCTGGCCGTTCACCCAATATACAACAACAGCCACAACAGTTAAAGCCACAGCAGCCACATCCCACCCAAAATATCCCTATACAGCAGGCTCCGAGTCACCCCACCGCCAGTATTCAGCAAGCCGCAGTCTCAAATCACCGGCCACAGCTGGTGCCGCGACCGTCAGTGCCAGCCGGACCGAGGCCGTCCATTTCTGCTGCATCTGCGTCTTTTGCGACTCCTCAACCGGGAGTATATCCATCACCACAACCCAAAAACCAGCAGCCATCAGCCTCTGTGTCTAATGAAACTCTCAACTATCTCCGATCTACCCCCAAAACCACGCCGACCCCTGGTTTTAAACCTACACCGACTCTCCCGCAGACACCATCAGTCTCAAATGATCTTGGCTATTTTGCACCTCGCGGTAGTGCCACGAGGTGGAAATCTGCTGTTTCTACGCCTTCGACACCAAAGCCCGAGGAAGCTACGAAAATGTCACTGCCGCCTATGGAGCCACTCAGTCCAGTTCAGGCATCCGCAACGCTGCCTCAGAACCAAAAGCTTTCTCCGGTGGTATCGACTTCCAAACCTACAGCGCCAGCTGCCGAGTCACCTCCATCAAAAACCCAGGCCAAGAATTCGCCAGTACCAAAGCTAGACGTCTCGACGCCCAAGGCACGGGGTAGAGTGCCTCGAGGCAAAATGCAGGAAGCACCCAAATCGCCACCAGCCAGTGCGCATGAGACGCCTCGACTGGAACCACAAGATAAGATGCAGGTCGACGCGGCAGAGCCAGTGCCAGCGCGAGTGCCAGAGCCAGTGCCAGCGCGAGTGCCAGAGCCAGTGCCAGCGCGAGTGCCAGAGCCACTGCCAGAGCCAGTGCAAGTGCCAGTGTCAGAGCCAGAACCAGAACCAGAACCAGAACCAGAACCAGAGGCAGAATCTGCCATCATTAAGAAGGAGGCAGAGACGCCTAGGATGCTTGAGGAAACCGGCGATACGACCGCCGACGAGAGTGTTCCTAGTAAACGCCAGCCGGATACTCCTAGCAGTCAGCCAACACGGCGTGTGAAGCGAAAGAGGGCCGAATCGCCGTCTGACGATCGAGCAGACACGGCCGTACCCACCCCTACTGCGAAATCTAGTGACACACTTCCGGCTGGAGCTGGGACGTCTAACAACAGCGCTCCTGTGCAAGCCTCCAAGTCCTTGCAAACCATGACGCGGAACCATGTGCGCTGGACACGAGACTTCCCCAAGATTAGTGCTTCTGCCCTGGAACAAATTACCAGTCACCGGCATGCCAACATGTTTGCCCACCCTATCCGCGAACGCGATGCCCCAGGCTACCACAACATTGTCCGCGGCCCCATGGATTTGAAGTCCATTAGGGCAGCTATCACACATGGCAACCGGGCGGCGAAACAAGCGGTTGCTAACCTGCCAAACGGAGATCCTGGAACGAGCATGGTTTGGCTGCGCAAGAGCGAAGACCTAGTGCCACCACGGGGTATCATCAATATCACTCATCTGGATCAGGCGCTGACCCAGATGTTCTCCAACGCCATCATGTACAACCAAGATCCGAACCGCGGTCCGGGCCCATCGTTTTTAGAGGAATTAGAGGAACCGACTGATGATGGTGCAGACGCAAGCACCACGGCCGCATCTGGGGGTGGTGCGGCATCTAGTGTGCTCGGCTACAAGGTAGACGAGAACGCAGTTGTCAACGACACCATTGCCATGCACCTCGAGGTCGAGAAGCTACTGGAAAATATTAGAGAGGCTGAGAAACAGCGCGCGGCGCCTCCACCTCCGCCTGTTGATGACGAGGACGACAAAGGCCATTATGATACCAACGGAGACACCAAGGCCGACCATGCTGACGTTGAGACGGATCGTGCCGAAAGGGAAGGTACCGATGCGACTGAGGGTGAAACTCCCAGTGGCGCCATCGCTTCCAACACGGGCACAACAAAGAGGCGAAGGATAGCGCGTGGCTGAGGATTTGATCAACATAGATATTGATTATCAGAAGTGAATTGTAGTAACCACTGTTTTGTTGCCAGGTCAATTCAACTTTTGCGTGATGACTCTGTCGTCACGCTTTCTTAGACTAGGATTATGTGAAACTCGATTACAGCTGCTCAGAATTCTGACAGATTTTGAGAACAAAAATCAAATCACGTCAGTATTCAAACCATGAAGCGACAAACGTGACACGCCAGACTGACTGCTCATGTTCGACATACGAGAAAATCCCGGAACCAGTTCTAGAGGCATTTCATTTCGACATGATATATTTGACAAAGCTTTTACGACTAAGAATGCATAAAAAACGTGACGCGTGTAACCGCCGCTCTCTATCCAAATGTCGATGCAGTAATATTATTTATGTACAATTGGGATTAATAGAAGAAGCTTATAACGGTGCAAACAATGTTTGTGCTTATGGCTGTTTGATGATGCCATGTAGTTGTGTATGTGTGTGTCTGCGTGTGTATGAGCAAGTGAGTCTAAGTGACAGGCTTTTGGTAGAATCGATTGGGAGAGTGAGGTAGGTGGTAGGCAGGTTAGGGTTAGGTAGTTTATGTGGTAGGGTTGACTGGTCGGTCCGGCGGGGTTTGAATGATGTGATGTGATTGACTGTCAATTTGAGGTTCCGGCGGGCGCCTAGAGGATTCAGAAAAATCGGGCGAGCGTGTTGCTGAGGTCCACAAAGTCTACGGGCTTTGTGACATAGGCATCAAAGCCGGCCTGTATGCACCTTTCCTGGACGTCTGCCATCACGTTGGCTGACAGGGCAATGATGGGTAGTTTGGGCCCGTCAGGGGTTTGCTGCTCCCACTGGCGGACTTCCCTGCAGGCTGTGTACCCGTCCTTCTTGGGCATGTGTAAATCGCACTATCAACCAAGCAAGCCAATTGATTAGCTTCCAGTCACCCAATAAAACATAAGAAAGAAGTCAACCTCAACTTGTTCACTGGACACCACTTACCAGGATTAGTGCAAAGTAACCCGGTCCGTGACCAAAGACCATCTCTGTGCACTCTTCGCCATCCCGCGCCACCTCCACTGCCACACCGACCTTCTTGAGATACTTGATAAGTACCTTTTGGTTGATTGGGTTATCTTCCACTAGGAGCACTCTGAGCCCGCGATTGCCCATCCGCTTCTCTATCTCGGCATAGCTCTGCTTCTGCGTCTCGACGATCTGCTCGGCTGTTGACCGGTTTCTGTCTATGCTGAGGTCCCTCTCCTGGCTCGGATCGAATATGACGGCGAATCGAGACGGCTTTACTGGCTTGTAAATATAGTTCACCTTGTCATCCGACATCAGCGACTCGAACTCGGTTCCGGCAACCTGCTTCACTATGGCCTGGCGCTGGACAGAATCCGATAGTATAAGGACAGTCGCTTTCGAATGCAGCTTGGACCTCATGAGCTCGCCCATCAGGCCGATCAGTTCATCGGTGGACGGAAGGTTAACGACAACATGGGTAAAGGTGATAGCGTCAGCCTCTCTGATCAGTTGCTGCGCCTGTGTAACAGTTGCAAGTGGGGTGATTTTGCGCGGGACCTCCTTGGGTAGCGTCATCTCGATGTGCTTGGTGGTTGCTTCGCGGCTGTGAGTCTGGGGACTGATGACTAGAATTGAATACTTGGTGGGCCTCTGGCCATCACCGCGCTGCTGTCGTGGTGGGCCAAGATCAGGGGTCAGCGTCGAGTTCGAGTTATTTGAAGACGTGTTCTCGGTTGACATGTCGGGCATTTCAAGCTTCATCTGTGACAGGTCTTGACCACTTGCCCTGGCAGCTTCACTGAAGTTCACCAAACCCGCGTTGGTGGATGAGATTGAAGTTCTGGCTGTGTCGTGCGTTTTGTTGGACCGAACTGAAGGATCCGAGCTTGCACTCGAGCCGGTCGCCGGGGATGTAACACTAGGATCCGTCGACGCCGGGCTCAGCACCGAAGGCGAGTTTGTCATGGGTAGAGATGGGTGTTTGAACAGCCGAGCTGCTTGCAACCCTTCGGGTATGCTCGACGACGAGACAAGCTCAACTGACGATGATGGTCTTAGCGACTCCGGACGATCGCTATCTGTCGGCAACCCAAACTTTGCCGTAAAAGTGAAGGTTGAGCCTTTGCCTGGGGTCGCAGTGCCGTTCATCTGGCCGCCGTGGAGCTCTACCAGTTGCCTCGAGATGACGAGGCCCAGACCGCTGCCTCCATGTTGACGGGTGCTGCTCCCGTCTATCTGGCTAAACGGCTTGAAAATGAGCTCGGACTCATCCTTGGTAAAGCCTCGCCCGGTATCAATAATGGAGAACTCCAACATGATCTCATCCTCACCAATCTCGTTTTCTTTGACAGTAGCAACGCTACATCGGCTGAATACCTCACCTTCCGAGGTGAACTTGATAGCATTGCCAATGACATTGAGAAGCACCTGGCGGATTCTGACTTTGTCTCCTTTAACCCAGGCCGGCACTTCTGGCTCAACAATGTAGTTGAGCTCAAGGCCCTTGGCAATCGCCATGGTCGAGACCAGCTCGTTCACGGCCTCGATCAGGGATGTCGTGTGAAACCATTCATACTTGAGCTTCATCATGCCAGCATCGACCTTAGATAAGTCGAGGATGTCGTTAATGATCATGATGAGGCTGTTTGCGCTGGTGTGGATCGTGTTTGTGTAGTCCCTTTGCTCCTCAGTCAAGGTTGTCTCCTGCAAGAAGCTCACCATCCCCGAGATTCCTATGAGAGGTGTGCGGATCTCGTGTGACATGTTACTGAGGAACCTTCCCTTGGACTCCATGGCCTCTTTGAGCTTCGTCTCCAACAGTTTGTGGTCATTAATATCGGTTGCTGAACCAAAGTAAGAGCTTACGCCACTTCCCCAGTTAACCCCGCCTATCTCGACACAACGGATCAGGTGCCATCTATATTCTCCAGTTTTGGAGCGTAGGCGAACCTCGGTCGTATACGATATGCGTCCGCTGCTGTCCGTGCCAGCCTTGATCACACCCTTCTTGGCCAACCGCAGAAGATCTCCGGCCGACGTTGCCTCGCTACTAGAGGAGCTACTAGAACTGTTGTGTCTAGAAAGCATCTCACGCAGTTTGGTGCTACCTGGGTTTGGTACGGGCCGGTTAACTGCTGCAGTGCCAGTTGAACGGCCGAGCCCGGGTGTCCCTGGCAGCGGCGTCTTCACTGTAGCCGACTCAAAGGGCATGGGCGTATTCACTGCGCTCAACGAGAAATCTGTCGGTATGCGACACTTTGCCAGGTCATCCGGGTGAACATAGTCCATGAAGCCAAGGCCGAGCGAGTCTTCAAAACTCTGTCCAGTATACGAAAGCCACTGCTCGTTTGCGAAAGTGATACCTTCATCCTCTGTCGCTGTGAAGATGATCTGGGGTATGAGGTTGGCGAGAAGTCTATGTTTGGCTTCCGACGCCTCGATCTCCTCTTGACGAGCGGCCTTGAGCTCTGCTGTATGTTGATCGTGGATGTCCATGTAAGATCCAAGAAATTGCTGGACCGTGTTGCGCTTGTCACGAGTCGCTATTGCCCTGGCCTGGAACCAACGATACGCATTGTCGAACCTCTTGATACGGACCGTTCTTGAGAAAGGCTCACCTGTTCGCAGGGAGTACGTCCACGCCTTGATGTACTCTTCCTTGTCGTCAGGATGCAGACTACCGTATGGATCGGCCGCGAGTTCGGCTGGTGTCACACCACGATAGACCAGGTATCTGCTATTAACCCATAGCATGTCTCCCGCTGGAGGTTGGGCGACGAAAACGTGAGCAGGTAGTGAATCGAGAATGAGGCCTTTGAGGGTGTCCGATGGCGGGAGCATTTCGCGGGGCACAGAGCCCGAGCCACTCCGTGAGGGCGGTTGCTGGCTCTTCATACCGACTGTTGAACTGGGTGGTAGAGACTGAAATGTGTGGGAGAAGTCGGCACCATATGAATGCAGCTGGGTGTGCTTGTGGCCAGTGCGGCTTCCTCTCCTCTGGCCATCTGCCGAGTCTGTCGCTTTCTCGTTCTTATCCAAAGCAATCGAGTGCAAGTCCTCAGAGGCCCGTTTGACTGCCGACTCCTCGGACGGATCTTGATCTTCAATAGCAGAGTCTTGGACCCATTGCCCCTTTGTACCCGAGCTTCTTTTAAGGAATCGCTTCTCGCCAACAGCGCTCTCCCGGGAATTTCTCCTCTCCTTGGGGTTCACTGCACCTGGGGTGCCAGGGCCTCGTCCGGTCGAGGAAGTGGGCTTCGCACTGAAGTAGCTGTCACCGATTCCTGAAGTTACTAGTGGGCTAGCAGCAACTTGGCGCTTCTCGGTCACGAAGCCCAGGTTACCAACGTCCCAACTGGGCGTTCCAACAGCGGATCCTGCGGCACTGCGAGATGGAACTGAATAGTCACTAGGGCTGGTCATACTGCCGCCCAGCGATCTCTGCGATTCAGAAACCTCACCGGACGTGAGCTCAAGTCCAACCGGATCAGCAATCAGTCGACCATCTGTCCCAAGACTGCTGCTGTATCGAATAAAATCCGGGTTGCGCTTCTGGAGGCCTGCAAGCTCGACCTCAAGGTTTGTATAATGCCGACAGAGTGAGAACGAGGTTGCCAGATGGGGTGCAAGGTGGGCAAGCGAATGTCTAAGGTTGGATGGGTACGGGATTATGGGACTGAGAATTGACAGGACTGCTATGGGAGAATGCTTTTCCTTGTATCCCGAGCTGGGAGACGCCGATACAGGCGTGGATGGATCGCCGCCACCTGCAGCACTCTTGCTGCGTATGTGTGACTTCCTCTCCAACGTGCTTGTATCAAGTTTGAAGGTGGCAGTCGGCCGTGAAAGTAGAACATGTGACAACGGTATGTGAAGGACCGTCCATGAGTTATCTACGCCAATTGTCTCTGGCGGTTTCAACGCTGTGTAGTCGGGGGGAGGGGCGGATGCAGGGTTGAAAGAATCTTCGTCTACAACCGCATCGGTGAAGAAAGGATTCTCAGATGGCTCCGCACGAATTGCTGGGGATGGGGCCGGCGACTGAGACCAAGGTGAGGGAGGCGCTTGCTCATACTCCTCATATTTAGGGGTAGGAGGTCGCGGCATGTCTTCGTCGTCCAGCCGTGACCCTACACCACCCTGTCTCTTTTTATCACCACGCCAACCTCCTTTTGAGCCCCGGTACATTTGCGCACCCCCAAGTAATGACGAGAGTTTTGAAAAGGACTCTGGGCGTGGTCTTCTGTGCTGTGGTTGCTTTTTGGGCCCATCTGGTGAGCGACTCCTCGTTCTCCCCTTGGTCTCCTCCGCTTGTGCTGGCGGCTGCTGGTGATCTAAGTATGGATAGCTGCGTGTCAATGCGATGACTTTGCCCCTTTCCAAGACTCTTCGAATGCCATTATGATCTATGAGGGGGTCGGCCTCGAAATCGAGTGCCTGGAGCATTGGAAGAACTCTGGCCTGGGTCGGTGTCGGAGGTGCTAGGGCCGAGCCCCAGCCTGGAACGTCGGCAACATCATCCGCGATTGCGTCATGTTCTTCCAAGACCTTCTGGCTGAGTGCTGGACGGGATTCCCGAGCCTCCAGCTCTACTTCGGCAACGGTAACGGGATAGGAGCTCTTGCTCCGTGGCATGGGGCTTGGCCGGGGAGAACTTGATGCGGCCGTATCCTTGGCGTACACAAGGTTCTGACGGCTTTCAAAGGAGGTGAAAGAGTGCCGGCTCGAGAGGTCTGGACGCGTCGTTGGGGAAAGCAGACCTTGCAGATCGGGATGAGCGGTGATCTCGGACCTCACATCCGTGCCGCTAGGAACTACGCTACTCCCACGTGCCATGTAAGCCATGCTCAGGTCGTCCTCACCTCTTGCATTGTATGTAGCTTTCTGGCCCCATGGCACGTTCTCGATATCCGTCGTATCGGCTGGTACCGCCAATGTCACTCGCTCTGCCTTGTAAACCTCGGTCAGGATCTGGACGACAGTCTGCCACCATGCATCTAATCCAGGTTCCGCCGACAGCATCAGAGAAAGTTCGTAAAGGTTGGGAGTTGGGAAGTCGGTTGGTTCCTCGTTTGACACAGATGCACCATGTGGCTGGAAGGTGAGTGTAGAGGCAGGCGTGGATGGATTCGAAAGGATCTTATCGAGCGCGCTCGGAACATCTTGAAAGCTGGCCGGGTTGGCCTCGGGGGTACCAGTCGGCGACAGCGCCGTGAAAGGCCGGTGCAGGTGGGATGGAAGGCCTGCCATGGAGGTCATGCGGGGAAACGGATACGAGGGCGTCCTTGCGGCTACCCCTGGTGTGGCAAGGCCGCGGATTGTGGCTGTTGAGGAATTCGTCGATGCGGTTGTCGCAGGGCCAGAATCAAAAGGTTTGATTCCTGGGGGAGGGCTCTCCTCCTCGGCGATCGGAGACGGCCTCTTCGGACTATTTCTGGGCGGCTCCTGAGAACTTATGGCACTCATTTGTTTCTTCAGCTGTTCTCGGTAGGCGGCAAGTTCCATGGCGGGACTTGAGCCCTCGGCGCGAGGCGCGGCCTCATTTTGATTCGCGGCGTCGCTTGTCGCCTTTGACTTTGAGGAGAATGTTTGCGGCTTCTGGGTAGATATCCTCGCTTTGCTGGACTTGTCTGTGTTTTTGTTTCTGCCACCAAGAGCTTGCGCTGGAGAAGCGGCAGGAGACCGAGGTTCTTCTGAGGGTGAAGAACTACCCATACCACTCTTCAGCCAGCCTGACATTGGGAATCGCTCATCTCCACGCGCAACCAGGGCGAGTACAGCTCATGATCCAGCCGCCCAAGGCCTCGGCGGGGATGTAGGCTGGCTGTAGCACGGCGGCGCGAACCCCGGGCGACAGGTGGGAAAATCGCGATACGAGCGCTGTTCTCAAGTACAGTGACGTGTGGGTGGGTGTCGCGGGCCTGAGCAAAGGGCTGGGGGACCAGGTCTAGTTCTAGTAGGCTGACGAAAGACGCCTGGACGGTTTTTAAGGGTCGACTGGTTTTCCGTTGTTAGGACGGTGCGCCGGTGCTACGTTGTTTTATGCTGGCGCTGGCGTTGGTGTTGGCGGGACGGATTCAACACTGATACCAATGTATTACTTTGGGGGGGTAGTAGCAGTATGACAGGTATTCGAGTTGAGTTTTCTCGAACAAGTGCATATGCAATTGATCCGGAGGCCTGAGCGATCGTTACCAACCTGTTTTTAGGTCGTCGCGTCTGAGTTTTGTCTTGTTTTGTTTCGAGGGCAATAGATGGGTTTTCAAGGCCGCAGGTAAGGTAAGCTGGCGACGGCCTCTTGGGATATGGCCAGTTGTTTTTCACGGAATAGACCGTTGGGTGGGAACGGGTGGGAACAGGTGGGAAAAATCTTAGCAGTAGACAGCAAATGCGTCGATTGTCAGGGCGAAGCAGGGCGAGGAAATTCGATTGAGATTGGGAGGGTGGTGCGCTCAGAGTGGAGGTGAGGTGGGAAGGGATCAAGCTGTCCAATGACCATGACGTCAGACAAAATGGGCCAATGGAGCCTTCTCAAACGGGAAGGCCATGCAACGAGTCGAGAGTCAAAATTCCATTCAAGTTCAGTCTGTTGGCGGGAACAGGCAGGCGCAGCAACGAGGCAATCGGTCGATTTTGTTTGATCTTATGGCTTCTGGGCCTTCTCGTTTCCCTATATATTTCATTGTTGCCCCATAGCTTAACTAGGTAGGTAGGTAGGCATCTATTGTTTGGCGCCTGTTCTGTTGGAAGTCCTGTACATTGTATTTTTGTTCATCCCTTTTCTTTTTTTTTCACTTCTTCTTGAGTGGTGGCCAAACATGGATACGCCAACCAAACGGTTTTGGCAAGAGACAGAGTAAAATCACCGGGTTCAATGCCACTTTACCCATCAAAAATATTGGAATGGGAAAGTAGAGGGAATATATAAAACCCAACCTAGAAGCAGAATGTCTGCTCCTTTGGAGTTATCAAGCCGATTTAATTGATCACATAGTAGGTAATTTAATCCTCATGTCATTCGAGGTTGGTTCGCCGTCCCATCTTGACAACAGAGGGCTGCGCCTCCTGTCCCCAGAGAATCAAGGCGCCGTTGTGGATCCAACCCGAGCAAGGAAAAGCATGGCAAGCGGAGAGCTTGCGCGATGCGCTTACCGCATAATACTGTAGGCTGCCCAAGGTGATCAATCTACTCCGCACCTAGTCTTGGTTCCGTAATAGTGCCGTCAAGACGTTGATCGGTGTACGTGATGCTGCGCGCTGCAAATGACTACTATAGCGTGCGCGTGCGCATCCCCCTGAATGGATATGTACGATTGATAATAGCGTATAAAAGCCACTAACTTCCTACTATTTTTACTTGCTCTCGCTGATGATCCCGGGGCAAGATAGCCGACAGGTCAAAAATATTTCCATGATACTACCCAAAGGTAGCTTAGGTATACTTACTTTGAAACTCTGCTACCTACCGCGTAAATTTAGCTATGCGCCAAATCGAACAATTATTTAATCATCCTGGTGTCGCTACTGTATAAGTTTTGTTTTTGTCTGTTTATTCAGCTGAGCTGAGAACCCGTGGGTCCTCGGCCGTTTTGGCGATCGGGTATCAGCATCGATGATGACGTTGTGAATTGAGTGGCAATGGTGGCATCCATCCTTACCTGTCCCCCCACTCCCATGAGAAAATTCAAATACGCGGTGTTACATCTACGAAGTACCTACTGTAGTATAGCCACGGCATACCTGCCCAGAAATGGCAACATCAACATGGCGATGTTTTTTTTTATGGACAGCTACTCATGCTGTGGGATAAAATCAGGAAATACTTTCCTCACCTATATGGCTGCCTATGCTGTTTATTTACCGTAGTAACATAGAATTTCTGCTTTCCCACATAGACAAACAGTAGTTAATTAAATTATTGCAACAAGCAACACGTCGGCCGCGGACGTGTTGGAATTGTTGCTTCGCCTGCCCTACTTTTCCCAGGCACGAACATACAATCTGCTCAAGGCCTGGCGGACTCTCACTGCGCGATGTGGGGGTCCAAAATGGCTTTCGTGGCTGTGGGTTTCTCGGGCCCTTTTTCCCGTGATTTCACCTCCAGGATGCAGGGTTTAACCAGTACATATTGACTTTTTTTCTTCTTCTCTTCTCTTCGGTGCCATCCCTCCCAGCCATTCCCTGGAAACAGTGCAAGCGGGTTGGTCGCAACAACCTTGCGACTGACGGAATTCGCAAAAGGACAGGAGCAATCGGACTGAGCCGTCCGTCCCATCTCTTGACGACAGGCAGGGTTTTTGGGTTTGGGTTGGGTTCCACAGCTCATGACTCGTGTCTGGCTGGACCCTGGTTTTGATCATATATTTGATATCACTGTCAAACCAGGCACTTTCCAACAAAATCAGGAATCGATCCGCAGGCGCGCGCACACACACACACACACACACACACACACACACACACACAGAGTTCGCGATTGCTGCTGACCTCTCAGCCTCGTGAGGATCGGCAAGCGTCATTCACTGGTCTCGTCCAATTACTGTACCTCTAAAGAGAGAGAGAAAAAAGCGTGGCTGCACTGACAACCATGCCACACGCTTCGGGCCGCGCTTCTGCACAAAGTCCGTTGGCAGGATTCGGGATTCGACGGCTTTTTTCGGTTTTTGATCAGCGCCGCAATGTGTGATGTTCTCGGCTCCAAAGACGCGCCGGGCAAAAGCCGTGGATTTGACAGGTTGCCTGTGACTTGGGCATCCAAATTAATTTGGGCAGCCTGCATTGAAGGAACCGACGTTGGTCGAAACTGGTTGCCTGCCGTGATTTTAAACGTACCCGGTATTGTCAGTTTATTGTTCCTGTAAGGTAATATTTTATAAATCCTCACTTGTCCGGGGAGGTGGTATTTTACCTTGTACACCTACCTCACTTACCCTTGTTCATGCCTTGCAAACAAGGTCAGCCAATGCATCCTCCACCACAACCCACTGACGGCAGTTGGGACTTTTGCCAACCGGAAGTTGGGATGGATCTTTTACTTGGCACGTGGTTAACGACTCATGCTCACCGGTGCATTCTGGAACAAGAAAAATCCCCGTCACCTTGATTCTCTACTCTACAGGTAGGTAGGTAGGTAGGTAGGTACCTACCAGTTACATACCTACCTAAGCAGGTAGGTTCTTTTGAGTTTTCCTCTTCCACCATCAGCTAACACGAATCTGCGCACGCCAGACTTGCGAAAACGACGATATTAACCACGTTAGGTGCTAATGCAGTCGGCAAACCCATCGTTGGTTCTCCAGCGTATGTGCCATCCAACGTTTTCAAATTGAGGTAGATCAAAATAAAACAGAATTTATGTACAGATTAATGCTTCTCAGGGCTGGCACAGACTTACACTCTGTTATTGCTGTGGGGCCGCCTCACACCGAGAGATAAAGGGGTCCATTTTACGGTTGCTTTTATGGAGTTTTCTTTGTTATACTATGGTACTATCTTGTTGCGGAATTTTTACGCCGCAGAGATGGATTCCCACGGTATTTGCGTGCTACTGACATACTATGTATAGCCCGCCTATCTAATTTGAATGTGAGCCCGCTAAACACGGCGGAAAAAAAAAACTCCCATGTTATGCCAAGCAACGAGTTGCCTGTATTCATAGCCGTTGACATCGCCAGGCGTACACGGTACAACCTAGAACGTTTTGTGCTATACGCCACCTTGACCTGGATACTGAGGGGAGCTACAACCAAGGACGTTGATATTCTGTGACCTGTGCCAGCTTTTAGGATTCTGTTTCTCTGGGGTATCCATGCATCTGGGACAATTTACAGAGCACCACAACGATCAGACGACCAATACGGCCTTGTTTCTGCGTTAGTAGTTCGGCTCGATCGTTCTTTGGTTGCCATGCATGAGACTCGACAACTCCAGTGGCGCAAAGCAGCCATGCTGTTTGGTGAACCATGGCTAATTGCTCAGATGGTTAGCTTGGATGTAACACAGCGGGTCCCGGATGTTCTGACGTACCTGTTGATCTTATGGTCCTGGTATACACATTAGTAGCTACGATTAACCTGCGTGTGCCACCGAGCAAGCATGCAACCGTGCCTTTCACGTCGGACCATACGATGGTGGAGCTGTTAACAAGGCTGGATATACTTCGTATTGTACCAACAAGGGGCTTGTTGCAGTCGGCCCAACTTGTGCCCTTGACAAACTAAACTATTCACCATCTTGCCAGGCTGCTACTTTGGGTTATTTTTGTATCCAATCATGCTACCGAGAACATTTAGAATGTCAAGTCAGCCTTTGTCAATAGAGACCGGCCGTGCGTGATCTAAATATCAAATGACAGCATTATATGTTCGTGGGACTATGAGTCATTTATCTGGGTGAATGGGTTTGCACCGAGTGGCACCTTGATATATATATACTCATCGTTACCTGAAAATCCAATTTTCACCATCCACTTTGGCTTTGCACTTGAAAAGTAATGGGTTGTGTCATGATATAAGTGTATATTGATGAGTATTAGAGGAAGCACTGACTGCAGTACATAACGAGCCGGATCGGTCAACGAGTGCCATGCAGATGGTTGAGTAGATAGATAGATATACTCCAGTAACATTCCGGGTACAATTTGAGTTCATGACGCGGTGATTTTTCTTTTTTTTTTCTTTTTTTTTGGAAATTGAGAGAGGTGGGAAAATAAGCAAAAAGAACAAAAGCCAACCAAGCAAGTCTAGGCAAAGCTTATGTGATTTTAGAGTCTCAACGGCCCCACACAGGAGCTAGTACTGTCATCACTCATCACAGGGTTGATAGTTTCTTATCCGACAGACTTTATCCGTATAATTGGTCACTTTTTACTAGACTGTAAGCCAGCCCATATACAACTGCCTGTACCAGAACAGAAAAAAAGAAAATAAAAATCAGACCATATAACGGAACTGCCTACGCATCCTCTCCAAGCGCTGATCATCCGAATCGCCGAGCTTCTCCACGGCAGCCGTCTGCTGTGCAACGTCTGCCTGCGTTTCCCAGGCCGCTTCACCCTCGTCGAGCTTCTTGTTGAGGTTCTGAAGGATCAGGCGAAAGACCCAGCAGCCGACGGCGGTGATGACGAACATGACAAGCACGATGGCGTAGCTGAGGCGGTACCCGTTGGCCTTAAGGTTCCACACGTACGAGCCGGCCACGTTGCCCAGCTGCGAGAAGGCGTTGACCAGGGCTAAAGCGACGGCACGCTTGGCGGGTGGACGGGGGAAAGAGGAGCTGATCCACGAGTAAAAGACTATAAAGCCGGCATAGGATGATGCCTGGAGGAATAGGGCCACGTAGCGGCCAGCCGTGTTGTCAGTTGCCATCGATATGACGAAACCAATGATGCCCACAAAGACAGGGCCGACGATGTGCCAGAACTGGAGTTACACGGTGGGCATTGTCAGCATCTGTTCCCGACTTCTCTCGTTGAAAAACAATAAGAAAAACAGGGAAACCAAAGCGAATGTACTTTGGAGTCTGAAAGTGGTATACCTTTTCCTGAGTCTTGTCAGAGTGCCATGCATTGATGAGGGACACGATGCAGGAGAAAGCCCATGGGGGTGAGCTCATGAGCAAAGTGGGAACGTAATCGAACCCGAGGGTGCCAGTCAGACTGGGGAAGAATGCGTTGAAGGACAGGCCAATAACGTAGCAAGTGAAGATGATGCACATCCTGTTGTGGAAAATAGGGGGGGTTAGCATGTCATGGACAGGGCAGGAAGCATATTATGCTGTAACCCACAAGTAGACCTTGAAGTCCTTGAGCGTCATGATCAGGCCATCGAACATGCCCTGCTCGGCCGAATCCACGTCGGCTTCTCCTACATCCTCCGTCATACGCAACTGAGCAACATGACGTTCCTCCTCAGTGAAACCCTTCGAGTTGTGCGGGAGATCAGGCAGGATGAACATGGCACTGATTGCTATCAGCATAGTAATGGCACCCTCGACTTTTTTTTTTTTTGCTGATTAGTATTGGGCTCGGATTATAGTGTGATTGTGCTTGTGAACTTACTCCAGAATAGCCATCTCCAAGCAGAGTGCCCGAGAACGCTGTTTTACGTTGTGCGAATTTTAGCAAAGGTGGCCGGATCGTGAGAGAAGACGTCAGTTCAGTTCAGATCCATACCCATGCATGTTGGACAAGACACCGGCACCAACGAGGGCCGAAAACGCGTTGCTGATGAGGTTTCCACAGAAGAGAATGGCGTTCCTCAGGGCCAGTTCCTTGCGGGTGTACCATTTGCTGAGCAGCAGAAGCGCGCCGGGCAGGAATGCAGCTTCAACAAAGCCGAGAAAGAATCGAATGACCACCATGTGTGCAAAGGTCTGGGCGTTACCCGAGAGAGTGGATATAAGCCCCCAAAGAAGCATTGCACAGGCAATGTACAAGGACGGCCTTTCGATACGGTTGATGAAGATATTTGAAGGAACTGGCCAAGGAGTACTCAAGTAAGCCTGCTGATCGAGGTGTTTTTCACTTTCACGTTGGGTCGTTGGGCAGATGCATACCCTGCATAAGAATATATCCCACGTAGAGAATAGAAAGACATGTTGCATATTGGTTGTACTCGAGGTTGAGATCCTTCTCAAGCGTTCCGAGACGGGCTGCCGCAATGTTGTTGCGCTTTGTAGCGGGATCTCAGAGTTAGCTGCGTAGGGATGTTATGAGCCACCATGATAGGGAACCGAGCCTCGGCAAATCTTACATCGAGGTAGTTCATGATGTAGATCAATACAAACAACGAACACCGGAGATCCAGCTGTTTTACACATATTTCTACGTTAGTCTTTTATCCCCTTGATCCACTTGCAGGCAACATTAAGCATGGAGTGACTGCACTGACCTTTCGCTTCATGGACTTTTCTACCACAGCACGCCGCGAAGGGTCCATGACGAGTCCTTCACCATGCCCTCCTGAGAGGCAGTTGGCACCGGGGTCAACGTGGCCCATCTCCTTAGCCTCCGGAGTTGACATGCTGGCGTAGTATGATTAACGGGTCGAGACAAGTATGTACCACGTTCAACCGTATATTGATTGGCGGATGTTACGCAGCGATCTGACCAGACTAAGTAAGATGAGGAAAATCTGCGGGATGCCGATCAGGATCGCGTGATGAGAGTATAAAAAGATAGAGTTTGCTTTCTGTCATATATATAATACTACTGACGATGATAGCTCTTACCGGTATGCTTCGTGGGCTGTCACAGGAGCCAATAGAGAGCGATCATAGCAGAAAAACATGGGGCTCTCGCTAAAATGGGCTCCATCGGTGTGGTTTGTGAAGTTTTTTCCTTTTTTTTTCTGGATCATCAACCCACCGTCAGCCAAGAAGCTGCAAGTAACCCTCCTTGAATCCGCACGATTTTTTATTTTTTTTTTCATTTTTTCTTCATAGTTCTGGAGTGCCGATCCAATGCTGGGGGCCGGGATACTGGAGTTGAACTCCGTGGAATATGCGTAGTGGGAACCGCAATTCGACTCGAACAGGGCTAGCCCAGGGTAAGGGGCCTGTAAACGACTCACTTTGTCGAACTTGGCGCGGACAAAGTCGGGAGTAATGCGCCTGGTAATGCCAGTCGGTCGGAACGGCGAAGGGCTCTAGACACCGCAACGTCGCCTCCACCCCCGTCTGAACCGGGCCGGCCGTTTTCATTGGCTACACCGGGAGTCTTGAACCAGAAAATCAAGGCAAGGTCGTTGATTCATTTACGCGGTAAGCCCGTCTCAAGTGCTGCAGCCGAAATACGTACTATTGTACCGACAATTCTTTTCTCAGCTTTCGGGGCAAACCTGAAAGCGCTAAAAGCGAACGCGTGGCAAAAAGGCGACAGTCTGGGTACATCAGAATGCAGCAACATCACTTTTGAATCGAATGTCCTCTGCATCAAGTACCTAGGTTTGAAAAAAAATTACAAAGATTAACTGCACTCTTATTACTGCTACTACTGGTGCAGTAGAGTCGGGGCGAGCTTGGGGGACGAGAGGGGGCGGGTGGGCCATCGATAGCGCTGTTGCTCCTCCAGTTGGAGAAGCGGGGATGAGGAGTGCGGGCGATGGAGAAATGTCCGTAGGAAAGAAAGCGCAAGGGTGCTGGGGGAAACAAATCGCTCGCACTTCGTAAGCTTTTTCTTTATTATAGAACCCTTTGCTTTACGGTACGCTACACTTTTCTTTTTCTTTTTGGAATCGTTTGCTTCCAGACAACTAGGTAGGTAATTACCAACCTACCTAGTCAACTCATGCACAAAAATCAAAATCAAAGGATTTTTGGACCGACCATGCACACTACAGAAGACTCGTGCCTTGCACAGGGGTAGAATGAGATAGAGCTAGTCTAGTAATCAGGTGGAAAGAAGGCTCCTATGCAGTGTATGTATGTGCTCTTGCTCTGTACCTTTCTTATGCGGCTTTGGCAGGAATGGTAAAAACAAGCATATGCCTAGCACTGGTGCCGTTCTGCCGAGAGCTTGGGGTCACAGAAACATCAGCTATGAGAAGATCAGCGTGAGACATCTCAGTTGCTTTTGCGGAGACTCCACCTTGATTTACCAACCTCAGGCAGGAATACTACTCCGCACGTAGTACCTACGTCTAGTACATACCTAGGTACAGTACTAAACACGGCAAATTAATTTAAGCATCGTCCCATTAGCAGCAGCCTCAAAGCTCAGAGCTTGCTTGGCAAACTTTGGTAAGGTTGTTCGGGGGGCTGCCTAAGAAGGTCCGAATCGCGTTAGCTTTGGCCGTGCTGTGCCGCTCCAAATACGTTTCGCGCGTCATTACGAGTGATCGTCGGTGCATTACTCCGCCCGCCATCAATCAATCAATGCATTCATCATCTGCTGTTTGATTCCTTATTCACTTCATTTCTTGATTGCTCCTTCTCCATCTCATCCACCCAACCACAACGCAACCGCGGCTGTTGCCATTGAGAGGAGAGATCATCGTGACACAGAGCAAGCAATCAGGACACAAGCTAGTTCCGTCAAGGCAGGTCCTCGGAACACGGCGTCATCCAAATTATCCTTTCCCCGACTTTGCACCACCCCAACCTCTGTTACCCGCCAAGCTTATCAGTCCCAACCTAGGGATTCAAGTTCAAGTACCTTACTCTTTCACCGGTACTACTATCCTTTACGTACGGTACCTACGGTACTTTGCCTAACCTAGGCCCCTACCCTACTCACCTACCATTACCGGTAGTGGTAATTGCCGGAAGGACAGACAAGGCTCCCCTCACCAATGGCATCCCCGGCCGCAGATCCACGCGTGGACGACACTCGGAGCCACGGCCATGCTGGCCGCTCTGCAGCTAATGAGTCCACCCCACTGCTGGCTAGACAGGACGAGGAGTCGAGATCCTCGCAGCCTGCCCTCTGGGAGAAAATAAAAGCCTGGAGGCGCGACCGGGCAGTTCTCGCCGCCCTGTTGCTTCTTGTCGCTGTTGCTTTAGTCGTCACCATAGTTGTGCTTGCTGGTAAGCCTCAACCGTACCCCTTATTCTTATTTCAAGTAGCATCGCGCTGTTTACCTATCACCATGCTTTTCCATCCATACCACCTCCATCTTCCTCGCTATTGTTCACATTCTGCCGCACTCGTGACACTCAACCACCACAACCGTTCTCTAAGCATCCACTAACACCACCTGCCCATGTGGCCCGGACAGTCAACCCACGTGGCAGCAGCATGAATTCCTCAGGCGCCCTTTGCCTGACGCCCGCGTGCGTTCACGCCGCCTCCGAATTCCTATATAACCTCTCGCCAAAGTATCAACAGCTTGATGCCTGCACCAACTTTGACGAGATGGTCTGTGGCGGGTGGCGGCAGGTTCATAGCTTGAGGAGTGACCAAGGTCTGGCCAATGCCCTCTCCTTGATGAGTGACAATGGCCAGACCCTGTTGCGCACCATCCTCGAGAGCCCCTATCCTGACCAGTCGACACACTCCAACTTCTCTCCCAGGAACCTCGCCGTCGACCCCGCAGATATTGATCGTGAGAACTTTAATCAGCTGCAGCGAGCCTACAACTCATGCATGGCTGTCGACGAGCTCAAGAAAGTCGGCATAGAGCCCATCCAGGTGGTTCTTTCCGAGGTCTCGTCCACAATCAAGGATACCAAGGACCTTTCTGATACTATCCTCTACATGGAGAAGCTTGGAATTCCTCACTTTGAGAACCTGGGCGCTTCCGCCGACGACAAAGATCCCAATGTCATCGTGATATCTGCCTCGCCACGTACTGCTCCTGGTCTCTCCTCAAAAGCCTACTATTCCGACGACAGTGTTGTATCAGCCTACCAAGACGCCATGCAGCAGGTCTTGAAGTCTGTTCTTCCCAATGCTACAACGGAAGCTAAAGGTCTTGCGGAGTCCATCGTCAAGCTGGAGAAGGATATTGCCGCTATCACCCCGAGTTTGTCTCAGCTTCGAGATGTCACCAAGACTTACAATGTAATGTCGCTTCAAGACACTGCCAAACTTGCCCCGCAACTTGGCATCGACAAGGTTTTGAAGGCTCTGGCTCCGTCCAACTACACGATTGACCGCATGATTACTGCCTATCCTGAATTCTTGGGCAACGTCTCCCAAATCTTGAGCTCCACCAAGGCTGAAACAGTCAAGGGTTTCTTGCAGTGGAAAGTTATTCAGGCTCTGGCGAGCGCCGTCGATGCCCCAGAGCTCAAGCCCTTGACCCAATTTAACAACAAGCTAGGTGGTAGAGTAAGCACAGTCCTCACATGAACACGTATTTCTACCGTGTTTCTCGTATCGACATGACTGACAAACTTATAGGACCCTGACGCGACCCCTGAACGGTACAGGACGTGCCTCTCTGCTGTCGACTCTGGGCTCGGCTGGACCTTGTCACGCTTCTATGTCGAAGCTGCTTTCTCTGCGAAGGCCAAAGATCTCGGAAATCAGGTCATCCTTGATATCAAGGATGTCTTTAGTGGAAGGATCGACGCTGCCGATTGGATGGACAAGGATGCTCAGAAAGTCGCCAAGGAGAAGGTCAAGAACATTGTGCAGAAGATAGGCTATCCGGAGCAGTCACCCAACATCACGAACCCGCAGGCACTCAAGGACTACTACGCTTCTCTGAGCCTTGGTTCCAGCCACTTCAACAACACACTGGAGTTCCAACGCTTCGAGGTTAGAGAGAGCTGGGCCCAGCTCGGTAAACCCACCGACAAGAGCACGTGGGGAATGACTGCATCCACAGTCAATGCCTACTACAACCCCCCGTACAATGAGATTGTGTTCCCGGCTGCCATCATGCAATTCCCTCTGTTTGGGGAAGGCCTCCCCAATTACATCAACTACGCCGGCTTCGGCGCTGTCGCTGGTCATGAGCTGAGCCATGCGTTTGACAACAACGGCCGACTCTACGATCTCAACGGTTACTTGAAAGATTGGTGGTCCAACAAGACGATTGAGGAGTTCACGAAGCGGGCGGATTGCTTTGTCAAGGAGTATAGCAACTTTACAGTCCAAGGCACCAACGGCACCATCCACGTCAATGGTGAGCAGACATTGGGAGAGAATATTGCCGATGCTGGAGGTCTCTCGGCCGCATTCTCGGCGTGGCAAGCTCGCACCAAGGACACACCTGACCCGCACCTGCCTGGACTCGAGTTCTTTACTAAGGAGCAGCTTTTCTATGTTGCTTTTGGCAATGTTTGGTAGGTCAACTCGCACTACGGACCCAAGCTGGGACGCGACAGACTCGCATCAGACTGCTAACCGATACCTTGTTTCCAGGTGCTCCAAATACACTCCAGAGGCCCTCACTCAACGCGTTATTGGTGATGAACATTCGCCAAACATGTGGCGCATTATGGGCACCGCCATGATGAACTCGCGCGGTTTCAAACAGGCCTACAACTGCCCCATCAAGGAGCCTACATGCGAGATTTGGTGAGGCGAGTTCGTTTGATATGAGGTATTGGAAAAGAAACGGTCCTTTGTTCTAATGTGGCCCTATCCACGACCCCAGGCAGTGTAAACCTGAGGTCGAGTATGTCATTTAATTTATTATTACAATTCTTGTCTTTACCAAGTAACAGAATACAAGTCATTGGATAGGCAATACGTCTCAAGCCGTTATCATTATGTGACTACTGACTGTATAAGGTGCTTCGCTGTGTCACGAATATGAGACTAGATGCAAGGCACCTGTCATACGATCCCCTCGCGAGTTGAGAAGTTTGTTTAAATGACATAAATTGGCTTTTTCATTTATTCTAATTTCGTCAGAAATAACGCCCGCTAGTTTACATGTATCGCCGCCAGTATCAAGTCTCAATATACTACAGTACTAATACTAAGTCGTGATATAGAAGTCATGCCAACAAGTTCCGGTCGCGGTGAAATGCTCAAGTAGATAAGATATATATGTCATAGACCCGCATCATTTATCTGGTAGACCAAGCTGCCAAATCAGATCTCAAAATTGCTCTCTCAGTATACGCTGCCACGGAGACTCTTGTCCTCCTTTTCGGCTTGAGTCAGAGTTCTGCCGAGAGGTTGGCCCTCTTCTGGCTCGGCGTCGACCTCGACCTCGTCGCCATCCCAGTCCTGGGCGGTCCTGTTATGGTCGCTGTCAGAAGTCTCGTTGTCCTGCTTCTCTTGCAGATCTGGATCGCTGTGGTCGTGATCGTGCTGATGGTGGTCGCAGTGCGGCGCATCCCCGAGCCTGTTGGCATAAGCACCGCGGCCCATGATGCTTCGGTCGCGCTTGTCACCATTTTTGGTTTCCTTGGTGCTATTAGTCCCATTTCCAATCGTAGTCGCAGTGGCGGCCGCAGAGTCGATGCTTGCCTTGCCGTGATGACAACAGGGCTTGACAGCATCGGCTGCTCCGTCTACTGTGGATGCCCCGGCCTTGGTTCGTGGGTCCATAGTAACCGTCGCGGACAGATTGGAACTCTTCTGTGACTGGAGCTTAGCACGGGCAATGCGGCTGCGGGCCGTCTCATCCTCCGATGAGTCGGCGTCGCTGGTGTGGCCGCTATAAGTACCGCCAAAATCACGACCGACGTGCAGGAATGGCGGTTTGTTGTTGGGCGACTCAACCTGCGAGCGTAGACGAACATCCACCGAGATAAAAGACGGCGTGCCATCGGGCGAGCTGACAACCTCATCACGTGCGCGATCAATGTCAATGGCCGGCTCTATCACAAGAGGGGTCCCGCTCGCATCTGCGGCTGATGCATCTCCGCTACCACCCGATTGAAAGCGGCGAGGTGCGTTGGGTCTCCGGCTGACGATCGATGTGGACGATATGGAAGTCGAAGAAGAGCTTGTCAAGAGCTTCTTCTTGTTGAGGTATACGTCGGCTTCAGAGGCCGTCGAGCCAGGCTCCTCTGTCCCATTCTTGACCGATTCCTGGCCGGAGTGAACACTGGTGGCTGGCGTTGGGTTATCGTACACGTTGGTGCCGTCCTGCTGGATGAGGTCTGCCAATGCTGATCGGATCTTGAAGTTTTTGTCGTGGTTGCAGCCGTCCGGGCACCCGCCCCAACGGCGAGGTGATGTGGTTGAGGACGATGGTGCCGTAGACTTGACGCTAGTGCTGCCGTTGATGCTCCTGGCCGCGACTACAGCGCTGCCACTTGTGGCATCTTTCGCCTCCACCCTCTCCTTCTCCTTTTCCTTCTGGTGCTGAGCACGCTCTCTACGCAGCTCCGACCAGGTTCGAAGCTTGTTCTCGAGGTCGTACTTTCCAGTGCCTTCTCTCTGGCGCATGATGAGAAACTCGCAGTGGTTCACATTGCGTAGATCCTCAAAGTACTCGACGCTAAAGTGGTACCATTTCATGAGGAAGACTCGTGACATGAGACCGTGAGTCACGAGGACACAGACGCTCGCGAAGTCTTCATCGCCAAACTGGCGCCACAAGCTCTCGTTGAAACCGCTGACACGGTCGTAGGCGTCTGCAGCACTCTCGCCGTTTGGGATGCGGTAGAAGAAGTGGCCATAGTCGGCGCGCTCCTGCCACATGCGCTCCATTTCGGCGCTACATGGCTGGAAGTTGCCAAAGTCCTGCTCGCGTAGCCTCGGCTCCTCGTACACCTTGATCTTCTCCCGCTTGAAGGGTGACGGGTCGGGCTCGTCGGCGGTCAGAGTGGCTAGGATGCCCTCGGTAGTTTCTCGGGTTCGGCGATAGGGGGAGGTGAAGAATTGTAGCGTGTCATCGGCGCGCAGCAAGGAACGCAGGCGACGTCCGGCTTCGTAGGCTTGCTGCCAGCCATCCTGGGTCAGTTTCACACGGTGGTCGGGAATCGTCTGGTGTATCTCGCGCTTCTTGTTTCCTTCCGACTGAGCGTGCCTGATAAGAATGATGAGGCGGGGCTTTGCCATGGTGGATGTGCGCCGCAACGTCGATGGCGCTCGCTGCTTTCAGATGCTCCAATTAAATCTGTGAAATATTGACGTCAGCCACGGGGGTTCAACAGGGAACTGAATGCAAGAGGCACGCGAGCGGTCCACTGGGCGGTTGGCTTAGTACTGTAGTGCTTACATTGTGATGGGCTGCCCGGGCTTGTGTGGCAGTTCCCGAAAGTTGAAACGGATAAAGCGGTGACCTCCGGCTTTGTCGTGTACGTGGTAAAAGTAAAGGCAGACTTGGTGTATCAAAGAGTCGGCTTCCCGCAAAATAGAGAGAGGGGAGGGGGCGGATGCTCTTCTTCTTGTGTAATTAAAAGCAAAAAGCAAAAACAACCAACGGGCAAGACGGAATCGTTCGAGTGCAAGTTAGTTGTTGGGTATGCAGCCAAGGAAGCGAGCGGATGTAGTCGCTTGATTGATTGCTAATAGACTCTGTTGGTGTGGTGCCACTTGCGAGGAGCAACGAGTAACAGAGCACGCTTTCAGCTAGCTACGCCTGCCTCGTCGGTCCACAGCATGTACGACGAAACGGTCAGATGTCGTCTAAATTCGTCGAGGTGTTTGCCTGTTTGTAAACCTAATGCTACTGGCTCGGTTGAAAATTATACGAATCTTGGACCCCTGAGTACAGTAATTGCGTGCGCGTGCGGTATGGTAAAGCAGGACGGCTTTTTTTCATCTGTGAAACATGGAATGGGATTTTCTTTTTTTCTGACTTTCCCTTTTTTTTTTAAGCAAGTCAAGCAAATAATGCTTTTGCCCCTCCATGGAACCCCTACCCCGTTACCCCTTCCTTGTCTTGAGTGCGAATCACATTGCTACGGTAGATATGCGACTACCTAGCTTGGGAAGGAGCTCCACTGGCCGATAACCGGAACTGTGCCAAAAGAACGGCGCAAGAGAAACAAAGCAGGGAGCGAAGTACTCTCTCAAGTCTCTCTATATTCTTGCCGTTGCCACTGGATTCCGGGAACACGGTACTGGATGCCTGTCTAATGTAGGCACAGCCACCTTATGTACCCCTCAAAAACACCTAGGCAGGACAAGGGCAGCCGTTTTATTTCCATATCCTTCGTTCTTAACAAAACACACACATGGACAATTGCAGTGGGCCAGGTTGAGTGATGTACATACCGTAGGAAACACCTTGGACACCTCATTACTAAGTTCCTAAGAGTTCGCACGCAGTACTGATGATGCACTTCTATATAGTAGACTGCTGTAGTACTTTGTTGAATGCTACGTACAGATTGGAAACTGTTCCCCTGCGTAACTGCGACAAGTATCAACCACATTGGTGGTGACCATATTGTAGATCCCTGTCCCGAACCGTCGGCTGCCTGCCGCCCGAAGTCCCCTGAACCAAGGATGGGCTCCATTAATGGCTTGGCCTCCACTAGCTATCCTGGGCGGCAGGCGAATTTTTAGAGTTGTCGGGGCCTTGCCATTTGTAACAAACGTCCCGCGCGAGGCTCCCTGTCGTTTTGTTTTTGGGTTGCCTCTGGGCTTTTTTTTTTTTTTTTTAATCACTACCGCACCACCATCTATGCGCCCCAATTGTCCGTTAATAGCCGCTGTCCCCATTCACTATCACGCCATTCTGCAGGGTGGCAGCACCTACAAGGCCGCCAATTGTGACCATTGCACGTGCATCTTGCACCAAAGACTCCCAACCAATACATTTAGCATCCTTCCTTGTGGCCAGCCTGACACGCGCCTTGCCGCCCTCCTGAGGTCTTGTTGGTACTTTGCCGCGACCAAAGCTTGCTAGGGCTCCACTACCACCACCCCCCAGACCTGGCCTTGTGCGCCCATGACATGGATGACATGACATGATAGTTGCGCTTGTCGAAAGGTCTAGAACAACCCACATCACACCGGCCGGCGGCAACCCCCAGAAAGGCGACGCGCATTCCGGGACTCGCGCAGCAAGGGACCGCAAAACATTTCCCTCCTGATAAAAGATTATACGCGTGCGCGCTTTTGCATCACGTTCTTCGCCCCACGCACTGCGCGTGTGTGTGATCGATCACGCAAAGCAAAACCAACAAACAAAAAAGAAAATTTTGTCTCTCAGACACCCAGAAATTTAACCCACAATGTCTGGCGAGGGTCCGGAAAGCATCCCGACGTCGGCCGACCCGCGCTCCAAGCGACCGACCAAGAAGCGCGCCCTGACACCGGTCTCGGAGCAGGCGGCGAACCTCGACGCCCTCTTTGCCAAGCCCGACCAGGAGATACGCTTCCCGACCGGCGGCGACAAGAAGCCTAGGCTCGCCGCTCCCCCAGAGATCGTCACCAATGTCCAGGGCTCCAGCGCCGGTGCCGGCTCCGGAGAGTTTCACGTCTACAAGGCCAGTAGGAGGCGCGAGAATGAGCGCCTCAGGGTCATGGACGAGGAGCTGAAGAAGGAGCAGGAGAAGCAAGAGTTTGAGAGGAAAAGGGCGGAGAATGAGTCCAAGGACGACGAAAAGACGAGGAAGAATAGGGAAAAAAGGGAAAAGAAAAAGGCCGCAAAGCTTCGGGCTATCCAGGCCGACAAGTCAAAGTCGAATACAGAGGTGGCCAAGGCTGCGAAAAGTGGTGGCGCTGGTAGCGGTGACGGTGATGGTGACGGCAAAAAGGACGGCTCCGACTCTGGTCTGCAGCACATCAGTGCCGTCATGGCGGCGGCCGCAGAGACGGCCAGAGCCGAGGCCAGCAATGGGAACGGCACTCCAGGCTCTGCTCAGACTCCCGGTATAGTGATACACGACGATGACTGAAATAGTTTGATGCCCTTGAGACGTTGATCGCATTTACAGCATGCTCCAGGAAGCACAGGCCATGAGGGAATTCTATCACTAAACAGTGGCCTTTAGTCTACCTTGAAACTCCAGCATCGGCACATACCAGTCAAACACAATGGGTTGTCAGCTTCCAGCACATCCTCCTCCTAATTCTTTTTTTCTTTTTCCAAAGTAGTCTGAGCAACCGAGGACGAGCTTCATGCCAAATCCGAACCGAGTTTTTCATGGGGAAACGCGCTGTTTCTTAATCTAAAAATGTCTAATCATCGCCTCCAGTCATACCGGTTCCGACTCCCGGCTGTGCCTTCTTTGCGCTGCAAATATCATCGACTCTCAGGAGCAGACATGCGGCCTAATTGCTAGTCAGTACGTGCTTGTCATATGTTGGATAGGGTGTAAATATAGAAAAATAATCATGTCAGTAATAATAAGCCATCGCATAAACTAGGCTTACCTCGATTGCGGTCTTCATGCTCTGCACCTTGATGGCCTCGGGCTCCCAGACGCCGTACTCCTTCATGTCAGCCAGGCCACCAGTGTCGCCGTTGATGCCCCAGGAGCTCTTGCCCTCTGCGTGCTTGGCGCGCAGATCGGTAAGGACTCGCACAGGACTGGCGCCGGCATTCTGTACCAGGGTGCGGGGGATGACCTCGAGCGCCTCGGCCACCGCGCGGTATGGCCATTGCTGAACGCCCTCGATGCTCTTTGCAAGCTGACCCAGACGGACAGAGACGGCCATCTCGGTGGCACCACCACCTGGTGACAGGCGCGGGTGGAACATGACGTTGCGAGCCACGCCCATGGCATCCTGTAGGTTGCGCTCAACCTCATTGAGGATGTCTTTTGAAGGACCGCGGAGAAGCACTGTGCATGCCTTGGGGGTGTTGCACTTGGTCAGGAAGGTGAAGTACTCGTCGCCAATCTTCTCGATCTCGAAGAGGCCGCACTGTGTTCCCACGTCCGACTCTTGCAGATCCTCCACCCGGTTGACAATCGTGGCCCCCGTTGCCCTCGCTATACGGTTGTTGTCTGTCTTGCGCACACGCCTCAGTGCGGTGACGTTGGCCTTCATGAAGTAGTGCTGTGCCAAATCGGAGACACCCTTCTCGGTAATCACCAGATCGGGCTTGAGTTCCAGGATGTGCTTGCACATGGCCTCGACCTGCTCCTCCTCGATCTGAAGAATCCTGTTCCAGTCCTCCTCCTTGGTAATCTCGATCTGCGTCTGAGACTCGCCCTTCTTGTACTCCAGCGGGCAGTCAAGTAGTATGATGCGGGGATTCTCGATGCGCCTGCGCATCTTGGGATGCGTAATGTCCTTATTGAGCATGACACCGTCCAAGACCCTGCTGTCCTCAATCTCGCCTCCAGGAACCTTCTCGATACGCGCATACCGCTTGATGTCCACCTCCCGCTTTCCAGTGCCCGCCTCCCAGGTTACGGTGCGGACTGCCTTCAGCGCCAGACTGCACATGAGTTTAGACCATCTTGACACGAACTTTGTGCCGATGGAAGAGGATATCAGCTGGTACATGGCTTCATCATCATTGATATCTATCGGTGTTGAGATCTCGTCGATGATCTCCAGGGCATCCTTGAGGGCGCGCTTGAAGGCCGAGATGATAACAACAGGGTGGATGTTGCGCTCCAGCTG
The DNA here is from genome assembly GCF_000002495.2 of Pyricularia oryzae 70-15. Classification (NCBI taxonomy): domain Eukaryota; kingdom Fungi; phylum Ascomycota; class Sordariomycetes; order Magnaporthales; family Pyriculariaceae; genus Pyricularia; species Pyricularia oryzae. The sequence goes on along the minus strand of NC_017844.1, from coordinate 2,236,507 downwards.
AGGCAGGGCCTGGGCGAGAATTTCACCGCCGAGAATGATGACGGATGTTGTACCATCACCGACCTCCTCGTCCTGTGTCCGGCTCAGCTCGATCATACTCTTGGCAGCGGGGTGCGATACCTCGATCTCTCGCAAGATGGCGTGGCCGTCGTTGGTGAGGACGATGCCGCCCATGGGGTCGAGTAGCATCTTGAGCATGGCCTTGGGGCCCAGGCATGATCGGATAATGTCGGCAACACTATGTGAATGGGTGTTGGTCTTTGGTCAGCTTGGGTTTGTTTGCTTTTCGCGGTGTGGCAGGAGCAAGGAGGGGACTCGGGGGGGCCGCGACGATCTCACATTTTTGCTGCAGCAATGTTTGACAGTTGTGCTTTCCTCCCGGTCTGCCTCTCACCACCACTCTGGGTGTCTGTGAGTAGCCTTTTGTCAGTCACCAACCATGTTGCGAAAATGCGACTGCGGAGTTGTATCAAGGCGTACTCATCACCACAACTGGAGCCTGCATTTTGAAGAGGCCGAGGTGGGGGTAAGGACCCTAGAGCGGCCGATTAAAAAAAGTAAATGGGCGCCTGGCAAGTCAAGTAAAAGACCGGTTTGCGAACTTGTACCGGATCTTTCAAAAGTCGCAGACGGCTTGTTCTGTGTTTTTTGCGCAGGTCGCAATTTTGACGTTGCAACCAAAATGTCGGGCGAAAAAAAAAAAAAATCCTGAGCTCTTGGAAAGCCGCTGCACGTCAAATTGAGCTCCTTCGACAAAGCTCCAAACGCGGCGGCGACGAACAAGCGGTTTGCTGCTTCAAGGTGGGGGTGGGGAACAGTGATTCTCCGAGCTCCGGTGTGATCCTGGCTATCAACCGACTCCATTGTTTGTTTGTTATCCTTCCATCGCGATGGGAGAATTTCGTTTTCAGATGTAAATAGAGTCTTACTGACTAGATTCCTATACATTGAATAGCGTTTAATCTACAGGCCTCACGGACACCCGGATTATTCGATGCCAGAGGCGCCACAGCTGCACAATACCAGCGCAAGCTCCAGATCCTACCCCATTAGGACTGAGCTTGGTGCAGGGTAGGTAAGTTACCAAAGCCGAACTACTCATTCCTTACGTTGAGTAATGGAATGTGTCGGTCGGTGACATAGTCCAAAGTAGTGCATTTTCCGGACATGAGATTTGTATATTATTTCTATGGGAAGAGGGCTCTTTATTATTGTTATGAGCTGTTGGAGCACACTAATCGTTGCTGCTGAACTATCAGCACCGCGAGACATTGTTCCACGATGTGCTTACAAGGTTGGCAAGGACTAAGCAATTGGCGGAACTTCAATCTCGACAAGATACAACAGCAGTAGCTCCGGAGCAGATGCATACTATCAATGGATCCATCCTATTATCAAGCACTTTGTAAGCCATCACAAGCTGTGGTACGTACAGTGAAACTCTCGGATGGGAAATATGTAAATATTCACTCTACAGCACCTAGTCTAAGGGTATTTCAACCGCTGATCCACGCTGTCCGACTTACACAAAAGACACCAAGATGTTATCAGTATGTGATACAAGTTACCAAAAAGTCAAAGAATGTACAGAGTATACACTGCACAAAACTTTCAGGTTCGACAACATAAACATATCTGACAGACATCCGGCCCAGGAACACAGACTAAGATCTACAGAGTATCACGAAAATTCTCAGCAAGTTTTTGCAGCATACTTGCCAGAACATGCAGTGATACATAGAGACCCTTCCAGACTCATGTCCTCTCAGGGTCGATCTTTACTCCAGCGGTGATACAACAAAATAAACAACACTTGGCCGTGGTACCTTTTAGTGTACCGGCATACCCTTGTGGTATGTTCTCTGAATCCAAGAGTGTCTCATTTCACCCACCAGAACTCGGCCGCTGGGCTTGTGCAGCCGTCAACTGTCTTCAAAGGATGTCCAACGATATCAGCACTCAACTTTCACATGGAAAGTCCCGGTAGTAGGGGTACCGACCCCATATCGGCCACGGCTGTCACACTGGTAACACTGTATACGGTTGCTCGACATAATTAGGGACATATATGCGCCATATATATACTCTAGTATAGGGAGAGCACGGGGGTGAATACATATCACATTGGGTGACCATTTATCCGTGAAACCTGGACGAACGGATCTCACCCAAGCCCGATACCAAAGGCATTGGCTTATGCCGAAAGTATCCGAATACATTCTTATCTCACCAAGGGCCACTTAGTATTTGCGCGAGCTTCAAAGACAGCGATTGATTATCTCTGATTGGTGGACATGGGCACTGCCAGGATATCACGTTGGTATTTTGTCAGAATAAGCCAGTCAAGAACATCGAACAAACAGTCCGTTGAGGGCAATCGAGCATGTCATTTCCCATGTAAAGACATCATCAAAGCACGGAGTCGGCAGGCAGCGGAGAGACTTCCCTCCGGTATGGCCGGCGGTCAAGTACCTCCGAGACCTCCCTGCATGTTCGTACGCGTATCACTCGTCGTGTTGCAGATCGTGTTTCTTTGGGCCAGGCTCCCAGGACCCTAGAAGAAAGGAAGAAAACGTGGTCAGAATTCCTTCCATGCTCACCGACGCACACCGTAATCGAACCCTTGCCTAGCGTGCCTCTGCTTACAACGCCTTCGTTTCTTTGTCGATCTTTGGGTCCTTCCGGCTAGTGTCATGTAAGCAAGGCACAATGAGATTAACGCGCACCTCACTCTCGTCACATGAGTCTGGGCTCAGAAAGGGGGGTATATCCCTGAGATGTTATATGTAGGGAGCAAGAGAAAATGGGCAAAAAAACACGTTGCGGGCCAATCGATTTCACCATGCGGCATTGTGATATCCAAGGAAAGCCCAAACCAGATTCGTGAAAGCATGGCACGGGTTGTCGGACATCTTGAGTTTGAGACTGGACCGTACCAGAACATTGGAAATAAACCAATAACAACATACCTCGCTTGACTGACGCCCTTGACAAACAGTAAGCACAGCAATTCACTAAGCCCTCGTGGCAACATATCTCCGATGGGACGTTTCGGTGTAATTTTGTTGGGGCAAAAAAGGCAAACTCGCATTCTATGCCATGATGAAAAGTCCATAGTGTTGGGACCTTGCATAATAACAAGAGAGATGAGGTCACACCCAAGGGCCGTCGGTATGAGGTACAAGAGGTCGACACGATCCACCGCTCGGGCTGTAGAAAATCCATAACTAGATATGGTGTAGCCACACGAGAGAAGTAGAGACTCTGGTGCAAGATGCTCAAGCAACACAGGCCAGAGCTTGTCCTACCCGGGACCGAGGGTGTGGTTGGGAACCCTCCACGACGATGTTTAGAAGGGTCTGACTGTGCCGCACAACTTTTTTTTTCGTCGGGTCCAGAATCCACAGATAACATTAGAAACAGGCCAGGCAGGCAGGTATTTTAGTCGCCGAGAGCATAATTGGCCACATCCGGCAGTATTGGATGAAGACAAATTCCAGCCAAGAACTCACCCCATAAAGCAGCTGGGTAAGCAAACAGCTGGAAGATTGCGCATGGCAACAGGGGTCATCCGACAGAGCGGTTGGTTCAGCCTTTCCAAAAGGCGACAGGGTTCAGCTGTGGTCAATAGAACTCAGGATGCAGAGATTTTCCCAGACTGAGGTATTCGCTCCAGTGTGACGCCAGCTGCATGAGGTGAGCGATAGCATCGTCGGGAAACCATACTGCTTCTGGTTGAGGGTGCATGAGGCTCACACAGCAGGCACCCGCCGGATAACGAATGGGTGCACTCGGATACTTCGTCAGTTCAGTGTTCGGATATGATCATTATCCTGTGTGGTCACATTGGCTACTGCTCTCTCAGGGTAATATTCTGTGTCCTTGTCTTCTGTTGATGTCCATTCACATACTGTTTAATCCTTGCGTTCGAGGTGAGTCGTGATCATCCATCGTCTCGTGCAGCCAACATTTGCTCTGTTGGGACGTCGGTACGATGATGTTGGGTCTCTAGTTGCTTGTGGTAATGCTATTTCGGAAAAGCCTAGAGAACCCTGGCTTTACTAAAATGCGGGGATGACAGTGGATGATGGAGCCTAATGCCAAGTCCTAAACCTGGATGGAGGGCGGCAACATTCGCCCCTCCCAAGATATTTTCGGAAAGAACCTAATACAACAGATATACTTTTAGAAGCAATGCATTGTGCATTGAAGAAAAAGAGAATAAAAAAGAAATCTTGGAAGCTGGTGGAAGGAATTAAAATCTCGCCAACTATCTACAGGAGACTCGTACGGCAAATAAGGGCAAACAAATAGCCAGTGTTTCGTGGTTTTTGTGAAAGAATAATATGAAGTCTCTACCTTTGACACCATGAGCACTTGACATAAACTTGGGCATCGCATCCTCCACTCCACTTAGCCTGCACGCAAGTGGGGTAAACTTTTGGCTCAGTATCACCAATTGAGTGCCCGATTCCAACCCTAGTAGAACTAACAAAAAGTTCTTTGAGTCGGCAACGCCTGCGAAGGAAATTATATATAAAGGGTTTTGTAGGCTAACAGATGTTTACCACAGCACGCTGATTGGTCTGTCGATTACCTGTTATAGGAGCCACGACGACGGGAGTCGCGATGAAGGCCGTGACGGGAGCTATGACCAGAGCCATCATTTGAGTGGTTATCGCCACCAAAATGAGTTTCGCAAAACGTATAACAACCCGCCGTACCGATTACTTTTCCGGAATCGTAATGCCGTCTATTATAATCTTTCCATGAAAACAAAGATACAAATATACATTCTAAGCAACTTTTCGGCGCTTAAGGTGATGAGTTGCTTTATAAGGTTGCGAAGAAGCAGCGATGGCTCCATGGGCGAGAAGAATGTTAGCGACGGACGAAAAACGCATTTCTTCGGTATCGGAGAAAGGGATATATGCCTTTGAAAGTGAGTATGAGAATATTTATACAGGTAAAAGCAGTGAGCAGAAACAAGTATCAGGGCAATAGAACGGATAATAAAAAGTGAATGATATAATCAACTCAACAATGGCAAATATGGATATCAATAAAACAAATCTAATTGTGGTAGGTAGGTATATAAGGTACCCAAAGTACTTATAGTGTAGTAACCAGTCTCATCAACTTGCTGTAGTTTTTTTTTTTTTTTTTTTTTTCATTTCAATCATACAAGAGTGACTGTGTTACCGCCCAAGTACTTGCCCATATATTATACGCATAAGCTTGTAGTTTGATGCATTTGTCTCAAGTAGGCATGGCATTGGAAACAACAGGCTAGTTTTATCTTCTTTATATTAACTTTGTATTAATTCAATGATAAGAACTAGGCACACCATATCTCTCTTCTATCCAAGTTAAGGATGTTCGCCCGCAGATCGCCAAAATGGCCCTGCTGCGATACTGAGCCTAGTACTACGGTACTATATATGTACCTAAGGTACGCCAAGTAGTACAGTGCCGCGGGCTGAGCCTTGAACTGCTTTAAATCATCATCAATAACTGTGAAAATCCATTCCATCTCTGGACAGCCGTTGTAACCTAACTCAAGCTTGCAAGCAATGGGACAAACAGCTTTTCATGGGGTAAATTTATCTCTCCACTAGGTATACAACATGAGACCAGGGAGGGGGTGGCTTTTTTTTTTTTTTTTTTTTTTTTCCTCATCGTCTCTTTAATTCTGGTCAATGGAAGAAGATAAGCTGGCTCGGCGGGGCAGAACTTGCAGTGTCAAGTTAAACCCAGTCATCCCCTGACTGCCGCGCACGCAATATCGCTTCATGCTCGGCCTCGGGGTTTCGAACCAATAACGCAGAGGGTCGGCTTTAACAAAAAATCTTCATCTGCTATTTTTGAATCCCCCTTTGCGACAGTAGCATTTATGGTTTTGCCATGTCACTACAGTAAGAGGAAGGGCCCCTTACAGCTCTATTGCAAAAAAAAAAAAAAAAAAAAAAAAAAGCTTTTCAACGTAAACAAACATATTCTTTTCAGGTAAATTGTATTTGTATGCTTGCATTGTTGATTCGGTTGCGCCGGTGAAAAGCGTTGCAGTTCAATTGGCTGTTGGCTGGCCCCTGTGGTTTCCTGCTTCCCGCTAGAGAAATCCGGAGCTGAAGATCTTTCGTTTGATGGCCTTACATACGAGCCAGAGGAGGGATGGATAGGCTCGGGCGGTTCAAGACCTATAAACTTGGAAACAATCAAGGGGAAATATTTGATATAATTATGCGGAATGTCGGACTGAGTGTGTTCCATGTCTAGTGGTCATTTCCATCAATATTCCTGATAAGAGAGGGATAGATAGATTCGCCCACTCATACCAGGGTGGATACTGATAGTACATACGTCCTCTTGTCTGATCAGCCGCCCGGCCTTGGCAGAAAGGCTATCTGGGCATGATGGTCGTGATTGATGGCTACTGGAGTTGTTTACTTCCGATTTGAATAGTAACCCCTGCAGGCAGTCTGTTAAGCTGCTCTGCTATAGTACCTTTTTCTAGGATTTTTCCCGAGCTATTGAAGCCCTCCCAGTGATACTGACTTGGCTCTACCTATGTGCACCTGCTTTGTTCAGACCCATTTGATTGTCTGCTGACTTTCTAGGCGTGTGATGAAGATCAAGTAGCGTGCATCTCATCACCTCTACGCCGAGTTGGCTCAGTTGTTATTCATGTGTGGAGACGAGAGCAAGTACCGATGCTTGCTAGGTAGGTACTGTACGCTCGGTGTGACCGTGAAAGGTAAAGCAAGCCACCCTGAAAAAAAAAAGAAAAAAAAAAGCCATTTTGGAATAGTTGAAAGGCTCCCGCTTTGCACCGACCGATGCCATCTGACAAATCAAGCTAGGTTCGTCATCGCCACTAAAATGTTCACCGTTCAAAGGGCGACACTTTTTATCCTCACGCAAGGGGGAGGCGCGCTATGCGGACCAGCCCTACAACCGTCGAGTCCGGCCCAGAAATATTGGGACCGGTTGACGGATGTGCCTGGAAAATGGTCTGAGCGATAGGTACTAAGACATTATCGATCAACTTTTGCATTTTTTTTTTTTTTTTTTTTTTGCAATGCAATGCAATGCAATGCAAGCAAACAAGAACAAAACCCAGCCCTGGACGCAGACGGGTCATTGGTGGGTGGGTGATTACAATATCACAGCCTCTTAAACATACGAGCAAACGATTATTACCCTCCCTTGCAGCTATCTCCATTGTGCCGTTAGCCTACCGGGGGGTGGGTTACATCTTAAGTCCTTCAATACTACTTCGTACTGTAAGCAACAAATGGCAATCAATGTCTTCCCGAGACCTTTGCCCCGGGGTGGCTTTGGTTAGATTTGCTCCCCCCTCGATGGTATCGCCGCCGGCAGGCAATTAGGCTGCCCAAAGGAGTTTGGTATCCGACGGCGTTTAGACCAGGGCGGGCGCCTCGCCAATCATCAATCAAGCCGCGCCGCGGCACACACTACGAAAGAGTTGCCAAATTCAGCAGGCATGACGAATGTCGGTTAGCAGGACGGATCAAACCTGGGACGCATTTGTTATAAGACGGTGTTTAAGAGAGAGAAAGTTATATATGTCAAAAGAAGATAGATAGGAGTATTTGACGTAGGATATTCATGTGTTTTTGTAAAGGCAGACAAAGCACTGGGGCAGCTGAGGGGTTTTGCAATATCGAGTCCGACATGGGCTTAGCGCTCAGCATTTGGAGAAAAAAAAACGCCATCGTCATGATTAATTCCATACACACCAGCTCAGCTGACAGGCGTCAACTGCAGGACCCATCGTCGCAGGTAAGAAGAAACAGCTCCTCGCTTCAGCCACCTGAAGCTAGCGCAGGATGGGGTGAAAGACCAGGGTCCATTCTAGCCCTAGACGTCGGGAATTCGGATGTGATGATGGGGAGCTTACTACTATCTAGGTACTGTAGTAGCTGGCAGGCGCTTAGTCTTGATTCCTTTCTTTTTCCTTTTTCTTTTTGTCCTGTTTCCTCTTCCCTTTCAACCTCGTCGAGTTGGTCTTTTTTCATGTCGCTACAAGATGAGACGATATTACCTACCTAGACTTACAATGTCCTAAGTACTCAACTTGGTTGATTACCATCGGGTAATGCACACCAATAGAGAAAGAGAAGAAATTGAAAGAGAGAGAAGGAAAAAAAAAAAAAAAAAAAAGCCAAGCATTAACTGCCCACTTTCTGCGGACAATCCCGCTCCAAATTTGCTGTTGGTATGGGGGCTGGGTGGAGTGCACGTTCCCTTCTCTCCTCCCCCGCACAAACTACCACGTACAGCCCGATCCCAGTCGCAAATTGCCAGGATGGCCATCACAAAAAGAAAAGAGGTAGGTCAAGTGTAAGTAGGGCATTTGCTTCGTATTGGGTACGATGAAAAAAAAGCTAGTCTGCATAGATCAACCTAGTGGATCACGATTTCGATGATACGATGGGTTACTGATCGTTCGACTCACCTGCGGCTACCCGGACGTTACGATGGGAAGCATGAACAATCAAGATCAAAGCCGCACAGCAGGAGGAGCGGGAATCGTGCTTCAATAGCAAAGCCACTTATTAGTTTTGCTTTTTCCCCAACCTCGCTTATCAAGTAGCGGCTCAGAAGCCTCCTATGACATCTTGGAACGGTTCCTGTCCGTGTGCGAAAAGAAAATATGGACAGGAAGAAGAAGAAAGAAGAGCTATAAAAAAGAAAATAGCTCAAGTCAACGAGAGTTATACTCCGCAAGTTATTATAAACGTTGTATTTATGTCTCAAACGGAGCAGGTTCTTGCAGTCTTGGCCAGGGCTAAGACGAAGCCACCCCTTGTACATAGCACTCCCAGGTTGTTATCACATTTCCAAATCACGCGTCTTGTCGCCGTGGCAGAAACACACATTACTAATAGATGTCGCAAGTCTGCGTAGTCTGCAAAGCCACCCGTATGCAATATGCCCAGCCTAATAAAAGAGAATCTCCAGCCAAGCTACGCCATATTGTCTCTGATATATCTTGCTTGAACAGAGCTATGCTTGTTTCATGAGCCAGCACTTTACTGTACAAATAATGTAAACAAGCTGCAAGGCAGGCTGAGACAGGTAACTGCACATCCTCTCCTGTACCACCCAAGATGCCTTTTGCCACGGATATCACGTCTTGCTGATGCTGCCATCGAGTGTATGTATACAATACGTGTAGCGTTGTGACCAGGATTCCCCATCCACGACACACTTCGTGATAAATTCAAGTGGTGATTGGTGGTCATAGGAACAACAATGACGAGTGACTTGTCGACAGACGGAAATAGTGGGGGGCTTTTTTTCTCCATTCAGGAGAACAACAAAGAGGGGGAGGGAGAAAAAAAAAGATTGAAAGATAAGACCGGACGGCGACAAGGGTTGTCAGCCAGGGGCAAAATGAGAAATGCCCGTAGGTGGAGTTCGTGTGGTCGGCTCCCCCTCAAACCCGCATGCAAGCTGTATGTAGATAGGGTCTGGTATGGGTTGGGGGTTATCCAAAATTTCCTGGCTGAAGATACCTGATTCTTGGCAAAGTTCAGAAAGGAATTAAAAAAAGAAGCATCAAGATGAGTAGATTAAACGAAAAAAAGTTCTTCGCGAGTGGCAAATGAACCAACTTAGCAGTAGGGCGGGGGGCGAATAGCTTGTCTTGTCTGTCTCTTCCTGACTGCATACTCTCTGCTGTTTGAGGGCCACCCTCCATCACGACGAGCCAAAAAAAAAAAAAAAAAAAAAAAAAAAAAAAACAGACAAAAAGATTGAAGAGAGGTAGGGGAAAGCGACACGCGGCTTCTCCTCTTTTTCTTTTTCTTCTACCACCCTCCCTCTCCAGACTGCACAAGAGATCGATCAAACTCGACGACGCTACTGCGTGAGGCCCGGCGACGGGGGCCATAGGATTTCTGCAGGGTGGTGTGGGGTGCTGCTGCCTCTGCTGCCTTTCTGCAACTCTGGCTATGTAAACCAAATATCTTTCTGCAATCAGCTTTCGGGAGAAACAGGATGAATGTTTGTGTGGCCCCTCACTACTCTCCTGTTAAATGATCGTCGGGTTATACGCCTCAGGTGGGCAAGCTTAACAAAGATGGGGGTCGTCTTTCTCTCTTGGAGAGAGAGACAGAGAGAAAAAATCTCACGAATCTAGTTGGTCGACGGGAAGCGGAGAACCAGTCAAAGGGACAGATAAAAGAGATGGATGCATGAAGCACCCCAAGCTAAACCGTTTTGACCACGACCTGCATCATGCTGTGCGAGCCAACTGCAGGTGTCGTTTCTGCCAAAGGTGCTGATATCTAGAGGGGGAAGGTCCAAAATAACTCAGGTCAAGTAAGGTACGTTGAGTAAAGTAGGTAAGCTTGGTTGGGGCGTGCCTACTTTTGACCAGCAGTGTGAGGTGAGTAGGGGAGGGTATATAATTATAGTAAGGAGTAGAAACGGGAAGCCATCCGCCAGTGGTTCGCCTTTCTCTGCGTGCGTGGATTTTAAAACAATTCCCTCGTTTGGCTTTTTTTTTTCTTTCTTTTTTTTCTCTCTCTTCTCTTCAACAGTTTGCTCCCTTGATACATCTGCTCTGTCATGTCGGCATGGTTAAATTCAGGCTACGGGACCGGACCCAGCAAAAAGTCAAGTGTGCATATTTGCTATACTGGAGACAGTCGTGGTCAAAAATTGCGTGCAAATGGCGTGCTCCGTGAAAGGGATCTTCGTTCTGACTCGCCATTGAGACATTATGCGACCAAATAGCAGAACGTGATCTCTTCTTTGCAGTCATAAATACTTGTAGGAATCAACAAGTCTGAGAATACTAGGTGCTTTGCAAGGATTTAGGTACTTTGGGTGACCCTGATTATTGACAAAAAATCCGGGGTGGTACGGAGCGAAGATGGGGAAGGTGGACCAACAGTACTGCACAATCCCTGACCAACTCTGTGGAAGCTTGTTAGAAACCGAGGAGGTACCTTGGTGAGGAGATGAATTGTAGATCTCGTAACAGTATTATTGTCCACCTGCTTCCCTCAATGGCCTCACCTGGAGGGGAAGAGATAGTGGTAAAGGCGTCAAGTAAGAAACAGGTAGTTTTATCTTGCTCTGTTTTGTCTTGGCGCCACACCCCTCAATCATGTCTTGAACTGATAAAAGACGGCGGCAAGCAGCCAATAAACGCCAGGCAGGCCGGGGGGAAACGGACCCATTTCATGCCAGTCGGGCGAAAAAGTGGGTGCAGGTCTGATTGGGCCCTATGCAATTCGGGACATGAAGGCGTCCGTACCGACAAATAGGGTGATTCTACTGTAGTTCTAGTACTGTACTGTACAGTAGTTTTGGTGAGATTGGTAGCAAGTAGGTAATTCATAATATGTAGGATTCATGACCACGCGCTAGCTAGTCTAGTTAGTCTGCCGACAGAGAGTGCTTTTGGAGCTCTTTTTTGTCTGGCTTTGCAATTGCCTACCTAGGTACAATACCATGTTGGTGCTGTAGATCTCAAGGGTCTGATAATTAGTGGGCTAGCACGACAATGAGGCAATACAATATAAACCCCCTCTTCTTGTGGTATGATTGCCAACATGATAGAAATGTGAGAGGTAACAGGTAGGGTTGCATCAAATCCTGTGAATGGCGCGTATGGTAACCTACCCGCTGCGACCCCAACTGTCTTGTCAATCTTTGATTTGCCTCTGGCGGGTATTCAAAGTAAAATGACCATGGTTCACTCTACGCAATGCAATATACATTAGGCCATGCAAAAGTGCGGGCGACCACTCCAATGGCCCTCCTGTCGCCACCAGCCTTTCAAAGGCTGACTGGCTGGCTCTCTTTATCTCTGGTTGTCCGTCCTGTCTTTCTCAGTCCTTTGTTTTTGTGGTGCAGCTGATGCAGCCTCCGTCACATTTCATTGAATTTATTAATTGGTTTTTTGAAGCAAGCCCCCACGCTTCATTTACCAATCAATCAGTTCAAACAAGTGACATGACCGTCGAATAATGGATGTCAGTTCCCAGATACAGTAGGTAGAGAAAGAGGGGAGAAAACAAAACTTGACCAAACTTGACTAAACTTGACAACCCTTTCTGCGCCTTCGCTTTCCCGTGCCTGACTCTCCTATCCCATTGCGCGATTGATCGACATTCATTCCGTTGCTCTTGATCGAGGCGTTTGGGTTGACTTGTGTCTACTGCGGTACGGAGAAAATCGGGGACACCGCCCAGATCTGGATCCCATTCTACAGTACAGCCACTGACTGTTTTTGGTCGCACGCGCCCTAAATGGCGAGCAATAGTACGTTAATCGCCTGACGGGCTGCAGTAGTATGCTGTGCACGATTGTTCGTTCTCAGGCGATGGGTGAGACCACTAGTCGCCCGCGTGAACAGTGTAATTTTTTTTCTCCCTCGTTTCTCCGGCATTGTTGGTTAATACCATGATCAGTGGTAACTACGCAGTAGGCTGATGAACATAATCTCCATTTCATGCCTTGGACTGCTGCTACTTGGTTTTTTGGCGTTTTTGCGATGGGCCGAGACCCCAAGGAATACAGTACAGTATAATTGCGGATGACCAAAATTCCACCATCGTCCTCATCCTCATCTGCTATCACGAAGAATGATGATGCTTTGATATGGGTGGTGGGGGGTCACTGTGTGTACAATGGACAAAACATGCCTGCTATTGAAACCATGGCGCAGTCCAGTCCCATCACTCACACCACTGTGCAGCGCCATGGCGATTTGCCGAACGTCAGCCTACTCATGGGTTGATTTGTGTGCAGAAAAATTTCTCTCTTTTTTCTGCCTCCTTGCAAAGGCTGATGTCCTCACACCCCCCCTCTCATCCTCCACAGAGCAGAGTTACACACACACCACAGCACCTTGCTCCGCACTGGCCTTGTGGGATCCACCAAAAGGGCCAGTATTTGTACCCTATCCGGCTATTCTGGGAGGAAAAAGGAACCCTTTTCTCACCCCCCTTGTAGCTCTGTGCCGGGGTGGACGGCGCTAAGCCAGAATGGCACGACCAGGGGCCCTCTAGGTATTGCACCACTCAGGTTTTTTGAGAGTGGATCCTATCTCTGTGTGGTCATCAGGCCAGCCCACCCACACACAGCTTGCTGAGGATCCATCCAGTGCGGTCATGTACCCATCTCACCCCAAATTGGTGAACTCTTGCTCATCAGGTACAAGCTGATGCCTGCGCGCCCGACCAGGGTAGAGACGATAATTACAAAAGATCCAGCTCCTCCTCCTGCTCCTCTCTGACTGCTGTAGCTCCTACAGGATATCAACTTTTTTCTTTTATTTATTCTTCCAACAACTTCTAAAATTCTTCACAGACTCTGCCACCGGCTTGGCTCTCTCGCTCACACATCATACAATTGAAACTTTGCAACACACATTTATAATCAATCATCTTCGACACCGCTCAAGTCCGCTGCATCCATCCTGACCAGAACGTCGAGTCATCCAGCAAAAGATTGCTGCTAGAGGTCTACATACGATCCTACCCCTCGGCTTTCAACTCCCATCTCAACCTCACATATACGATTTACGATGGCTTTCGAAATCCAGTGGGATCACCAATTCTGTCTTGCCTGTGACAGGCAGACAGATGGTGCAACCTACTGTTCAGAATCTTGCCGCCTGGCCGACTACGAGAAGACGTCTCCCTCCTCGTCCACACCCAGCTCGGGTGCCAGCTCACCAGCCTTGGCTGGCCCGTCCTACGCCTGGGGCTTCTCGAACATGACTTCGAGCACCTCGTCGTTGTACCAGCCCCAAGGTTTCGACTTTTCTGCCTCACCGCTTTACCAGTCGTACCAACAACGCTCGTCAAACCCGGCGTCTGGCCAGAGCCTGTCGCCATCGAGCTCACACGCAAGCCTCTCGTCTATGGGCAGCAATGCGGCGAAGAACACCGAGGCCTATCAGCTCTCAGAGAAGGCCAGGAGGGAACTCCAAGCGTACGCCAGCTCCTTTGAGCAAGTGAGGCTTCAGCGAAGGAGGTCACAATAAGCGTCAAAACCGCCTTTATAAAAACAAATTACTTGAACCAGTCATCGAGGCTTCTCAGCCCAACATCATCAGCATTACGACATTTTAAACGATAAAAAAAACGAAACCCTCTTCTCAGTTCAACTGCTCGCATAGCCACCATACACACTTCTCTTACACTCCATTTTTCCTTTGTTGTACAAGAAAAAAAAAGGAGCATGCATTTCACCGGAGCACGGCATCATTCAAAACATTAAAAGTTACTTCACCCTTCTCAAACTTGAACCAAATCAATCACACATGATCTGGTTTCACAAGTTGACGAGCCTGGCTCGTTTTTCTCATATCTTTCTGTTATTTTTGTTAATCAATCTTCTGGAGGTCCTTTCAACAACAGTAACAGTGATGGGGTACGGATACGGACACGCCGGATGCGCTGCCATGCACACTCCTCCCCCACAGCACACGAACACGAACCCCCCTTCCTCACCCTTTGACCTTTAACATAACCGCTGGCATGGGCATCCGGGAGATTGATTTGTTTTTATACGGACGGATACAAGGCGTTGGATACTGGGAATCGCATGGCACAAACAGAATGTCACTGTTGCCGCGTTGGACTCTTGGAAAACTTTCTGACACGAGATATACCCTGGCTTTTTTGCTTTTTCTTTTTTTTTTTTTTTTTTTTTTTTTTCTCTCTCTCTTACTGGGCGGAATGATACACCTGATTTTTTGTGGGGAAATTTGAGAGGAGTTTTATAAAGCTACAAAAGGCATCATATTATTTCTGAGTGAGAGCGCCTTGGAGGAAATGGCGGTGGATAGATATCAGGCGAACAGAAGCATCTTGAACAGATGCTTAGGGGGGGGGGGAGTTGTTGGCGACCCATGTACGCATCAGCTGCAGCATATGAACTGCGCTGAATCCCATTGTTGGAGACTCGCTCAACAAGGAAAAATTTTTCCCTCCCGATTTGACAGTTCAAAGGTCTATTATTGTGATTGTAACATGACAATTCTCTCCTTGACCAAAACAGTGCACAGTGGCCGGCTAGGGGGTAACTTCCCCTCAACAAGCTCCATGTTCTTCATGCCCATGCCATTGGAGCCTTGTTAGTTTTGTCGCCCTTAATTCCAAACGATCAAACCTCGAATTCCAACCATTTCCGAACAATGAGTGTGGGACAGTTTTTGAGCCGAAGTGAACGGACGTCCAAAGAAAATATTTAGCTGCATCCTCTTGGATGCATTAGAGATGTGCGAGTTGTCATAACCCTTTTCCGCAACACCCAAATTAGTGTCTTTTTTTTTAATCTTCTCCTCCTCTCTCCTCTAGACTACCGGTGACAAGGGAAAAAAAGAAAAAAAGAAAAAAAAAACCCTGCGTCCTTGGTACTATAGCAACCTTGAGGGATCACCGCCGTACTTGGTCGTAGCACTAGCTGACGCAAGGCCAAGGTACTCAATGCACAACGCAACAAATTATTAGCGTCCTGGAGCCAACACGGTATTCAGGACCAGATGGGATTTCGTATGAAGGAGAAAAAAAAGGTCCTCTACATCAAACTGACTCTAAGTTATGCAGCTGACCGCACAATTTGGGCATGGCTTGCCACACCCCACAAGGGAGGGGAATTCTTGTCAGTGAATGCGCATAGTCGTATTTGTTTCCCTCCACAAACTTGTCCATGCTAATATCGAAATACAGTGCATTCCCGCAGGATCTCCTGATGGGCTGTTCTTGGGGAACCTTTCAAATGCGGGCAGCATACCCCAAAGTGCCTTACAGCTCCAGACTCCGGGAGCAACACCTTCTCCATATTTGCCCACTTTTGAGAAGGTCTGGAAGCACTTCTAGGTGTTTCGGCTTTGGATTTCCGGGAAGCTGGGTTCTTCATAGGCATGAGTGGCTTTTTTTTTCTGTGTTATGTCAGCTCGGCTGCTATTAGCACTAGGGACTTCGTACGAGACAATGACAAAAAAGTTTCGTCTTTACTTCCATGTTCCCGTCCGTTCACCCCTCGCCGCTCGTACTTTTTTTTACAGTACCTACAGTACACAACCGTGTCGCATTGCACCATCCTTATCCACTCTGCTCCCAAGTGACGACATTGAGCATAGCCGTGGCATCTCTCAGCTGTGACTGGCTGCAATTCAAAGTCCATCTGGTTCCTTTCTCTTCTGCATTCTTGCTTTTTCTAAACATGAGGCTTGTGCAGGATCCACCAAAGGTATCCGCTACAAAGTCTTTTTGTTCGTCAATTTTCATGTGACTCTTTATTATGTTGGAACAAAAGGACTTTTTTTTGTTTTCACTTGTAAGCTAGGCCCCAAAAGCTAACTTTGCGTGAACTTTTTCCTGACTTGTCCCAGGTAGGTACCTAGGTAGGCATGTATTAGTATTGATAAACGATGGGGGTTTACTCTTTGATCCCAAAACAAAACAAGTCCATATTTTCCCCCATACGCTGGTATTTGACTTTTGGCCCCTCTATTGTGTTCCTTTTTTTCCTTCTTTCCGACAAATATGGAAACAAAAATGACGTCGTGCCATTTTGGGCAACTTGTAGTATTTTCTTTCCATATTTCGTACAGCTTGTTTCAAACCAATTGTGGTGCAACCCCCAGTTCAAACAATGGGACGCCCTTTACTTTTGTCGCAAAGACCCCCCACGGCACAGTAGCAATCATTTTGGTGTAAAGGTTTCGCCCTGTTGGCGTTTTTTTTCATTGCTTTTCTTCTGTTATTTGGCTTGCCTTTTGCGATCCACATTTTATTATTTGGTGCCATATCAATTCTCGGTGAAACCCAAAACAAAAGAGGATATGCTCAGTCAAAAAGAGACAGTGCGTGGAAAGAGAGGATAAAACAAGACTTGTCACCCGAGGATGTTGAGGAGATGCAAGTTTTGTCCTACTTCTTCTATAGAAAAATGATAAAAAAAGTCATTCGATATGTACCACGTACTATGACGACGGCCCTGCGCCGGTCATTAACAGCTGATTCTACGACTGTACCTTCTGCCATTATACCTTGACCCGGTCATAGTGCGGAGGTTGTAATTACTGTACATAAGTCGCAATACTGTGCACTAGATTCCTCGGGAGATAGTCCAAGGTTTTTTTGTTGCCAAGCAAACCCAATATCAGGCCGCAATCCAAACAGGCTGATGTGAGCACTATAACCCAATGGCAGAGGTTTGTTCTTTCGTGTACTGCTTGGGGTACTTTGTCCAGGTTTCAGCGGCACTCCCCCGCCAGCCGTGCCTTACTGGGGCTCTGTTTTGGGGGCAAGCAAGCCAAAATGTTTGTGGCATTGGTACGGCTCGTAGCCGGGTGGGGATGTCTTTTTTTTATTCCCCCTTTCCTGCATCTTTTTTTTGTCTGTTGCTCTCTTTCGCCTCCAACAGGAACCCAAACGTCTTGGCTAGACAGATGAGCGGGCCTCATTTCAACACGTGTGCATACGATTACGGTCATGTCCGGAATGTTGCGTCGTGGGAATTTTTTTTTTTCCTCCTTGCGTCTCCACAAGTGACAACTCAGCAGTCAGAGAAAAGAGAAGCCAAAAGAAGCGGCCCCATCCCGGAAGCGGGTGGGCTTGGCCCCAGGCAAGGCACCAGTGCAACCAAGGCCCAGTCAAGCTGAGGGTGCCTGGCCCAAAGATGGGTGGGGGTGTTCAGGTCCCACCTAAGCTGACTGGTTGTTAGTCACACTCAAATCTGATCCGAGAGTTCTAGGGGAGTCCGAACATTTGACGACCACATTTGTTGCAGACTTCTTCTTTGTACTATGCCACAGATACGGTAAAGTACAGTACAGTAGACACGCAGCTTACCATAGGTGATATCCCATCATCAAGGTACACAAGACCAGTAGTTCGGAAATGGAGATTTTCCCAGAGGGCGTTGGAGACCCTGGTTTTGTTTGGGTTACCTCACACAAAAAAATAAGAATAAACTGCAAAACAGAGTCATATCATAACTTTTTTTTTGGCTTGAGAAATCACCACATACCGGCTTCTGAAGACGTGCTTGGTGGGAGAAAAACAGACAGCCTCGGAGCTTGATCGCAAAGCCAAAAGAAGAAGAATAAATCATGACCCTTGCAGGATCCCGACAAATCTGATCCCTGTATAGCGCCCTCCAATCTTCCCGCTGCCGCTGCCGGACTGATCGACGGCTGGGGGAGTGGAGTGACCGACCTTGACAAGGCAAGCAAGGGCAGAAAAAAAAGATAGACGGTAGCCCATCGTTCGGTGTGCGCTGCAGGCACCCGTCTTGCCGTGTAAATCATCACGCGATTTGACTCGATTCTAGGGTAGGGTAACATTTCCATATTTGCTTCTGTTGCTCATGGCTTTTGCACAGAATTAAACAGTGGATATGCAAAATTATGAACCAGTGTTGAAAAATTCGATTGACACCAAATACAATGCTAAACAAAAACAAAAGTTTATACGAGATAACA
This sequence comes from Pyricularia oryzae 70-15, assembly GCF_000002495.2. Classification (NCBI taxonomy): domain Eukaryota; kingdom Fungi; phylum Ascomycota; class Sordariomycetes; order Magnaporthales; family Pyriculariaceae; genus Pyricularia; species Pyricularia oryzae. The sequence continues at coordinate 2,218,023 of NC_017844.1, read as the reverse complement.
ATACTGATGCCACATACATGTCATGCCTTTTTTTTTTTTTTTTTTTTTGGGGGGGGGGGGGGGGGGGGGCGTTTATCTGAATTTTCTTTGGTTCCTGTGTTTGAAAAAGGGCATTTGTTGAGGTGAAAACTGCACGGTATTAGCTTTAACCCTCCAGGTGTGTCCAACACTGGCTGGCATCCACTTTTGCGACTGAAATGCCGTGCATTTTCCCCCCTCAAACAGGTACCCCAGAAGCCTGGGTAGGTAAGGTATGTGGTTGGTCCTAAACATGGGATTACATAGTAAATGAAGAATGCCGTCTGTTGTAGAATTTGTGCAAATTAGAACTCATCACCTTGTACCTTTCGCCACGGTTTGCCAAACATGACCCAGCCAACCAAGCGTGGCCAACCAATTTAAACAACTTGTTTCAGCATCGAACCATGTCCATGGCAAAGCCGCTGTTTCTCTACCATCAAGGTTGGCTGACGTTGTCGAGCAGTGAACATGCCATGCCGTCCGAGGTCGGCAGTGCAAAAAGCCGCGATCGGGCTTGATGCCTGGCCTGGCCTGCCTTCATGCCTTCCTGCCTGGTGCATGCCTTAGGCACTAAAAAGTACCTGAGTCACAGGCTAGAAGGGAAAAGCAACGGAAGCTGGTAGGGTAGGTAAAATTCTAGGTTCCGCAAGTCGGGCTGCTAATGTTGTATGGTGGAGCATAGTCTCACGACGGTTCCACATCCCAAGAGCAAAGAAACGGGGTCATCTTTACGTACCTACTTCGGAACTCTCACAAAATACGTCCATCCACCTCTGCTGGCGCTGTATTTCGTATATCCCACGTTGCTCAGTACTAGCTCTAGTGCTCCGTATAATCGCTGTTGCCCCCACCTAGGCCTCTACCTAGTCCTTGCTTTTGATGATCCGAGAGCCCAGACCTTCATGGGCTTCGGGTATTGTGGTTTTTGTTCCCATGTCCGGATTTTGCAAAGGTAGCAGCAGTCAATTCGGTTGGGAGGTTTTGCAAACTAGCGCCACCGAAAGCCAAGAACAGAACCAAACAACATCGACCCTATTGCTGTGTGCAGTAGTGTGCAACACAAGCGGAAACCGGGCCTAACTGCGGTGCCACGCGATCTGCGACAAGAGAGACCGGTGAGAGCCTGGTTGGTGAGCCTCTTGTACTCTTGCAAGAAGCTCAGGCCCGGGACAAGAGAAAAGTGTGTCCACATGTCGGACCGGTGTCCTCTGGTTGGAGGCTTCGAATCTGGAGGGCACTGATAAAAAAAAATGGCGGGACCCCAGGCGTCATCATCATCGTCAGGGCGGCCCCTCCTCCGCCCAGCGGTTGCAGCGGACGTGGAACATATTAGGGTCCTCGTCGACGCGGCCTACTCGCACTATATCGCACGGCTCGGCAAGGAGCCCGGCCCGATGCTCGAGAACTACGGCGCGCTGGTGGCGCAGGGCAAAGTGACGGTCTGCACCACGGGGCAGCCGGTTGCGGCAGCAGCGGCGGTAGTGACCGGGCGTGGGGAGGAGGAGGAGCAGGATCACGATCGAGAGATCCTCGGCTTGCTCGTTCTCGTGCCGCAGACTGCGGAGGGAGCGATGCTGCTGGACAACGTAGCGGTCGCGCCGCGGGCGCAAGGCCAGGGTGTGGGTAAGCTGCTCATGTCTTTTGCCGAGCACCGCGCCCGCCAGGAGGGTCTCTCCACGGTCAAACTCTACACGCACGTTCTCATGACTGAGAACATTGGCCTGTACGGCCGCCTCGGGTACCGCGAGACAGGGCGGGTCTCGGAGAAGGGCTTTGATCGTGTGTACATGGAGAAGAGGTTGTGACGCAATTGCCCGCACGAGCCACTTTGATCTTGTCACAAAAAAAAAAAAAAAAAACTTCCAACAAGCAATACCCCTATCCCCTCAATCAATAGTGTGGTGGTTTTCCTTTCGACGACAAGCAAAAAGTAGAACCCGAGTGCAACATGATCTGGAACAGCTGTGGCTTGCGTGTGCCACCACTGGTTCTACTCGGTACTGGGTGGCACTGTTGTTTGATTTGTGGTGTCGCAAATTTAGTAGTGAGCTCATATTGACTCGACCAGTGTGGTCCAAAGAGTGTGAAATTAGCAGAATACTCCGTACAGTATCAAAAGTTGTAGTGTTTGGCAGGGTACCGAAGCTCGCCAAGGTACCTTACCTAGGCTTGCTAAAAGTTGCTCTAACAGTACCGTGTCCGTTACGGAGGCAAGGTGACAAGCAGTAGTGATATGAACTAGGTAGAGCTTTGAAGCTTGGAGCAAGCTCACACGAGCAAAGCAGAGAGCTTTGCTGTAGGTAGCTTTTCTGGGAGCTATGGGCGGAAACAGGAGGGGAAGCTCCTTTCACAGACAGACAGACAGACAGACAGGCAGGCAGACCAGGGTAAGAGACATAAGAAAGGTTTTTTTTTTTTTTCTCTCTAAACTGCTCGAACTCAGATCGGCAATTTTTTCTTTCCTTCCGGCCGTGGTTTCTTTTTCTGTACTTTTTAGCTTCTTCGAGTCACTTTGCGGTGTGGTCTTTTTGTGCTCTCTGTGTCTCTTCTCTTCTTCTCTTCTCGCCTAATAGCTAACAGGGAAGGACGTGTCACGGCATATATCCAGGGACCCTTACAAATGACGGTCTGGAATCTTTGCTCCAGCGGCGGTGAGCAGCAGGGGTTAATAGAAAGAATGAAGAAAGCAAAACGAAGAGTCACACTAAAGTAGTTTAAGCCTAGTGACTAAGCACGGATCAAAGAAAAGACAGTGACCTTTCTTTTTTCTTTTCTTCGCAAGGACGTGACTTGCACAAAATTGGCCTTGGCCGTCGATCAGAGGCTACGAGAGTTGGAGCTAATAAGCGAACGGGCAAACAGTTAGCAAAACCCGTGCGAGTGGTTTGCGAGCCGCATTCCGAGTCCGATCTTTTTTGGGTGGTGGCTTTTTATGTAAATCGGCACAGGTTTCGGCTTAGGGCAAACCGCACAAGGAAGGTACAAGCACGAGCACAAAAAAAAAAAAAAGATTATGTGTGTGCCCACCCACACTCACGATATGCTTCGACCCGAACAGAGAACATTCCATCGGATCCCTTGGCTCCCCTCCGGGAAAGGGAAAGGGACCCGGAACCCAGCGCACATCAATCACTTTATTACTACCTAGAATGACTCCGACTGTCAAAGTTAGACCCCCCGGCATACCCAACCGTGGTCCCCGGTTGCGGGCCCTTCCGATCTTTCTACTGGCCGCGGAACATCCGGTCGACGGGGTCTTCTTTTTTTGTATCTGTTTCTGTTGCCATCCCTAACTTGGTACTGTACAGTAAACCCCCCCAAAAATGGGCTTCAATGGAAGGTCCGCCTGGTACAGAGTGGATACCCCTTACAAGCGGCGCTCCTCCGCCCACCGTCCGGATTCGGGTTGAGGGAAGGTTATGCCGTCCCCTTGTAAACAAAAAAATAATGATTTGTTTCCCTTTTGTCGGTGATGGGCTCATCCATGCCACAGATCCATTTGGCTATCCTCAGCCCGGGCCCAACGTTGATGGCTTGGGCTTGGCTTGGATGGATACCTCGTGGGAGTCATACATACCGCTTGCTCTTGCTTCACGGGGCAGCTCTTTTCTTTTGCTTCCACCAAAGTACTTTTGCTTGGCCATTAGGCTCACACCCCTCTCGGCAAGGAACCAACCACCTTGGTTGCCTCATTGCACTGTACAGTAGGTATGCTTTTGTCTTTGACGTTTCTTTTGACATGCACTGGATCGAGATGGCACCGTACAGAGCATGGTGCAGAGCACGGTATATCGTATCATGTTCACGTTCTAGACGTCCTACTCGGTACGGATACACCGTAGCAAAATCCCAAAACAATCAAATCGACCGACCCTCTGCAGGGGAAACAAAAAAAAGAATTTCATGCGATTGTGATCTCCGGGTCCACAACCAGCTGTTCGTATCCTCTGGCGAGCGCCTCCTCGCCACCGGCAGCCTCGATCTCCAGCTCAATATCTGGCTGTGCCTCGCGGTACAGGGCGTTCTCCTCGCTCGCCATCTTGAACGCATGAGCCGCCTCCTCGTCGGCGATGATGTTTTTGGGGAGGCCGGTAGCTTCCACCTTGAGCTGTATGGCGCACGACCGTTCAAGCAGGCCAAACATCCATCCGGCCTCGTCGACTGTCGTTCCAACGGTGAGCAGGCCACTGTGTTTTTTTTTTTTTTTTTACTTCTGTCAGTTGCTGCGTGAGGGCCTATATTGAGGATTAAGGAGTATATACTCCGTGTACATTCATGTGTTTCGGGGGCGACTTATACCCATCCACAAATGGGATAAAGGTAGACTTAACTGGTTGATCATGATGAGTGCCTTGTTGGTGGTTCCCAACGCTGCTGCAATATTGTTGGCCTCGTCCTCGGCAAAGACGATCCCTCCGTAGCTGGTGTAGACGCTGTGGGCGTTGTGGAGGCTGCACACGTCCTGCGTGAGCATGTCCAGCGGTCTTCCAAATACGGACCATGCCCGCCCGGCCATGGTATGGGCGTGGCAGGCCGCATGAATATCGGGCCTCACTCTATGAACTGCGGCATGGCTGTTTCCAGGTTGTTGGTTAACACGGTTCAGTCCGGGGAAACAACACCAGGCGAGGCGAGAGTGGTGAGATATGTGAAACACAAGACACACATCCCCTAAACAATAACTTACATGTAGTACCCCGCCGCGTTGCCCGTGACCTTGCCCGTGGACGGGTTCGGCTTGCCGGCCACGATGCGGCCCGAGGCGATATCGAGCGCGAGCATGTCGCCCGCCCGCAGCATGCCGTAGTGCCGGCCGAGGGGGTTCATCCACATGAGGCCCGGGAACTCGGGGTCGCGGACCGAGATGTGGCCCGACTGGCCCTCGACGAAGCCCTGTCTCGCCCAGGCGCGAAAGGTCGCGGCCATGTGGATCAGCGTGTGCCGTCGCTCCTCGACAAAGGTCGGAAACGTGGGGATGCCCGGCATCACCTCGCCCTGCGAGATGGCCTGCAGCGGCGTCTCGTCCTCCTTGGCCCTGGTGCCCTTGGACGGCCCGCCGGCGACCGGCTTGGCCACGACGGGTGTGGCCGTTGCCTGTGCCTCGCTAACTGCCGAAGGGGCCATTGTTTCTTTGCTCTGTTTTTTTTTTCTCTTTTTTTTTGGCTTATAAAATTAATATACTACTTCCGAGTTCAGATTTTGTTCGAGTTCAATATGAATAATCGCCGAGTGTGATCATGCACATCGAACACAATAGGACGAGAGTATCTGGGTCTAATCAGCTCAAGCTATGCGGTTTCAAGATACCGGTCGGCCGCATTCGGAGCCGCTTGCCGATGCGGAGGCCGGGCATGCCTTTCATCGCATGTGGAGATTACTAATCACGAGCCTAATCGACTTGTATAAAACTCTCTGATTGATTGCCTAGTTATAGTCTAGTCATTAAAGTCCTCTTGACGGATTGGTTGGATCTTGTTCTTGTTGCTTTTATCAAAGTTTTGCGGATAAGTAGGAGGGAACAAACCCGCGCAATTATCCTTGGGCTCTTTCTCTTGTTTCCGCGCAGGTTCCTATGCTTTTTTTTCTCGTCAACCTAATTTATTGCAAACAGTCGTGAAAACAGCTGGAAAAATTCCAAAGCGAGAAAAAAAATATCAGATAATGCTTCATATTGTATTTGAAAATACAATATTTGCAGCCGAACATCAGTTTCCATGGCCGGGAAATGGGTAGTAATCGCTGACTGGCGCGGGCGCGGCTTGAGAAAATAAACCACCTAACCAATAACCTGCAGATTGATACGCATTGTAAGGGAACGAAAGTCGGACAATAATACTGTGAGATTTGCAATAGAAGATCCAAGTCCTGAAGCCGATGAGTTTCAAACAGAGTTCAAAGCTGAACTGCAGACCAAACCAGCCGTGCATTGCGTGCTTTATCATTCTTTGACATACTTTGTAGGATCTCTGGTGCAGACATCGAGCAATCGAATTTTTACTCTTCTCACGCTTCCTCCTATTGCTGTTGAGTTGCTCCACGATACATATGTTTTGTAAGCCCAATTATGTTGAATCAGGTCGTGTAAAAGCTGCAAAGGCACCGGTTAAACTCGTCTTTATTCGTTCTTGGTTTAGACCGTCTCTTTATGCGAAGCTAGTTACACGAAAAAGAAGGGATATAGAAACGGTAACTAAGCGGAAAAAATATGACCTAGCCGGTAGTCTCACCGGCAGAAGTACTATGAATATCACGCCAAGAGTCACCCTGCCCCTTCTATCATGTTCCAAGCTCTCTTTTTCTCTCTTGATCTTGATGATGAGCAGCCACGCGAGTCAAGCTCAACCTGCGCACGCTCCTGAGCATGGCGGCATCATTGGCGCCAAATTCTCATCCCCATCACCTACCTGGCTATACCGCCAACTCCTTCTTTTTAACTCTCCAAGCCTCACTCGCGTAAAACGACCTCGGTATCCGTAGAGAAGAAATGTGCTGCATGCCACACCGCATATGGTGCAAACAAATGCCCTGTATGTGGTATCAACACCACAAACTCCCATGACAGGGCCAAGGCCAGTATCGTCTATTGGTATCATTACAAGGACAACGACTGGAAGAAAGGAACGAAGTGCGAAGAAGAAATATCAAAAAGAAAACCAGGAGAAAGCATTGGCTGGCTTGCGCATGAGCCTCGGCGTGCCCAAGGAGCCCTCAAATATCGTAGAACTCCCACCCATCGCCACTCGAACCGACCTGAGACTGCCCAGCGTCAAGCTTCGATGCGGTGCCAGGCGCCGAGCCGTCTCCGTGTTTGGTAGAGCCGTAGCTTGGCGCAAACTCGTTCCGGAGTTCTTGTCTCAGTCACAACTCGTCGTCCTCCGCCTCCAGTTCTGACGGCTTCATCAACCCGCTGACCTTGGATCGCCTCTCGAGCTCCGCCTGCTTGGCATCACGTTCCGTCTGCTCCTTCTCAACAAGGTAAAGCTCCGCGTTGTCACCCTGGAACTCACGCAGCGAGATGAGGAAGTCGCGCAGCGTCAATCTGAACTTGTCGTACTGGGTGTTCATGTTGAACAGGCTGTCGACAAAGGCAACGATTTGAGCACTAGAAATTATACTTGGTTAGTCATCATACCTAAGACATCCTGTGGCCCTGTTCATATCCAGAAGTGCAAGCCTCATCGAATAGACTTACGGTTGAAGATTCGAGAACGCGTTGCGTAGGAGGTTGCCCACAAAGTTGGACAAAAACTCCCTGTTGCTCGTACCGGCAGGTGCCTGGTCGGGTTGGTACACAGGTCCCTGAATCTTGGGCGTGGTGCCGTCCGAGGGTTGAACAAAGTAAAACATGCGCATCAGCAGCTGGGACTGCGCCTTGAAGCCAGCCTTGTGATCTGTGTCGGTGATAACGAAAAAGACATCTTGCATGATGGGGATGAAAAACTGGTTAAAGAAGGCGTTGGACGTGCCCACATCAGTCTTCTCTGCAATGTTGACTATCAGCTCCTGGCACATGTTAAGGCCTGCTGCTTCCACGTCGCGGTTGTCGTGCTTGCTTGCCCACATGCATGAGTCAATGACAAACTTGAATTGCCGGTTGTCGAGCTTGAGGAGCGCCGGGAAACAATGCAAGTTAATGGCTCGCAAAAGGTTGAAAAACTCAACGCGATGCTCGGGGAACTCGGAAAAGTCCTTGTTGATCATCTCGAGGGTGCACTCAAAGACATTCTCCATAATAATCGGAACCTGGTCTTCCATCAGAGACTGCAGCTTAGAGATAACAACCGACATGGCCCGCAGGACTTCAGCATCCCGTGCACCAGGCACGTTGCCCTTGTAATCCAGCAGAACAGTCTCCAGGAGCTTGGGAACCATGTCTACCCGAACTGCCTGCAGATCCTCGGCCTTCTCAACAAACGTCTCGATGAGCTTCAGGATCTCTTTCTTGATCGTCCGCAAGCCGCGAACCTTTGGCGTCTTGGTGGCGATCTCTCCTTCGCGCGCAACCGCCTCGGATATCAGAGCACTGGTCGCACGATACATCTCCAACATGTCGTGGTAGATGCGGCCGATCTGTGGATAAAAGTAGGGGCCTATCGAGGTGCATGCCGATACATTCGTCTTCATGATGTTGCCAATGATCTTGATCGTTTCTGTCTCCTGCAGCACTGCTGGGTTGGCCGTGGCTGACTTGATGATCGACTCCCAAGCCTGGTTAGGCATTTGCATCAGGTCATTGAGCAGGCGCTCCTGCTGGTTCTTGTTACCCTGGGCAGCAACCATGAAACCACAGGCTTCGTAAAAGGTGTGAACCTGCTGAGGAGTGAGGTCACAAGTGATCTTTCCTAGGTTCCGTACAATCTCCTCGATGAAAGGCTCGTGCTCACTAGGCTGCAGGGCAACGAAATGGCGACGGCATTGTTTGGCGATCTTGATAAAAGTATCGCAAGCCATGTCCTGGACACCTGTAAAATAGGTCAGCCATAATCAGCTCCGTGCCAAACGACAGGTCTGGGCCAGGGGTCCTTGGTGCCTCTAGACGCTAAAACTTACCCTCGTGGGACTCGTGCATGAACTCAAACAGCTTGTTAACCACCGTCTTGAGAAACTTCCAGTGAGCCTTGAGGAATCGAGGATATTGGCCGACAATGTACATGATGTTACTGGCCACAACGGCCTTGTTGTCTTTGCCACGCTTCATCTCAGTGAGCCCAAGCAAATCCTTGATGACGGTCACCAGGAACCGCTTCTCGGTCTCTTCGTTCATCGCCAGCGAGATTGAGCCGATGGCCCAGCAGAGCACGTTGCAGTTGTGCCAAGACCACTCGCTGCCATCGACCTGGCGGGCAAGCTTGTCGATCATGATGGTCTCCATGTCCGTGACGTCGAGATGGGTGAGGTACACAAGGCACTCGCGTATTGTCTTGTAGAGCTGCACGGTATCGCTTTCCTTGACGAACTCGCGCACAATCTCACCCTCGTCGTTCTCAACAATCAGAACCTCCTCGGGACGCACCATCTTCTCAATCATGACGACTCGAAGGTTGCTCAGGATCTCCTTGTACTTGTGCTTTCTGAGTGGGTACTGCTCCAATACTTGAGGCGGCAGGGCACCGCCTTGTGAGAGCGCCGAGCCATGGTTCATCAGGGGGTTGTCGCCTGAGAGAGGGAGCTGCTGCATCTCCTCGTAGAGCTCCTGCACGAGCTTCAGCCAGTAATCTAGTGTGATCTTGAAGATTTCCCTGTCCTCAATCTGGGAGATGCGAACAAGGTAAAAGTGACCATGCGTCAGATAGTCACGGTTAGGCAACCTCTCAATCAGGTTCAGGTGCATGGAGAAAAAGTTGCACAGAAACAGGGCCAGGTTCTGGATGAATTCCTGGTCGCGCGAGTTACTTTGTGGGTACGTCGTCCTCAGATCCATATCGACGGGAATGATAGTAGCAATGGTCGCCAAAGTTTCCGTAAACATCTTGACCAGCTGCTCGTCGTAGTTGCTGACTTGTGTCGGCCCGCCAACCTGGAGACCTCCAATCTCGGTCAAGCATTGAAGAGTTACGTTCCGGAACGCCGGGAGCTCCAGAAAGCGTGTTCGCAGAGTGTCGATGAGGGGGGTCTCGAAGATGTATCCGAGGGGAATCCAGTTGCAGAAGCGAAGCAAAGTCTCAAGAGTAGCCTTGACCAGGCTCTCTTGGTTGCCGGTGTTCAGGATTTCGGTACACAGCTGGAAAATTTGTGAGAACTCTGCACACATTGTTTCTTTCAGATTCCTGGTTTTTGTTGACGTCATCTGCTCGGCCGAGTAGTCGAAAACCTCTTCCGAGAGAAGGCGCAGGATGATCATGTTGTTTTCGCAGATGGAAAGATTTGTGCGGCATGATGATATAATCTCGTTGATGAACGTCGGCCAGTTGTGAGGCCATTCCTGCTTCAAGATAGACACTAGGACCAGGTTCAGCTTGTTCAGCAACGTCTTCTGAGATCGTAGCGACTCCTCGGTGCTAGAGCAGTTTATGATGTAGTTAACGACAAAGTTACGGATGCCTAGAATCAGCCTATCAGCAAATTGTACTTTGGTACTGTCAGTTCACTCCATGTAAGATACAGACCTTGGCATTGCTCGCGAGGCAGAACCTTCCATCTTGTCATAATCACATTGTCGAGGATCTGTAGGCCGAGGACTACGCAGAAGTGTTAGCAGGTTCTCAAGTGCGGGCTGGCAGTTGCTGATGGTAAGATGCAGCAGAAACATACATTTCGTTTGCGAATATGTAGCCTCGGAGAGGATCTGATCTACCATCAACCAGGCATCGGGATCTTCTTTGAACTATTGAGGGCGCGCAAATGTTAGAACCGTGCAAAAAAAAAATAATAAAAAAATAAAGACGCGTCTGCAGAAATTTACGGAGATCACAAACCTGGTTCAAGGCAGCTTGTGCAGCTTTTTGCTATGTAGGAGGCAGATGACAAGGTCAGCAAGACGAGCGGCGTGGGGGTATGGGCACCAGAAACGCGTTTTCATACCTGGTCGCCGCGACCCTCGTAGAAGGCCTTGACAACACTGTCAAGCTCAGCAATCGTGTAACCCATGATGGCGACTCGGCGGCCGAGCTCGGCAAATGTACAAGCTCGTAGAGAGCAAGAGATCCGGCAAGTTTCGTGGGCAACACCCTAGAGGGTAGCTGAAAAAAAAAGGCGATTGTGCTTGTCGCCTGTGCCGCTAAGCTTCAACCCAAATGTGCCCGGGGGTAGAGGTTTCCTCCCCAATCGTTCGGGCGATCGGGGACGGGGCTCGTGTTTGCGTCGCGAGAAGTGAGGAGGTGAGGAAAGTTTGTGGGTTGGTTTTATGTTCGCAGACAAAGAAGATAGGAAGCAGCGAGGATTGAAGATAAAAAGAAAAATGGCCGACCGGAAGAGGTGAGGTCTGGATCCGGGTGAAGTGAAGGCGATAGGAACATTAGTTGGTCTGCTCTCAATTTCCCCCGCCTTGCGATTTGACCGCGGCGGGACTGAAAGCCCCACTATGACACCGCTCTCCTAAGCATGCAAGCCTAGGTAGGTAGCAGAACTCGCACGCAGCGCAGAAGGCTGGTGGCTGGCAGCTTTCATCGGCTGCGGTTGCATTGGTCTGTGCACCCAACCAGGCAGTTCGATGAGGTAGTGAGGGGTTTGGCAGATCGCGATGGCAGCTGCGTGTCATTCATCGTTGACAAGGCACATCGGATGTTTGCCATACCGATATGCTTAGGAATTGTTAGAAATTACCTAATTGCAATGCCCAGAGTTCGCGACGCGACACTTGAAGTTTTTCTTTTTTTTTTCTTCCATTCTCCATAATGGACCTTAGTTTTACCTTAATGCCATTAACCACTTTTCGAATTCTGCCAATTTCATTTCTTCAAAAGGAAAAACTGACAAATTTGACTTGACATAGGTGTACCTGCACCTAAAATTAATGTAGATTTCTGTAACAGCTGGGAAGCGACTGAATTTCTGTAGTTAAATCTTTCTATACAGTTGACTCGAAAATACACGATTTTGCCCGAATTTCTACGTGTGTATCTATGCTTTTTGATAACCGCACTCCGACAGTCCAGACTCGAGAGCCTTGATGGCACGATCAAGATCACCCCTTTCCGGGTTCAACTGAATTTGCAGTGGCAACAGTCAGCATCGTTCCAGCAAAACATTTTTCCAAGGTGTAAGGGGTTAACCCATAATATTCAACATACCACGCTGACGCCCATGTGGCCGAATCTGATATACTTGGGGGCAATCTCCTTGTGAATACCACCGGCAAAGATAACTCCTTTGCTGAACAGCTTCGGCAAGATATCGGTCGGCTTCACGCTCTCAGGGAGGTAGACTGCCGTCATGCCATTAGCCTGGTCGGCAGGGTTCGAGGCAACCTGCTTGAGGCCAAGATCGGCGATAGCCTTCTTGATCTTGCTTGAGGCCTCCTTGTGCTTAGCGAAGCGCTCAGCAAGTGGCCTTGACATTATCTGGGTCAGGGCCGTGTGGAGGGCGTGGATGAGCTGAGGCGACGGGGTAGCAAAGTATGAAGGCTTCTTGGCCTCGTAGTTGCGCATGACTTTGATTGACGTTGGTTAGCACGCATGCCAAGACATCCCGTCTCCTACAATTTAAAAACAAATAGGTACTCACTTGGCAGCCAGTTCTTCATGGATGCAAAGTAGGAGGCGGGAGGGGTTTTCCTAGCCTCAAATGCCTTGATTGCCCTTGAGCTGAACATTGAGATCGAGAGACCAGCCGGGCATCCGATAGCCTTTTGGCTGGCAGTGATCACACCGTCCAGACCCCACTCATCAAACGCAATCTCCTCAGAAGCCACACTGCATACACCATCGGCGATGATGAGGGTCTCAGGGGAGACCTTGTGCACCATGGCGCTGAGGTCCTTCAGCTCGCTGAGCACGCCGGTTGAGGTGTCAACGTGCGTGACGGTGAGGACTTTGTACTTCTTGGCACTAAGAGCCTTCTCAATCTCGGGCAGTTGAGGCCTGGATCCAACGGGGGCCTTGAGCTCCGTTACGTTGGCGCCATAGGTTCGCAGGCAGTCGGCGAAACCGTCACTGAAGTAGCCAGTGCCAAGAACCAGCACATCCTCGCCGGCTTCGACAAGGTTGGCAGAGACCAGATCCCATCCAAGGGTGCCGGACCCTGAGATGACAAATGGCTGCGAGCCCGAATCCGTAGTCTGGAACAGTTTGCGAAGGAGGGTCAAGGTCTCGCCAAAAACGTTGACAAAAGCCGGACCAACGTGGCTCTCGCTGCGTGTTGGAGTAACACAATTGGCATTAGCTTGGCGGTGCAGATCGGCTACAAGGAGTAAATTTGTACCTGTAATGGCTCATGGACTGGAGGACAGCATCGTCAAACTCGATAGGGCCGGGAATGAGCAGGGTGGGATGCTCAGGTTGAGAAGACATTTTGGAATGTTTGTTGCTATTGTCCGAGCTGGATGAAGAAGTTGTAGATGTCAAGCTGGGACGAGACGTGCTACTCAAGTGGTAGGAAAGCTGCGACAATCGAGAAGCTGCTGGTGACGTTGTTGCAGAGGGGTTAAGTATGCTAGGCGGGGACATGATGTCGGAGCTCTTCCAGAGATGTGCCCGACCCGACCCCTTAAGTACTGCCGAGCGTAGATGCGCCAGCTTTTCGGATGAACTTGAACCAAGTTTAGGTACCAAGTATCTCGCAGGTACTTTATCTACCTATTTCGCCTTTTGTACCTAAAAAAAGGTACCTCAATTCACGTTGCAGTTTCCAAGCCAGCTCGGGGTAAGGATGCGGTATAGTACAAGTTTATTTGCGTCCAATTGGTTAGGGATACTCAGCCAGCATCTTCCAGACAGTTTACAGTAGAAGAATCCCGGGATTCGGTTTGTTATTCCGCGGAACAGCCCCCGGGAATGGACAGCTAGGTCATAATTCTCCGTCTTCGGCCCCGGCGGGGTCAGCTTACGGAACGCCTCGTCTGAGGTACCTTTTCTTGAGTGGGTACCCCTCAACGGAGCATTACATAATCAAAGCCCACTCCATGCAAGTAAAGGTACCTTTGATAAGGTACGTACCTCGCCCAAGGCGATCTAAGCGGCAATGAATATCCTCTGACGTCTGGCGAAGCTTCCTGTCGTGTAAGCTCCACCGCGCTCAACCGCCGCCATTTGACTACAACTGTGACCCGGGAGCTCCAACAGGCTACCTAACATAGAGCTTCAAGCTGCTTGGCTTCGACATCCACCAATAAATGACTTGAAAAGTGCATCGGGTTTTGCGGTACAAAAGCGATCGCCCTCGAGATCTCAATTGCCCAGAGCTACATAGTGTTCGCGTCCACTACACTTCAGCTTCCGCCTAAGACGGGCCAGGCTCCCTAGACCGACCGACCAGCAAAACAATTCTGGTCACAGCGTCGAGGCCACCTGCATCGTACCGCAGCCATGGCCTTCCTAATCCTGGTCATTGGCGACCTGCACATCCCGGACCGCGCCCTCGACATACCCCCCAAAGTATGCCCTCGTCATCATAGCTTCACCATCCAGGCGCCTCGCGGTACTGCCGGACGCCGGCCCCTTTCGCGACCACCCCCCGAACTAACATAGACCAAATCTCTTTCGCCCTGATTGTAGTTCAAGAAGCTCCTCGCGCCCGGCAAGATTGGCCAAACGCTCTGCCTCGGCAACCTGACGGACCGGACGACGTACGAGTACCTGCGCAGCGTTGCGCCGGACCTCAAGATCGTCAAGGGCCGCCTGGATGTCGAAGCCACCTCGCTGCCGCTGTCGCAAGTGGTCACCCACGGCAGCATCCGCATCGGCTTCCTCGAGGGCTTCACGCTCGTCAGCAACGAGCCCGACCTGCTGCTCGCCGAGGCGAACAAGCTCGACGTCGACGTGCTGTGCTGGGGCGGCACCCACCGCTTCGAGTGCTTCGAGTACATGGACAAGTTCTTTATCAACCCGGGCAGCGCGACAGGCGCCTTCACGACTGGCTGGGGCACCGAGGAAGACATAGTCCCCAGCTTTTGCCTGATGGATGTGAGTTTGACGTCGGCAGTTTTGCTGCAAGGGCTTTGCGAGACTATCTGCACAGGGTCACTTTGGGCGCGCTTTTACTGACCCCAATCCTTTAGGTCCAAGGAATATCACTCACACTTTACGTGTATCAGTTGAGGAAAGATGAAAATGGAGTAGAGAATGTGGCCGTGGAAAAGGTCACGTATACGAAAGTAGTCGAGCCGCCAACAACAGCTTCGGCATCATGACGAATCATTGGATATAGCTTGAGTAATGGATTTACGGATAATGATCAAAGCAAACAATGCTTTTGCTCGTGGCCCCGATTTGACCAGCAAACTGTTCTAATACATTCATTCTTAGTCCATACAAAGTTTGTAATGACTATCATTGTCCTTTTAGACACCCGGTCTCCGTCGCCAGGTGCACTAGAAACAGACTGATGCAGAGCATCCAAAATTACAGGTATCTATCGGCATCTGGATGAGCACCCAGAGCGTTTGGCTCAAAGTAAGAAAAAGAAACACGCAACGTATGTTGAGGGCACGCCATAGGCAAAAGTATCGTTTGTTCGACAATATTGTTTATTTCATTGTACACTTAAAACACCTTGAAAAACCAGTCCTGTAAAAACTCCTTTTTTGAAAAAAAAAACAAACAAAAAAAAACCGCTTGCAGCAGAATTCTAGCAGTACAGACATACATCATCAATCATTTCGGTTTTCCTTGTGTTTTCATGTGCATGCCGCCGGTTTTTCTTTGGCTGCTGATCTTGGTGCCGGGGCCGTGTCGTGGCTGATAGAAGCCCGTTGCTTATACTTGGTCTTGCCGGACACGGCATCCGTCAGTTCACTGCTCGGCCGTCGCATCTTATCCCTAAGGTTCGGCTCTGCATAGCTGACCGACGCTCTGGATCTCCTGCTCGGTCTGGCTGTGTCGCCTCCGGAGGAAATGTCTGGGGGCGGCGGCGTGTCGCAGAATGTCTCCTTGACACCAGCCCTTCCAGGAGTTCCTGGAGGGGGCAGCTGTGCGGCAGGATTTGGAGCTGCCAGTTCCGCTGGGTGGATATTCATCACTCGAGGTGGAGAAGGCGATTTTGGCAGTATCGGAATAGGTTCTGCCTGCGCTTGCGGCGGCGCTGCTTTGGTTTTCACTTCTCTCTGAGTGACCGCCTTGTTGCTAGGTTTCTCACAGTCCACAGCGGCTCCCTTGGCTGGGAGCTTCCTAGGAGATGATACATCCTCATTCGTGCTCTTTGCAGCGAGCGCAGGTCGTGCCGGGGCAGGCGCAGCAGCGCTAGACTTTCTGTCCCGGGCTTCCCTTCGTGCCCCAGGCAAGCCTCTAGAATTCCTCCTGTTCTTGATTTCCCGGACTGTTGCTGATTTTGGCTTATCGGGGGTCGATTGTGAATTAGACAAGGTGTTGTTGTCCTTTGTGAAGCTGGGAGGCTCATTCTCGTCCGCGACTGCTTGTTTTCTCTTAGATCCACACTTCGCGACGGTTTGTTCGGGTTTCACAGGCGCTGGCACTGGCGCTGGCGCAAGTGGAATTGGTAATTGAAGCGCATCGGCTTTTGGTTCTGGGGTTACTTTCGGTTCTGGCCTCCGGGGTGCCTTTTTCGCAGGACTCTGAATGGCAGTTGTTTCCGGTGGATCAATCTTGGGAGGAGCCAGATTGGTCTTTTCCGAGACGGTTATATCTGAATATACAAGCACACGCCTGGCAGTGTTTGGAGAGTCTACTTTCTCAGGCTCCTCTTCGACGTATTTGGAGACTGGAGGTGGCCCCAAGACGGGTGAGTCGGTTGAGGTCTCAGCCTCAGCATCAGCCTCGGATTCAGAACATAAAGCAAGAATTTCACGGCGACTGTTGGGGAGGTGGTAGTGGTTAGTGGCCTGCGTAGGAAGATTCAGCGCACCCGGTGGTTTGATGAAAACATACTTCAAAGTCTGGCGCGGGTAGGACTTGTGCTCGTGAATCGGAGGTAGGCGGCCTTCTTGTGCTGCCAATGACTCCTGGTCTTCGATGCTCATCTCTTTCGTCTTCTTCTGGCGTGGGCTCTGGCCTAGACTGCTTCTTCTAGGCTTTGCAATTTTCCTCTCTCCCCTGTTGGGCGACCGTCTCTTCATGGGCGGCTCAAGGCCTAGACTGTCAAGTAGAGAACCCAGCTCGAGCAGCTGAAGCTCCATCTTGGCCTTGATCTCCAAGGCATGGTCTGCGATGCGACCGGCAGGATTGTTCTCGGCTGCCTTCTCTAGTCGCAGGATCTGTCCCCTTAGGTCGAGGTTCTCTGATAGTAGGCGTGCACATTCATTCTCGAGACTGCGAATTCGTAGCGATTGCGTAGAGTTGACGCGTGCAATGTCACGATTTTGTCGCAAAAACTTCCTTCGCACTGGAGGGTGAGGAGTGTTTAGCCGACATTCTTCAGTCCTGCGACGCATCGCAACAACAATGAAAAAAAAAAATGAAAAAAAAAACTTAAAGAAAACTTACGGATTTCCAAGCTGTCGGCAGAAACTGGTGGCTCGTTGAGTCTCGCCATTGTTCATAGTGATGCGGTTTGGGCTTTGGGTGCAAAAGTTGTTGTTTACCGCACCAAGTAAGTTGAGTAGTAGTAGTTTTGATATTAAATCGCAAAGGACCGGATAGGATCGTCACCAGGCTAGGCTGTAACACGCAAAGGCTAAGTCGGGACTGGATCCGGTATGGTAAACAACAGAGGCAGAACGTGCGTTGTCCAAAAAGCCAGAGCACACCCGTTGCCAACCTCCTCGCTTGCGCAAGAAAATCAGGAAGCGATATTTACGGCTTTCCCAACGAGGTTAGATTGGATGCAAGCTGAAGGGGCCACCGTTGCCCAGCAACATGCTAAAGTGGATATGTGCTCAACACACATCCCTGCCCACCGTCCAATGACGAGCTTTGTACTGATTAAGGTATTATCTACTGCATTATGCATTTGGGTCATCACAATATCTTGATGGCCACTCTTGATGGGCATTCCTAACCTAATAGATAAGTCTTCATTCACACGTTCGCAAGCCAGCCAAGCACTTTGCACACACAGTCTGTCATGTCGCTCCCTTCGAGATCACTCCCTGGCTCAATGCGCCAACCCTCGATTGCGGGAAGCTCAGGGCCAGGACAATCCCCCGCTCTTGTTGCGCGCGTCAACGAGAAAAAGGCCGAACTTGAGCATCTCAAAGAACTCCGCGACCTGAGCGCCGCCGTGGCCACGCAGATGGAGGCTCTGGAAAAAAAGTTGGGCACGCTTTCGGATGGAACAGAGGCTATCGCTGTCGTGATGGGAAACTGGCACAACGTATTGCGCGCTATCAATATGGCATCTGGTACGCTACTCGAAAGACCTTTGTCTCAAAGCTAAGTCACCCAAACCCACTTGGAGCTGCTGCTAATCTGATGAGGTATATAGCAAAACTCCCCAAGCCATCATCTAATGACGACCAAGATCACACTGAGATCAGGGCTGATAGTCCACCTGTGCCTCTGCCTCAAACGCTCGTCAGAATACCCACAGAGCATGCGCCAGCTCTGCATGCGCAAACTGAGGAAGCTGGAGAAACCGATGAGTGATGGATAACCCCACCCAGCCAGCAGTCAATCCAACATGGCATGTGCGAACTGTGCAGCTTCACCAGCTCTGAGAGGTTCATGGTCGAAGCTGAGCTCCATCTCGACGCTTGCGCCTGCACAAGAAAGCACAACATGTATGCCTCAGGGGAGCAGGTGGCTGAAAGTCTGCGGCCAAAAAATGAGGGGCAAGACCGGCACACAACAAGACCTTCGCACTGTACGCAGGGCTTCCCCTGTCATCTCACCTGCTCTTTGAGTCGCGTCGCGTCAAAACAACGCTAAGTTGAAACGTGGATCCCTGGTGAACCTGATCAGAGATAGCTCATTGCTTCTAAATCCTTCCATCAGAGTTCGAATCTTCGACCGGGGGATCAGACACACATTCTATCCTTGCAAAAAGAACATGAAGTCCCATGTTGAATAAGGATAAGAGTAACAAATTGTGGTGACGGACACTGATCGAACAAATGATGACAACTGCCAGATAAATGGGATTTGAGGAATCAAGCCATCGTTCGTGCATTCCGGAGTGTACGTATGGCTGTGATTCTTTCGCTTCACAATTGCATCAAGATCATGCATGTCGCACAGCTCCCGTGTTGATCTCTGATAAGAAGGAGGGGTAGGGGTTAATACGGAGCACTTAAACTTGTGGCTTGCTAACTCTCATGAGACATGTCTTGCTAGACTTTGGGCTTGTCTCGAAAGAAGCAAGTGAGGAGCTAATAGATGACGACGTCAATTACAACTCCAGAGCATCATTACTTGGTCCGTCAAGAAGCAAGTAAAAAAGCTTACATCCACGCAAGCGCCATGCAAGTCGAAGGGAAGGTCTCGATCGCATCGTGGAAGTTCCATGTTTCCCCATACAAGTTTTCAAGTGGATGGATGTGACTGCTCAGGTAGCATCCCTCCGGATATCACCGTTGCGCAGGTGGTTCCCAACGTCCCCGCTGCGCTTGCATTAGTGACTTTGTGTGACGAATAATACCAATCAATTCGTGCAAGTCCTGGCCATTTGTCAACAAATTGGGAAATATTCACACCAAGCTTTCTTTCCGTCAAAGTGGGAAAAACCAAAAGCAACAAACACAAAAAGTAAACAAATCGCCCACTTCTTCACCCATGAATCCCGCAACACTTTCTCAACCCTGCGACTCAAGTCCTAATCCAATCCAATCTTCCAGCAATACCGTACTTCAATCACAGTTGTACCATATCATCAATCAGCCTAGCCTCCTGCCACCTTTTTCTTGGATTAAGATTTTCACAGTACCAAATCCTGGATTACCACAAAAAGGGTTGCACACCAATAGCTGCCCTTTGGGTCAACTCACCCCTTGCCAACCACCCCTGTGTCTGATTTCGGGTATTTTTGCTCCGCCTCACCTACACCAACTGTCTCGGGGCTGGGCCCAACAAGACAGTAAGCATAATGCCTCGAGTCAGCCAATCGAAGGACATGTTCACCGTCCTCGAGGACCCCGTCGACGCATGCGTCTCTCCATCGTCATTCGCCTCAGAGCACTCGGATACGCATACCGACGCCTCGTTTGAGTCTACCATACTGGGTGAGCTCGACGTTAGTCAGGCACAGAACAAGCAGACGCCCGGAGCAGCTAGAAGCAACACTGCCGACTCGTTGGTCTATCGCCTGGACCATTTCCATATCACCAGTCCGCAGAAGACGGAGTTTTGCGCCATCCGCGCTGTTGCAAAACGACCTCAGTTGGAAGAGCACACCTTCATACCTCCCCATCTGAAGGCCGAGACGGATTGCATTGTACAGTGTGAAGACACCGATACAGGTGCTTCCTCTTATGAAGTTGACACAGGTAGGATAGGGCTGTCTCTGTTTCGAATCCAAAGGCAAAGCAAGGATTTCCCTGCTCATAGTTTTGTCGCATGTTAGATACCGTCCTCGAGGATAAACCTACACGACCTCTAACGCCAACGACTCGGTCGCTTGTCCACTCAGTGCCGTGGGCCAAGCACCAGGCGGGCGAATTCGAATACATTCTTTCGGTTCCTGCATCATCATCTACTGCTGAGAAATACTATCGCGACAGTGGCAAGCCTCTAGGATCATATAACACACTTGACGCCGAGGAAACCGAGAAGCTCTACTTTGGGTGCAACTTACTAGAGACAAAGCTAGGCGCAGAGGTTGATCATTCTAGCGAAGCTGCCTGGGACCAATCTTACAAACCTCCTGTTTTTACACTTCTCGCGACGCCCATCAGCAACCCAACAGAAGGTTTAGCCCACGCCATTGAGGCCAACACCGACGAAGAGATGGCTATCATGGACAATGATAATGATGCTGGCGCAGATGCGACGGAACCTCGCTTCGTCTTGTATAAATCCGAAGAAGGGGAACCAATGGAGTCGTTGCCCAAGGATGCACAAATATTGAAAGTTTCTAGCGCGCGACCTGTCATCATGGCCCGTCCGCGAACCGAAAGAATTGAGGATTCGTTCGAGGCCCTGGATGCGTTTGAAGAGCAGTTGGAGGCGCTAGATAAGGTCATACGCGCTGAGCGTGTCCCATCGCCAGACAAGATGTTTGTCAAGACCTCGCCCGCTCACTCGACAATCAAACGGACATCCTCGACGACCACAACTCGCAGAACGAGCACTATACGTACCACAACCACAGAAGTCTCCCGCTCGGGATCGACACGCAGGTCGGACCGGACTTCTAGCCTCGCTCAAGATGCTCAAAACAGGCAGGGACCGGCTTCGACCCCTTCCAAAAGGAATGTTTCGCGACCTGCCAGTCTCCAACCTCCGAAGCCGCTTGCGAAATCATCGAGGCCAACAACACAGTCTAACTTCGAGCTGCCAGGCGAGGCTGTCGCGCGACGTCTTAAGGAGGAGCGTGAAGCCCGGCTGTTGAGGGCGAACGCTGAGAAGACTGCGGTAGAGGCGAGCAGTCCCGCAAGGACTCGCCCGACGAGGGCGCCAACTCGGCCAACATTTGAGCTTCCGGGAGAAGCCATTTCTAGGCGCAAAAGGGAGGAACATCAAGCCAAGCTGCGGGTCCAGGAGGAAGAGGAACGTAAGAGACGCGAGTTCAAGGCACGTCCAATCAGATCGAGCGTTGCTGCACCCAGCAGCTTTCCTCGCGAGACGGCTACTAGCCGGGCTCGCCAGAGCAGCAAGGTTGTCAGCAAGTCTGAGAGCTCAGCCAGCCCTGCCAGGAAGCGGCTCACCATTGCTGGGGCCTCCAGCCCCTCGCGGCGGACTCTGGGCGGCAGCAGTGAGCCTTCCGGTCTTGATCAGGCTCGCGGCAGAGACGCGACGTCTCTAGACAGTCGTACCCGAGGCGTCTCGACTTCTACGGGAAGCACGAGCATAAGCAAAGGCAGTAGTACTGTGTCAGCAGAAGAGCTGCAAATGCAGCGCCGGCGTGGACGAGAGATTTTCAAACGTGATAACAACACCTCGGTCGACCGCGGCGCCGAACAGCGCGAGCGAGAGAACATGACAAAGCTAGCCCGGCAAGAGGCAGCAGAGCGGTCCCGCCAGCTCAGTAGGGAGTGGGCTGAGCGCCGTCAGAGCAAGCGCATCTCTAACATGATGCAGTCTGCACCAATCATCCTGGATTCCAGTGCAAACAATATTGCAGTCCGGTGATCATGCGGCCGATGAAGATGATGGTATAAGATTCATCACTTGATCTTTCAAGTATACCATGGCTGGACTTGCCAATTCCTTTCTTTTGTGTGCGATTAGCAGATTTGATGAGGGTTAACGATTGGGTTTTCACGATTGTACGTTTTATAGCAAGGAGTATCAGGAAATATTGGCTAGATGGTTTGGCTTTTTTTCCCCCAGGCTTTTTTTATTGCTGTTATCAATGGGTTTCTTTTCTTTGATCCGGTTTGCTTTTTCTTGGTCTTTGTATTACATTATGGGCGGGCCAGTCCCGCTCAAGAATTTCGCCAAAGGAATGCCTATCTCATAGTGGTCCCTCGTTGCCAAGAAGGCAAGCGAAACTATTATGGAACGTTGGTATGCGGGCAGCGGGCAGTGGTTGGATTCTTCATTCATATGCGGTTTTCTATTTTTCTTTTTCTACCTAGACCTTGGCCGCTTACATGGTGCAGACCAACAAAGTACTCATGGTTTCTGCCAAAATTCAGAAGTACAAATATAGCAAAGCAGGCAGGCGCAATTCCCTTGTATTTTTTTTCCCCTTGGACTTCACGATCTACTGACTGTGTTAATAATACCTGACGTGAAGATGTTGGTGGCCCACCAGCCTGAGACTGTTTTTGCCCACATGTGTAGCGGTGCAGTAGCTTCAACAGCGGAGTCGCGGCAGAATTTCCGGGTCGATCAGTTAGTTGTATACTAGAAAAGGATCCTCGTGACGAGTTGGTCCCTTGGGTCTCTTTTAGGCAGACGGCTTGGACACGGACTTGTCAGGTGCCAAGACGTCAGTAAGCGGGTAGAACGGCTTTGGAGGCCTGGAGTTTTTGCGGGTTTTGCATAGAAATCCCCTGCGGCCAAGGAATATGGAGTTGGCGTTGTGCCGCAAAGAGGAACCCATAGCGCCGGTTGGAAAATTGGTGAGGAAATTTGCAGCTTGCTGGCGAGATGGGATGCGGCGCAGAGCTTGGTAAAGGGACCCAGCTTGTTTTGATTGTGATTTCCGCAACCAACAAGCAAACGTCTCTCCTCTGGGGGTATGGACTTGGCTTACTGGGTTGTATGAGGAACTTGTGGAGGTTTTGTGGTTTTTTTTCTCTTTATTTTTTTCTCTTCTTTTTCCTTACCTGTCGGTTCTTGTCTTTCTCCTTTGGGTTCTTCATATCATCTATGGTGTTTTCCCTGTTTTGTTTTCCTTTCCTTGTCTTCTCCCTCTTTCTGTTGCCTCTTCTTTTCCTAGTCTATCTAATATCCAGTTTTTGATCCATATTTTATTTACTTTGACTTTCAGCCCTATAGTGATAAAAAGAACATACATTTTATCACAAAAAAAAAAAAAAACACCATCCAATCAACTACATCAGTCGAGCAGAAAGGGACGTCTGTGTTCGTCCTATTCTAGCTTGGTCTGTTTGTCGGGTTGCCGTCGCGTCCCTTCACCTAGGTCAAAACAGTCAAAAAAAGCCCTCGGGACCTGCCTCATCCAGCCTAAAGCTGTCTAGGTGCCCCCCTAGTCGGTGGGACCCCAACCCCCTAGCCAGCACTCAGACCCCTAAAATTTGCTGGTCTACCCCTGGTCCGAAGAGGGAGAAAAAGGAACCGAAGATGAAAATGAAATCGACTATTCGTCAACACCGACAACACCCACTCATCTCAGCTGCAATTGCACTTTCGGCGATCATTGTCACGACTCTGATACTCTTCTGGTCTTACGGTGGCAGCTTCAGCAGATATCAACACCAGAGGCCGTACTCGAAGTACAGATTGGCGGTGCGTCCAAAAGAGGGAGTGCGACACTTGCCGAGGTTGCGCCAGCTTCGGGCCGAGAGCGTGAGGCAGCAGCAGGAACAGCAGCTTGTACCGCACAGCACTGCACATGCGGCTGCTGCGGATTCGGGGTTTGGGAACCAACAACACGACGTCGCGGGGGACGCTGTTGATGCCGTCTCTATAACTCCTAGTTGATAGTGCTTTTTTTCTTATTGGGCAAACTGAATATTCTTTTCTTGTTCTGGGCTGTGATTTTTCTCTTGTATTTCCCCCCCCCCCCCCGCATATACCTCTCGTGTTATATATCCCTATTCCCGAAGTTCGGAGGGCGGGCCCATTTGTTGAATAGGCTAGCCGTAACCCCCCGCCCGCACACCCCCAAATATGACGGCCATGCCAACACCCTCCCCGCCTAGAGTGAAGCTCCGGCAAGGTGCATACGTCGGCAAGACGCGGCCATCGAGCACGCACTATCCCAAGCCGCTGGCCGAGTTCCTTGGCGTTCCGTTCGCTCAGAGCACGGCCGGGGAGAACCGATTTCGTCCTCCCCAGCCACTGCCGACAGCCTGTCCAGGAGATGCAGCAGACGTAGCGGCCGTCAAGTTTGGACAACAATGCCCGGGAGTGCTGCTGCCTCCCGAGGGCATCCAGACGGGCGAGGATTGCCTCAATGCCAACATTTACGTGCCGGCGAACAGGGCCGGTAAAGGCGGCCGGGATCGCCTTCTCCCCGTCATCGTCTACGTGCACGGCGGTGCGTTCAACATGGGGCTGGGAGCCGAGCGCAACATGGCCAGCTTCGTGTCGTGCGCCGCCGAGGATGTCGTCGGCGTGAGCTTCAACTACCGGGTCGGCCCGCTGGGCTTCTTGCCGTCTGTCGCTGCTGCCAAGGAGGGTGTGCTGAACCTGGGGTTAATGGATCAGCAGATGTTGCTTGCTTGGGTGCAGGAAAACATTGCCGAGTTCGGCGGTGACGCCGGGAATGTGACGGTTATGGGTCTCAGCGCCGGCGCTCATTCGGTATGTTTGTCTTGATGTGCTCGCGTGCCAATACACAAAGTCACGAATCTTGGCCCATATATGCATACTAACACTCTACGACAAGATTGGCCATCACCTCATCTACTACGCTACAACAGCAGCGTCGGCACCGGCCCCCTTCCACAAGGCAATCCTCGAGTCCGGCGGCCCCCTTGCGCGTTCCGTCTTGACGCCCACGCACCAACGGCACGTTACCCAATTGCGCGACTTTCTCACCGCTCTGGACATGCAAAACTTACCCCAGGCAGATATCCTGCAGGCTCTGCGTAACATACCCGTGGATGACATCCACTCAGCAGCCCTCAACATCTGGGTAAAGTACTCGAGGAGCGTGTGCTGGCCGTTCCAACCCACCATCGACGGCGTCACCATCCCAGACATGCCCATCTCCAGCCTCCGGCGCGGCCAGGTCCTCAAGATCCCCATTCTGACGGGCTTCAACACGCACGAGGGCGCCAACTTCGTCCCCGCCGCGACCGACACGGACATCGAGTTCCGGAGCTTCTTCAAGATGCTCATCCCCGGCGCCAGCGACGCCGAGGACCTTGACCCTCTCGCGCTCCAAGCCTATCCGGACCCGACCGCCACTCCCGCCGCCGCGCAGCTCTACCACCCCATACCCAGGGGCCACGGACGGCAGTGGGCGCGCATCGAGGCCGCCTACGCGCACTACGCCTACGTGTGCCCCGTGCTGCAGTTCGCCGACATGCTGTCCGCCACCACCACGGACAGCGTCTACGTATACCACTTTGCTCCTCTGTCACCCCCGCTCGCCACGGCCAACCACGCCGACAACGCCCCATTCGCCGCCCACGACGCCTCCCTGCTTGGGCCCCTGAGGGTCAGGAAGGCCGACAAGCAGCAGCCGTCGGCCCCGTACCCAGGCCTCATGGCCATCTCGGATGCCTTGCACAGCGCATACGTGCGCTTCATCGCCTCTCGCGACGGGGACCCCAACGCTGGAGCCGCGGCCGGGAGCTTTTGGCCGCCGTTTGACTCGCCGTCCGCAGCAAAGGGCGCCGCCACCGCGGGTCAGGTCCTCGTCTTTGGTTGGGGCAACGACGAACGCCTGGGGCCTGCGGGATCGGGTAGCAGAGGGATCGCTGCCATCGTGCAGAGTCTTTCCAGGCGAGAGCTCGAACTGTGCAGGTTCTGGTGGGACCGGGTTGAGTTGAGCCAGGGACTCGGCCAGAGGTTACCTGTCAGGCCCGCGTCGAGGAAATCTCGCTTGTGATAAATATTCATGTACTTCTGGTTGCGTATCTTTAAAAGTCTTTATATCTCAGTCATATATAGCATAACGTGACAACGATTGACAGTCATTATCATGTTGAGGTATACGTCGTATCTCATCACGCGCAACGTAATACAACTTCCCCCGACCTAAAGGCACGCAAAGCTTCTTCCATAGGTATTCGCTGGTAACTGTTATTTCATTATGTAGAGCTAGGTTACCTAAGTGAGAATTACCGAAAATGAACAATAGCCAGATCAAATATGTATCGTGGAGAATAAGAAAAATAGCAAGTAGACAAGCAAGGAGAACGCTATCTGCGAGGTGTGCGCAATACGCAGACATGACAGAAAAGGTTTTTAAAGACAAAAGAGAAAGTTCTGATGAGCGCTCCACATATCCTTCTCAAGACGCCCGTACCGTACAGACTCTAAAATACGGCCGCGTCGGGCGCAAGCTAGGGGGTAAGAATCGAATCCCATACTGGATGGAGCCCATCGTCTCCATAATAAAAGTATAAAAAGGTAGCAAAATAAGGGAATCGGAAAGGTCGGGTATCGTGGGCGATATTCCCAGAGCGATTGAACGAATTATGGTGCTTTTGGTGACGTTTATATACGATGGGTTACGCCTGTCTATCCAGCAGGCGATGTTTGCGAGGTCCCGAATTGACAATCTTTTAAGGCAAGTTAGAAGTTCTGTGAGATACCCGCAGCTTGTTGTGGGTAATGACTCGAGTTTTCGATGCGAGTGTTGCGACGAGCCGGGTTGTCCTTGATTATGGGCGAGCTGGTGCCACCGTTGAAGTCCGCGCCACGCCCGCCATTGGCCATTCCGGATGCAGGGGCAGGGGGGCTGCTTCCATAGTTGTCTGCGTAGGGACTGTTGATGCCGTAAGCGTTGCCGGCTCCGTATGAGGGCTGATCGCCGCCATAGGCCATGCCGATACCATTCATGTCACCAGATCCGTCGGAGCGACCCGCTGCGCTATAAGACGAAGACGCATTCGACGGCCCCCTACGGACGTCGGCGCCACGGTTTGCTGCAGCTGAGGGGCCCATAGCTCCCAGGATCTCGCCCTCGGGGGAAATCGAACCGTCGCCGTGGGTATGGTCGTACATTAGCGGCTCGCTACTACGCGAATCCGACATGTGATTGCCGCGGCTAGGGGAGTTGATATCCGAGAAGGCGCCCGCCGCCGCGCCGCTGGAGATAGTGGTCGAAGCCTTGCGTCCGGTTGAGCCTGCCATCGTTGTTGAGCCCCAGCCTCGGTAACCTGAAGACGTGTCCTCCGCCATGGCATAAGAGCCACCACCAAAATTTGGAACCGTTGGCCCGTCTGCGTTGGGGTTGAAGCCGTACTCCTCAACCTCCTTACGGCGTTGTTCTTCGGCTTCCTTGCGAGCCTTGCGCTTGCGCCAGAACCACAGGGCAGCAAGCACAAGCAGTGCAACCGCCGCGATTGGTACTACCACTGCCACAGCAATCTTGGCCTCGCCAGACATTCCCGAGCCGCCATTTCCGCTCGCTCCATTGTTCGCAGGGGGTTGGCTAGTTGCTGGCCCAGAGGTAGATGCGGGCGGGCTGGGTGCCGGGTTGGTTTGTACTACCGTCTGCGTGATAGTGCTGCCGGGATTAGATGGGTCTATGATTGTTGTTACGACCTGAGTTGTCGGTGGAGGTTGAGTCGTCGACGGCGGCGGCGGCGGCGGTTGAGTAGTGGAAGTTGATGGCGGCGGCGGTGGTGGTGTAGTTGTCGGAGGAGGCGGCGGTGGTGTCGAAGTAGTTGGTGTGGTCTGAGGAGGAGGAGGAGGGTTCGACGTGGTAGGTGTAGTTGGCGTCGGAGGGGGAGGAGCCGGAGTGCTCGGCGGCGGCGCCGATGTTTCAACTGGAAATTATAGGACTATGTGTTAGTACAGATGTCGATGTACCAAGAGCTTTATGTATGGTTCACTAACCGGTTGAGTTACTGCTGGACATGTTGAAGGGACCGAAAATAAACCTTCTTAGAGGAGTCCTATGGTAAGAATAATGAACCCTGTTAGTTGACATGGTGGACGCCGGTGATGAAGCTCCATCGAAAAAAAAACTCCATGCTGAGCGGATGACAAGACAACACATGCGATGAAAGGAAACCAGCGTCAGGTAGTTCGAGAGGCTCTTGAGGTGGTAGGATTTGGGAGGACGATTTAGGTGACTAACAGAATACTCTGCAATACGTCGGACTGTTGGGCAAGAAGGTTTGGTAGCCTATGTGCCCGTCCCAAGTCTCGACTGCAAAGTACCCACGACGCCGCACACCAGCTCTGTGACGGATCCGAACAAAAAGTGTTCAGTCCAGACCCAGGGCAACAGGCACAATGGTACCGTTGTGGCAAAAAGTAGACGTATCCAGGGTACGAGCCATAGAAGGCGTCGAAGAAACCGATCCCAACAACCAAGCAATCGGATCCTTGGGCGTAGCGGACGTGAGAAGTGGTCTTGAACACCTCCCCCAGCTTGTTGACGAGTATGTATATATGACTGTGCAAGTGTATAGAGGCTAGGGGTCTTGGGAGTAGTGAAGCATTCGAAACCAAGTCACAGTTACATACCTCGGAGCGACGGGAGCAAAAAGATGGTAGACACCTCGACCAATTCAATGGCGACCAGTGCTAATTAGAGTCGTGAACTCAGTTGCCAGCCTGTAGGTACAAGCGTACACAGGCTTTTGACTTTGGTTGGCTCAGCGAATAGGCCAGGGAGAAGGCGGGCGGCCTGGTCGTTGGCTTCGTAGGTGGCGTCGACTATCCGACCTTATCGAAGCCTCGTGGTGATATCGTCGGAATAACCAGCCGTCCCAGCGTTTTGTCGCTTCAATTGAGGAAAAAAAAAAAAAAGCAAAAGAGAGGAGCTTCAGCGGTCGGAAAGCTCTGGGTCGTCGATTAATTAGGAGCTCCGAAGGTTTGTTGACACTATAGTGTAATATGCGAAGGGATGAAAGGATCGAATGGTCGGGTTCCCCCAGAAAAACCAGCAACCCGATTTTCCCGAAAGCCCGAGTCGATGGATGGCTTAGCTAACGCAATGAGAAGCACGATTGGTTTCGATTCCGGGTCCGCTAAGACTCTGTCAGGTCCTACGTGCGCAGAGAAGCCGTGCAGCTTACGAAGGAATCCCAGGGCGCTGTTGTTGTGGCGTTGGGTGTCGTTACTTTCGTCGCCAGGGGAATCCTCCCAGTTTTTCGATGGTCGACAAGGTTGGGAGCTGGAGAGGACGAAAGGGTGAGGAGATGAAAAAGTTCATTTGACGGGGGACAGCATGAGAAAGAGGGAGTGAGAAGAGGGCTTGGCAATTGTGGGAAGGTGGCCCCCGGGGAGGAGATGAATGACAACACGAGAAGCAGGGATTGTTACCTGCAGCGTTATTGGATACCCGCAATTTTGCAGGCTGGGGTGGCGGCCCAGATGTCTTGTCTTGGTGTCGCCGTTGCGGAGAAGTAACAGTAAAAACCCCTAGCAGCTGAAAATTGGTTGGTCCGATTCAACCATTGACAAAAACCAGTTGTTTGTTACTCCGTATGTACTGGCCGCCAAGAGTGGCATAAGGGCAGAGGGCAGAGGGGTAGGGTAATCAGGTATATTGTATTGTATTGTACTGTATTACTTGTAGTCAGGTAAGGTAGTCAGTTTGCTAAATTACTGGTACTGTAGCGTACTATGCACGTCAACATAGGTGAGGAGGCGCAAGGGATTCCCGTCGGATGGGCAGCAAATAATACAAACAATGATCGGCGGGCCAAAATAGAATAAAATGGAAAGCTACTACTAGAACTAGAGCTAGGTACGTTAGTTAGCTTCGTGCCCGCATGTATGTCAAAAAAGCTACGAACTCAGTACCCTAAACTGTCTTGCAGTTGCACCGCCTCTCCCGCAGACTGGACCAAATTTGTGCCGACACGCGGTCAAGGACGCTAATGCTCTAATTGGCACAGGGCTCGTACAGCTGGCGGGTGGCGATCTAAAACACGAAAGCTGAATTGGGAACCTGCCCGTACTCATTCATTTTTCCCATGGTTGCTTTTCCCGCCTCACAAAACATTACCTACCTACCTACTTACCTCAAACTATCTGGTGTACCTACCTAGCTGCGTATGATAATTCTCTCCTTCCGCCAACCCGCTAGGACGGCCGGCCCGAACTGTCAAGCACCTAAACAAAAATAGTAAATGGCCTCCCGTTTCCCCCCATCTCGGGGTCTTAGCCGAGCGACGGTCAATTAATTGACGCATTCAATTCCTCAGTCCGCTTTGTTCCAACAGAATCAAACATTCCACCGTCATGAAAGCGTAACCACATGAGTTTTTTGTTTGTTGTTGCAAGTCTGCCCGCTCCTCACATGTTTCACACGAAACCCTGGAGCGTGCGTGCGTGCGTCTGTTTTTGCTTCCCACACCACCAGAATCGGCATCCAAGGGCCCTCCTCGAAAGGGTTTAGTTACGTAGATTGATAAAAAAGACTCGCGCTTGGTAGTGCACGGCCGATGCCCTGCAGCTCTACCGGTATGAGGCTAGTGATCCCCTGCCCTGGCTAATAAACGGTCGGTAGACCCTGCTGAGACTGCATGTATACGGAGTACGTACTTCTGTGGCTACCTCCCGACTTACTGTAAAGAAAACAAAAAATTGGTATAGTTTGGCCAAGTTCTAAACAGCTGGCCGTTCGAGATCACACACCAGCCGTCGATTGGAATTAGTTACAATGTGCAGCCCCAAGGTTTTTCTGAAACAACACGTACAATCAATCAGAACAAATGATTTTGCTGGATGCTTGTTTTTCCGCTGGTTGATCTACACCGCATGGACTCGGCATACGTTATTTTCCTCAAAACAAAGATCCACGCAAGACACTGCAGGTGGTATGACGTCCAAAGACAATCCATCCATGCCTCTTCTTTTGTCTATTTGTTTTTTTCCTTTGTTTTTTTTTCTTGAATGCTGTCGGCGGTCTGGACCGAAGAGGGATATGATCATCCAGACCTATAACCTAACCAGTTCAGTTCAATTACCGACAGTATACCCTAAAACATGTGACAATAATAAAATAAATAAAAGTCACAGCACACAGTAATGTTGGAAAACGCCTCGACGGATGACAGCACCAGAGACCTGTTCTTGACTATCATTTATTTATCAGTCACTAGAAGCTGTCCTGTAGGTAATGTCAATCTGCAAGCACAAACAATCAGCACATGAATACTGAATCAACAACCCCAGTCCGATGTGAGAGGTAAGAAAAGAAAAGAAAAAAAAAAAAGGGGGGGGGGGAACCGAGGTGTCTACGTTCACGTCGAGACAGGATTCGGAGTTCCCTCAGCCACAGATCGGGTCACACCCTTGTTTTTACTGAATCTACGGAAGATCTTCTGGAAAAAAGGCATGTGGGATAGGTTTCTACGCAAGGTGTCTAGCACGAGTAATGATCAGATAATTTGATGAGCTCAATTACGGCATGTACCGCCTAGTGCAAAAGTTCGTCCAATGAATAGCTAGACCTAGTTCTAGACTTTAACGCGTCTGATTTTTTGCATCTCTTTGTGTCATTGAATTGTTTTTTTTGTTTTGTTTTTGTTGTTATTTCCATGCGGGTCCCAACCAATCTCTATGTACAGTTAATATCGAGAAAGTAGTCGCTCTCGAATTACTGATGAGTACCCTGTCTATTCGGTGATGGAGAAAGAAGAAAAATTCATAACAGAGTAGTAACCATGGAAAGGCTGGTGTCTAGCAAGGTCAAATGAAAACAAAATGATCCCAGAGACTATCCTTTTGGTGTTTTGTCAGGCCACCTCTTCACGTGATTTTGACACAAGTGGTTGTGATATGTACACGTCAAAATAAGAAGAAAAAAAAACAAGACATTACCCAGTGTCATCACATTCATCCCATCGGTCAAATGGCAGGACGATGGAAGGTATATGAGAGGCGTGAGCATAGAAATCCACGACTAAGTAGTCTGTAGATGGCCAGGTCGTGCAATCCAAAAAAAAAACAAAAAAAAAACAAACAAACTCCGATGCTGATGCGCGAAAGAGCAAGCGAGGCGAGGAACAACTTCATCATGGCTTTTAGCGAACGGAATAAAAACAACCATTAGTGGCCTCTTAGTCGCGCATCTTCCATGATGGCTTAAGAGTTTCGTCCATGGCCGCCTTGGTGAAGATTTGGTCGCCGGGCAGGCGGCTGACACGCCCAGCGCCGCTTCTAATGGCACCGAGCTGAACGGCTGAGATACCACTGCGGTTGCTGCGGATGCTGCCCGCGTCGCTCATCGTGTCCCCATCCTTGAACTTCCGGGGAGGTGCGAAATCAAGACCGGTGAATGTGCTAGATTTCCTCAGGAGGTGACTACAAAGTATGGTTAGAAGGATTCAGAGAAAGATCGAGTAACAAGGCAAACAAATTTTCGGCTCAACTTACGGGCTTGGGAGGGCTGCCATTTCGTCAAATGCAGACACCAAGGGAGAGTGAATGGCAGGCGCCTGATAAGCAATCCTCTCTCCTCCAGCGGGGCTCTGCGATCGGCCAACAGCCTGGTCCTTAAAGGTGGAAGGTGGTGCGAAATCAACAGCAGCCATGATTGCAAAAGAATCATCGCGGAGCTTTGAGGGGTTGGGGAGGCTAGTCAGAGCTGCAGGTGGCGGCATTGGCTTCCTCGAGGCAGACATGGCACTTCCAGCCCTGCCGCGGTTGTGTGGGTTGGATGCAGATGATCCAGGCCTGGGGCTGGGACCCCATCGGCCGTTTGAATTAGCGGATCCGGGACGACGAGGAGGTCCGCGGTGACCTGGCAGGCTCATTCCACCAATAGAACCGGCGTGGGGCCGCCGAGGGCCGCCCCTGGGCCCGGGGAACCGAGATCCAGACGGAGGGGGTGTCATGGCACGACGAGCGACGGGCTGGGCGTATGGCATGACGAATGAATTGGTATCAGGGTCATAGTAAGCGGCGTCGTTGAGGTAGCTCTGGTCGTAGTCTTCGTAGTACTGGGCGCCCTGGTTGTTCCCCTGACCACTGCCTGGGTGGTAGTTGTATCCCTCCTGCAGTGGGGGCATCGGGTCTGCGTTCTTGCTGTCGTCGAAGTACTCCTTGTAAAATGATCGGATACGGTTGGCCCTGGTCTCTGGGTCCTCGGACTCCGTGACTTCGCTAGGAGGCAGCGGGCGGAAGCCGACGGAGTGCCTCTTGTTGTCCTGGAAACCAACTGAGAGGCGCTTGTTGTCTTGCTGCGGGAGACCAAGGCTGGCCAGAGAAGGCTCTGGGGGATATTCGGACGATTGGCGGCGATGCTGTGACCTTCCACGTTCCTCGACCTGCTCCTCAAGGTTCTCGGCGTGTTGACCCTCGCCAATGATAGGTGCAGTCATTGGTTGACGGTCGAGGTTGAGGGGGGCGGGTGCGGCCAGCTCGGTGTTGATGGTAGGCAGCTGCGGCAGAGGCTGCGTTGGAGGGCTGTAGGCGGGGTCTTGGGAGAAGTTGAAGGCCTTGTAGTTGTCGTTGGAAGGGCTAGGGATCTCCGGGGCCGAGATTGTCAAAGGCGAGGAAGGAGGGACCGCCGCGAGGCTGGGAGCTTGCGATGATTCTTTTGATAATGAGGCAGGTTTCGGTTCCTGGATCTCGGGAACGGAGGGCATAACTGTGGCGAGGGGTCCCGACTTGTCATCGGGGTAGGGGGTGGAATCCTGTGTCGGGGACTTCAGGGCTGCCGGGGGAGGTGGCTTAACATAATCGTCCTGAGATGCTTCGTAACGCGGGGGCACAGATCCAATCGTCGATGTCGGCGAGGTTGCCTGCAGCGAACCCTTACGGGAGGTAGGGACCGTGATCTTGGGGCCTATGGGTCGATCCATGCCGCCGGCCTTATAGGAACGCAGAGATCCGGCATCGCTCGCGTTGTACTGGGTGATGTGACGGTAAGGATCCTCGTTGTGCAGAGTCTTGGCCAAGGAATGGATCGACTCGCGGGAATTCTGCATGTTGGGAGGCAGGAGGTAAGGGCTCGAAAGATTCATGTCCATCGAGATCTGTCGGTTGTGAGGGCCGCCGCCAAGTTTCTCTCCTCCAAAAAGCTTGCTCTTGCGCTTGCCCGGGCCCATGTCCAGGCCAAAGTCGAGTGACTTATGCGGGTCATTAGCATCCTCTTGCCTCTGCCTGCGAACATTCTTGCGGTGCAACCAGATGAGCATTACTACCAATGCAACCAGTGGGATACTGTAGATATTTGGTGTTAGATAAAATCTCGGAATGCGGAGGATTGCATAGACAACACCTACGTGACTCCCAGTGCTATAGGAAGGGCTAGGGTTTGGCTGGTGACAGGCTTCTCGCAAAGATTCGAGGGTTCACCATTGACGCAGTCGTCGGAAGACTGGCGGGCAACCAGGCGCTTGAAAAAACCAGGGCCATCGGCAGCGATCTGTAGCGCCGGTGTGCTGGCATCCCTAGCCATCACAGGCATCCGAGAGCCCAAGTGGTATTCACCTTCGTGAACAGTTACTCCAACCATCTTCTCCGAGATTAGACTACAAGCCTTCCTGTTGTAAAGATTATGTCCCGGAACGGTGAACCCAGGCCAGGAGGCAAAAGTATTATCTTTCTGGTATCGTTATAATTCAAGCATAGCCGTACAGCGAGATTCCCGGTTTACTGCTTTCGGTCGCGGAATAGGGTGATATTGGTCCTGCAACAGCAGAAATATTTCGACGCAATTTGGACTAAAAGTTGGCGAAACACCCAGAAGCAATCACTTTGGTTGTGGCTCCTTAGATTCAGCCGAGATAGCAAAGCAGTTGAATTAGGTCGTTCGGGAATGATCAGATTAGGCCGTAGTCTTCAACAAAAGGTAAGCGAGTGAAAAGTTTCGTGAGGCTGGCGAGGTAAAGTAGCCGAGTGTGAGTGAGTGAGTGAATGAATGAATGATTACGAGAGCCGAGTCAGCGTATCGTGTCGTTGGAATGTAAGAAGGAATGAAACGTCTGCAGGCAGACTTTAGAAATGAGTGTAAGGGCAAATGCCGTCGTCGACGAGGACGTGAATTAGAGCTGGTGTCGCCGTGAGGATAGAATTATCACGCACACAAGAGGGAAAGAGAGGAAAGAGAAAAAGGGTGTAGGATGGACCGCGAGATTTTGGGAGGAGGTTCCGGGGCGGAGCACATTTACAGATTAGGAAACCAACGGCCAGGTCCGTGGTTGGCATTGGATAGCGGTGCTGGGGGTTTGAAGGGGAAGCCTGTCAATCACCTGGTCTAGTCTGGCAAGGACCATACAGTACACATGCCCTGGTATCTCTCCAGTTCTGCACTATGCAAGTAGTCAAATACAGCACATGCATGCACAAGCAATCAAAATATTCATTGCGGGACGGGCGGACCAACGAAGTCAGACTGGGGGGGGGGACTGGCAATTTCGCTCCAATATTGACCAAGGAGAGGGGTGATGGTGCCTGTGCCTTTCTTTGTCAATAACAGTGTGTTCATCCCATATTGGACGGGCATTCCATGTGCTCTCCTGTCTTTTCTTGTCCCGGCAAGCCCACGCAGGGGGAGGGTCTAGGGCCATCCATGGTTGTCAGGGTCCACATTTGATCCGCTGCAGGTACATACGGCCTCTTATTGGTCTGGTTGGAAGCCAAATTTGATCCGGACCCAGGCGCTAATCTCGTCTGTGTCCTTCTCAGGGGCGTTTCTTCAACAACAGCCGTCTCTCATTCGTTCATCTCGACATTCAGTGGCCCACACCGGCTATTAAATTCGTGGAACGGCACAGCGGGAGATGAAGGAGCTTTGCCCGTCCAGATATTTGAGGCCTTTATCGAAGTCCGGACCGCCTGTGCGGCATAAAAATCTTGAAATCGTTGTAATATTTCGTCATCAATGTGCTAGATGTCTTCATCTGTTCATGTTGCAGCAAGTAGAAGATAATGCAGTTTGCTTTTCCCAAGTTAGATATAAGAGGTTTCGTCACCGTAGTCAGCGAATAAGCGGCGAGGCTAGGCCAAGCTACCAAGAAAGAAAATCAAAATTGCTCCAAAAAGGGGCCGCCTCAGCACAGAGCATGGCCAACCAATCAGAGCAAGCCGCTTTCTGAAGGCGAGCGCTTCCAACCATTGATTGTCAGCCAGCAGACATGCACCCCGTTGTAAGCAGCAGTACATAAGCTCCAATTTTAGCTATCTGATGTTTCCGCAGGGTACTTGGATTTTCAACGGTCTAAAACGATAACTGACATATGCCTGCCAATTACGTCCAACCCAAGGTGTGATTGATAGATATATAGTTTCTGTATGAACTTTTTTTTTCGCACGAACTCTATTTCCGGTAATACGACGATAATGTCAATCTCCGAGGATTTCTTCTTCTTTTTTCTTCAAAAACACTTCCTTCTCTGGTAGCACCATTGTTAATCTCTCGTGTGCCGTGTGATCGCCGTGGCGCACAGTAGCTCGTCCATTGGTGCTGGATTCTAGTTCTAGGTAGTCTTTCATATTCCCAAATCTGAGGGTTGAGAACCCAAGGGCCGTGACCTGGGATGCCTCCAACACAATTCGCTGGCGCCATTACGTTACCGTGCAGCTGTGCACCGCAAAGCTTTGACTATTTTGGGGAGCTTTGCCCGAGTGGTGGCACTTAGCTGTTTGACCATTTTCTCCAGTCTTGCTTCTGGCGGCCCTTGTTTCGATTTCTCTCTCCAATTTTCAATTCGCATGAGACAGCTAACTAATTGTGAAAATGCCACATATTGTCCAACCGACCAACTGCAGTGTCCATTGCATTGACTCATTTTACCTGGTAAAAGTCGGGCGCATATTCAAGCAGCCAGCATTTTTCTACCTTGCTGATGTCTCTGATGAAGGTTTTGGCACCGGTCTCCATGACCTCGTGGAATATAACCCAGTCAGCCTTCCTGTTGAACATCAGAGAGCTCGGGTGAGCATGCAGCGTTGTCCCTCCTTGGACGGTTTGGAATGTTCCATCTGCCTGCATCCTCGCCGCATGGGCAAAATATCCCGTCGTCAGACAGCGTCGAATCTGTTCGCCTGTCACCCCAGGGCTGGCTCCTCTCGTCTTCCCCGACGCTAATGTCTCGTCCACGCGGATTCCGAATCGTTCCAGGTAGCGTTTGAGTTGTGCTCGAATGCTCACTGCTCGGGACATTGTCTTGTAGTTGAGCAGGTTCTCATGGCAGAAACCAGACTCTTTGCGACCTTTGGTCACAAAAGCCTGGTATACGTTCAAGAAGGTGAGATGGTCACCCTCACCTGCCGCGAACTTTCTTCTCCTGCTTTCAAATTGCTTCCTTTCACCCTCATGTTGGATCCATACATCGCCACCAGCACTCGTCATGGCAGCTATGGTCAACATCTCGCTCAAACAGCCAAACGACTCGGCCGAGAGGAGGGTTTTTGCCATCATTGGGTCAACAGCTAGTTCGGCCATCCTCAGTCCCAATGGTTTTGTCAGCTTGGCGTAGTCATCCAGGGCACCGAGGGAGTAGAGTAGTTCGAGGGCCTTGGTCATTAGTTCCGCGGGTGGAGGTGTCAGGAAATCAAAGTGTAGTACATTGTCGATGCCCAAAGCCTTGAGTTGCAGGATGAATGGCGCCAGATTTGACCGTTGTACTTCTGGTATGTTGGTGTCGCTGAGTGATGTATATGATTCCTCGGTGTACAGTCGGAAACACTTGCCCGGCTTTGTCCTCCCTGCCCTTCCAGCCCGTTGAGCAGCCGCAGCTTTCGATATTGGCACGGCTGTCAAAGTTTCTATGCCAGTTTTGGGGTTATAAGCGCGAAGCTTGACAAAGCCACTGTCCACGACATATACGATGCCGCTAATTGTCACAGATGCTTCCGCTATGTTGGTCGAGAAGATGACTTTCCTGGTGTTCGCTGGCGCTTCTTCGAAGATATACATCTGTTGCTCGGTCGAGAGCCCAGAAAACAGCGGGAGAGGCAAGAGACCACGATCCTGCGAGGTCAAATGAGCAGTCCGTTCGGAAACGGCATCCACCGCAGCCTCAATCTCGTCTCTCCCGGTAAGGAACACTAGGATATCACCATCAGGCTCATTTTCGTGGACATCCAGCACTGTGGACACCGCCCTTTGCAGGTAGTCTTCAGCCGGCGACTCCAAATAAAGGATATCGATAGGGTATGTTCGACCTTCCAGGCTGACAATAGTCCCTATCGTACCTTGCGGTTCTTCTCTGTCCTGCCTCGACCCTCCGAGAGTTGAGGAGAAGAAGGCAAGAAATTGTTCCGCCTGAAGGGTTGCACTGCTTATAATTATGCGTAGCTCTGGACGCTTTTTGCGTATCTTTTTCAGCAGCCCAAGTAGAATATCGGTACTGACTGATCTCTCGTGGGCTTCATCCACCATGACGATAGAATAGCGCGACAGTAGGGGATCCACCAGGGCCTCTCGAATAAGGAGGCCATCAGTGAGAAACTTTATGCGTGTCGCTTCTGAAGTGACATCTTCAAAGCGGATGGAATAGCCTACTTCCTTGCCAACCTCTGATCCGTACTCCTCAGCCACTCTCAATGCCACAGTGGTGGCCGCAATACGCCTGGGCTGCAAGGAGTCAGCCACTGGTACAAAAAAAAAAAAAAGTAGACGGAATGGCATATTGAGAATACACAACAAAGTAGGAAAATAAAAAGTAAAATTAAAGAAAAAGAAAGAAAGAAAGAAAGAAAGAAATGAACAAACCTGTGTGACTCCGATGAGCTTCCCATCAGAACACCAACCAGCTTTTTCAAGAAACTGCGGGATCTGAGTTGTTTTTCCCGACCCAGTTTGTCCAACGACAACTGTCACTGGATTGCTCTCTACTACATATAGTAGGCTATCCTTGTGCCTGGCGATAGGCAGTAACGAAGAGGGCTTGTGTAGTGCCGGTATGAAAGATGCACCCAGATCAAAGTCGGCCATCGTAGCCGTCTGTGACCTCGGTAATATCGTGCTTTCCGACTTTCCTCACTCAACGAGGCCACTATCGGGTTGTAGAGAGCCCAAATACTGATTAGGTACCTAGAAGCGCTATAATTCGCGAGCTTCTGGAATGACAGTCGCCGTAATAATATTCAACGGGGCAACCTTGACGACCAAGGGAGTTGATGTTGACTTTCAGTACTGCCTAACCTGGTTAGGTAGGTAGGGTTAAGGATGTACCTTGGAAACCTTGTACTATTTCCAGCCTGGCGAGTGTTAGGAGATCCTCTTCGAAAAAGTTCTTGAAAAACTCTTTAAACAAATTTCACTCGGATGTCCCCTGAAAACCACAGTAAATATTTTGGGTATTGATTATTTGGGAGGCTTCTGCACGAGGCAGTATCTGGATACCTACCTTAGGTACTTAGGTACCTACCTTACCTACCTACCTAGGTACGTAAGGTAGTAAACTCAAGGTTGCTTTTGTTGAATTTGGACCGAGCTTACCGTACTCCGTAGGGAAGGGAGGTGCACAGGTAGAGATCACGTGGGTTGGAAACTATCGGTTGGGGCCTGAGACTTTGACAGTATCAAAGTACAATTACGTAACCATGCAGCACCCCACGTCACGTTGAATCCAATTCTTAGATGCTTTTCGCTGCCCAACCTCACAAGACTGACTGCCTGAGCTGAAAGACCACGCGCTCATCAGGATTACGAGCTTTGCTTCTTTCCTGTCAATCATCAACCAAACTGTCACCCACGCGAGTATCTGCCGCGGCAGATTAACTGCGGCGATCGCTGACAGTCCAACTGGACGGTACAACGTGCTTGTTCGTTCCTTTTTGCCCGTCTCCTGTTGTCACTCTTGACTGTTTGACGCTTTGGGTCGTCTTGGCTGGTACAAAGCTCGTCTTTGGGAACTGCAAATTCTGACATCAAGGCCCAAACCTTTCCGTGTTTGGGCCGATCCTGCGGCGTCTTGACCCCGTCGACACACCGTGTCTCTCTTACCATCACTTTCACTGCCCTTGGTTTAACTCGTCGCGGCAGTCCGGCTCCTGGACAACTAGGTCTGTCTGCTTGAGCTTCTCGTTCGCTTGCTGCGGAACACGCATGTCATAGCATATTGTCGTGCGTTGCGTGCGTGCGTCCGCGCAAGCAAAGATCAAACTATCTCATCCTCCAAGTTGATCCAAGGACCCCAATCTTGAGTCACCAGTGACAGATTATTGTTCCTTTGGGAGATTCCTGGTGTTTTGTTTCCCACATCTTATCAGTGTTCAATGTCATAGTTCATTGGCAGGTTTGTCTAAAGGTAAACAATATAATGGCGAGCAAAAAGAAGAAATCCCAGAAGCAGAAGACTGCTACTGGCACGGGTACAGCAGGAAAGAGTATTCAAAAACGCAAGAAAGCGGTTTCTCGACGCAATGATAGATGGGCGTCCGCCGCGGCTCCTCTGCCCAGCCTCGTCGTGCGACGACCTGCGCCAGTTATATCCTCAAAGCACACCACGTATTTTGAGATTGTTGAGAACACTGAAAAGAAGAAGAAACTGGAATTCCAGGTAGGGGGTATTCGCACCGTATTGAGTTCTTCAATACTATCTTCATCGGACGCTCGTTGTCGATACGCCTTCCACCATGTGCGTTACCAAACAAACAAATCCTGACGATTTAATCCGCAGGTTACAACAGACCGGACTCCACCGCCAGGGTTTGAATTTGTTCCGAATGGTAACCCGGACCTTACCAATGCTTGTAAGGAGCTCTCAAGAGAGCAAGATGCCATGATCTTCATCGTTTCGGTAGGCCGGCTGCCCGTTCTCTCCCAATAATGATACCTTGCGTTGACACTCTACGCCCAGGCTATGGACCACGGTGACGGCAGTCAGCTCGGTCTACACATGAACCGAGTCGGTCATCACATCCGGCGCACCATCGTCGAACAAGCTAGGACTTCGTTGGGTCAATCTTTGGAATATTTCCTGGAGACAGCTAGTGATAAACGTCCAGAACCGATTCCTGAAACCCAAGAGGAAATCAACGCACAGGCAGATGCTGCGCTAAGAGACCTGTTTCCGCGTATGCCAAATACAGACCGGCAGATGGTCATTGACCGTTCATTTCGGAAGGTATGTATGCCCAGTCATATTATGTGCTCGTTTTTGGACTGTTGGATTAACGAATTTTGAATTCATTTAGGGAGGCGGAGAAACAGTAGGCTTGGCCGCCGACCTGACTCTGTCACGACGAGTCCAGCTCGCCGTACTTGCACATATTCGCCATACCCATACCACCTACGACGAGCTCTGGAGGACCCATGGCTGGGCCACGGCCAGGAAAGCAATCGAGGCCACATGCCTTGATTTTATTGTCAAGTGGCGAGGAGATGAAGAGACTGGTCGTGATCAGTTGGATGAGATCCTACGAGAGGTGATTGTCATCTCAGACTCTGATGATTCAGACGATGAAGACAACGAGGACGATGATGATACCGAAGACGATAGTTCAGAGACCGAGGACAGTGATCAGACCGAAGCTGGCGAGATTGATGGCAAGATGTCCTCGCCCCGTGATCAGGCTCCATACAGGCCCGACCCGTATAGGCCAGGGTACGTGACTGGTAGACAGGGGGAGCAATACCGACCGCCCCGTATCTCAGCCAGCTCTGGGCAAACTTTCCAAAGGAGACTGAACTCCACAAACTTCAGGCGCTATGAGGCTGTCGCACAGACTCGGTGGGAGCAGGCTCAAAACAGGGTTCGCCATGAAAATGTACAACTGAATCCTGTTCCCCAAGCCCCCTTGGGGCGCGTCGACAATCATTCGGATTTGCAGCCCTATCAAGCCTACAAGCCGCGCAGCCAACAGCCAGCTCCTTCTAACAGAGACAATGGCCGTCCTGGTCTGCTCCCTGCCGAAGAGATTCTCAGTGGTCCTCCTCGTGCAGTGGACCCAAGGGCATCCATTTCGACAGCAGTCAAGGGTTTGGAGCTTCAGGACTATCTGGTTCCTTCAATTGAGCCTAGATCTCCAGAAAATCTCAACAGTCCCATCTTTGTGCGTGCTTTACCCCCACGAGTACAAGAACGACAGTCTACTGG
Source organism: Pyricularia oryzae 70-15 (assembly GCF_000002495.2). Lineage (NCBI taxonomy): Eukaryota > Fungi > Ascomycota > Sordariomycetes > Magnaporthales > Pyriculariaceae > Pyricularia > Pyricularia oryzae. The sequence continues at coordinate 2,176,088 of NC_017844.1, read as the reverse complement.
CACATTACTCCGGCGACGATCTCGCAGCCCGGCCTATCGCTCTCCACAACCCTCTGCAACGTTTGACCGCACCGAAGAGCGCGGTTACCTCAATCCCGACCCTAACACAGCGGCCAAGTACCGTGTTGATGGCGGAGGATTGTCCTCCAGACCTATCGGCTCGTCTGATGTAATCGGCATGGCGGATTGTAGCCAAGGCTCGTATTTGGTATTGCCTGATGACAGAAGAAAGTATACGGATATGCGTTCGCACCAGCAACATCATACTGCTGCCCCCCCTCACTTACCGCCAGCTTCGCAGCCTTGGCCGTCACAACGTGACATTGCGCCAAGAGTTGAAATTGAGCCTCAAGGCTCTTACCCTAATCATCGCGAGACCGTGCTTCTTAGAACGGAGCGCCGCCCCATATTGGTCGAGGATTGGGATAGACGAAGAACTGTTGAGCAGCCCATGTCAGCAGGCACCGTTGGGTGGCCGGTGTTGGCAGAAGATTGGGGACGCCCTGTATTCACATCAGCTCGCCCACTTCCTCCTGATATCCCATTCACCCCGACATTGCGGGAACGCGGCTTGGTGCAACCTGATATTCCTGGTCTTCCTGTGGTTGACCACAACGATCCCCGAGCTGCAGCATATTCGAGGCGCTTATTGTCCTCCAGGGAAATCTACCCCCAGCCTCGTGTCCGAGAATACCCACAAAATCGCGAACAACTACCGATGCAGCCTCGTGATTCGATTTTCAGACCACCACCCCCACAGTACCGACCACGGCCAGTGGATACGCCTGGTCGACGACATCAAATTCTCGACGAGGAAATGGCTTCCATGCGATTTAACGATGTGCGCGCTGCAACCGATGGATTTGGAGAGCCTCATCGGATCAGAGTGGCCCCGCCTGCGAATTTGATGTTAGTCTCCCCTTTTGCTTAAAACATGCTTCTTTCGATACTGACAGTTTTACAAGGCACGCGACACACACGTCGCAAGAAAGACGGTACCCAAACGACACAGAGCATCGTCCATCCACCTTTGCTCCGCGTGTAGAATACATTCACTTCGACTAAAAACCAGCCTTGTCCATAAACCTTGCGGATCACAATGCTGGTATTTCGGCCATATTGCGAAATATGCGAGGTGAGAAAAGCACGGTTTTAATGGTACTTTGGTCCGGTTTGCCGGAATGGCCTCGCAGATCATCCGCTAACCACCCTGTCCATGGGCCAAAGCGAGTCGAGCAGTTCAGGGTTAATGATATAAGAGTAATGTTTAGTGGATGATGGTCTTTGTCTGGCCGGAGAGACATTTTGTTTACGGCGATTATCGTCAAGACACGAGGAGTACGGTTGGGGCAAATAATGTTTTCAATTCGGAAGATACCCGGGATGCATTAGTGGCGCTGTATACCACATACCACATGGAAAAGGCGAACGGAGTTGATGATTTTGTAGGGATAATGTTACAATAATAATTCAGGGAAATCACACCATTATTTTCCGCAAAGGGCTTGTATCAAGTTCAAGTAACATACGGAATAAAGAGCTCACACTATACATGCCCTGTTAGTGGCTGGGCCCATTCAACTGGGCTTTCTGTTGACTACAGCACATTGTCTTATTAATGGTGTAAACCAGGACCAACCCTCCAGAGTATCTTTAACACGCCAGCGTCTTGTATTGCCAAGGGATGGTGTAACGAGCGAATTGGGGGAATATACGTCTCTAAATCGTGCACAATTTTCAAAGACAAAACAGGCCCTGCAAGCTCAACATACGCCGCTCACGGCTTGGAACTCTAATCCTTCTTCACTGTTGTTTCCCCAGCTTTCTTGTCATCCACCAAACTGTCATTCATGGCTTCCGCTGCAGCCTTGCGTAGCCGCTCAGCGTCTTCCATCTTGATGTCCCCACCCGAGGTGGACGAGGCCGTCTTCTTGTGGCCCTTGGTCCCTGAGCTGGTATGCGAGCTGTCCTTGTCATCATCGCTGTCACCCAAGCTGAAAGGGTCGTTGTCCGCGATCGGGCTGGGTTCAACCGTGGACAAGGGCTGCCATTTGCTCGGCTTGCCGGCGTTACCTGATGCCGTGGCGCCTGCGCCTGGTGCCGGCGAGGTACCGGTTGACTGAGGTGAAACATTGTAAACGTCACCAATTTCTTCGGCGCCATCGCGGAAAGCAACTTTGCGGCCATCAGCACCAGGCTTGGGCGAGACGGAAGGCGGCGGCGGGCGGAATATGTTGGGGTTCGGTTGGGCGCGGCCAACAGGGGCTGTATAAGATTAGCATAGCTGATCAATCAAGAAGCGAATTTGACACCCGATGACGAGCATTGGCATAAACTTACTTCCGTCGGTGTTGAACTTCATACCAGCAAAGTCATCACTGAGCACCTGAGGGTCTGCGTCGTACCGCTCGTAATCGCCACTGCGCCGACTGGCGTCCGCGCTGACCCGTCCACTTCCATACTGGCTACGGCCTGCTTGCGATGACTGACCACGGCCCATACCCTGATGTCCCTGCTGCTGCTGCGGCTCGTCGCTAAACTCCTCGTCGATGCGCTTCTTGATAGTCTGGAACCATGTGTTGACCGTCTTCTGCGTCTCCTGGAAGCCCTTGCGGAGATTTTCCCTAATTATGGGGAGATCATCGTCCATAAAGTTTCGCTCTGGCTCTCGGTTTGCGTCACTCTGGCCACGGTAATTCCGGCTGGGATCCAAACCTGTCTGCTGGCGAGCCGGCCGGCGGCTTGTTCGCTCTTCGTACGCGCCCACGTTCTCGTAGTGTTGCGCCAGTTGCCGAGCGTAAAGCTCATCTGCCTCCAGCTGGGACTGCGCTGTTGCGCCCTCCACGGCGGATGGTCTCGGAGGCTGTGGTGGTGCGGGCTCGTCTACTTCACGGCTGGCGGCATCTGGGTCGGTCATTTCTGCACATCCGAATTATCACGCATCAGTGAGTTGGTACTTTCGACAAGAGAAGAAGGCGAAAGCAGACTTACCCAGAAGAGCGTTGAAAGCAGGGTCAATCTTTCCACCGCTGGCGGTCAGGACAGCCCTGATGACAGCATCATCGAGTGTAGGGAAGGCCTCCTTGAGCATCATCTGGTGCTTTTGCGCTTCGGTCATAGGTCGCTGAGGTTTTGGCGGCGCCGCACCCTCTTGCCCTCTGGAAGCAGCAGCAGCACTTGTTGTGGTTGTTGATGACGCTCCTGGCGCGGTCGTCGTGCCCGAAGACTCCAACCCGGTCGACTCTTGAACATCGTCGTCGTCCATCTCGAAGGGCCTGGCTGTGGTTGGGGATTCCGGGACCGACACTGCAGTACCCGAGACTTTATTCTGAGATGGGGATGATGGTAATTAGTTGGTTGGGCTCGAAGAAGAACTGGCGGGCCTGTGTTGTCAAGGAAGAAACTGGGCATAAAACCAGGCTGTCTGGAATTTGGGATAAACCCGGAATTGAAGAAAGGCTTACAGCGTCGGATTGCGCAGACATGCTGGGTTAGTTGAAAAAGCAATGTGTTGTGGTCCAAAGTCGCAGAGAACAAAATGAATACGTGATTTGCTCCAAAAAAAGAAAGTTAAGTTGCAAAGGACAAAAGGTACGAAATGATTTCAGCGCTATTCAAAAAGATGTCAGTCAACGGGAAGAGGGGTGCACAATTCACTGTTAATGCATCCAACGCCAGCTTGGGTAGTGTATTAACACGAATGACAGTGACGAAAGCAGCTTGGCAGGTCGTGTGGCGCCACAATGTTCGTCGTCAGCTTCAGCCACTGACCGGCCCCCCACATTCTGTGGCACAGCAGAGACAAAACAGCGACAGAGAGTGTAACATTCGAGACTGCGGGGAGTGTGTAAAAGTGGGGCAAATGGACCTGAACGGATATCCTTGGCGACCAGCTCGCGTGGGCAGGCTTCCAAGACTTGGAGAAAGCTCGTGCAGCTGAGAATGAATGACGAATGCCTGCGGCATGGATGCGGCTTAGTCGTCTTCTAGAAATATGCGGCTACTGGAACTCTCCGACAACAGCCAACAGCACGACACGACGCGTGACCTGACAATGATAAACTGACCGTATTTTCGCGCGCTATACCCTTCAATCTCGGCCGTCTAGAATCGAACCAATCCCAATGATAGTTGCTTGCCCTTGTGAAAATCGTCTTTCGCTGCAATCTTCCAGAGAAGCGCATTACTCGCAAGCATGGGTAACAGCGGGAGCAAGGTCACAGCCCAGGATAAGTGTGTCTACGCCCCTTGACGCCGCGGATCCCGATCATGGCCCAATCTAACGGGCTATTGATCCTCTTTGATATAGGGCCATACTCGACTTGAAAAATCAACGCGACAAGCTGCATCGGTACCAGAAGAAGATTACGATCCTGACGGACAAGGAGACGGAGATAGCCAAGCGGATGCTTGAGCAGGGCGATAAGAAAAGAGCATTGCTGGCGTTACGGCGCAAGAAATACCAAGAGTCTCTGCTGGCAAAAACAGATGCTCAACTAGACCAACTCGAGAAACTGGCAAACAGTGTCGAGTTTGCCCTGATACAAAAGGATGTCGTGTTCGGACTACAACAGGGAACGAAGGTCCTCGAGGAGATACATAAGGAGATGGGAGGCATAGAGCATGTCGAGAAGTTGATGGGCGAAACGGCAGATGCTATCGCATATCAAAAGGTATTTTCAACCGTGGCAATGCCGCCTTGCCAAGCTGATCACCAAGGGATGTATCGATTTCTGACATTTATGATTCCGGTTCTAGGAAATCAGCGAGATGCTGGGCAACAGCATGTCAAACCAAGACGAAGACGAGGTGGAAGACGAGCTAGCCGCCCTGGAGGCAGAGGTGAATGGCGTCTCAGCATTACCAAATGCCCCGCAAACCAATCTACCAAAGGTCAAGGACCCGGTTGCAGCCGAGTCTACAGCTGTGAAGCCAGATGCCGAACGAGAAGCCATACCGGCATGATAAGGGATGGAGGGACTGGAACCGCCCGAGGACGCAACGAAGTCACGACGTTCATGCCATGCGATTTTTTGGATACATTTTTTCCCCCTCAGACCTCACAGTATTCACTATTGATATCCCTCGCATTTTGCGGAAGTCCTCATACGTCTTGGCAAACTCTGCCGTGTCAAAGAAAACGCAAACAAGCGCCGCGATAAAGATGCCCACGGAACTGCAAGACCTTGCATACGGATGTGAGCTAGATCTAGATACCATATATTGGATCTAGGTTTCTAGCAGAACCACCAGCAGTCAAGTGCGAGAAATGACTTTTTTTCCCCCGTTATTTTTGTTTCATTCCAGATGCTGGTTGACCGAGGTTGATTGACCTCAAGAAACTACCTAGTTCCATTTCATTTGGAACCCAGACTGGAGATGGAAATAAACGAGCTTCAGTAGAGCAAGTTCGGGTATGCTGCAAATGGAAGGTCACATGCCGTCAGCGTTCGAGCGAGGACCCAAGTTCAGTTTTAGCCGATGTATAAGACTAAGAGTGCGTGAGCTCAGGTCAAGCAAGGCTTGCCAGGCAAAAATTGATTTATCGATATTATCTCATAAAGATGCGATCGGGCTAGAGTGGGTTTGAAATTAGAAATTGGTTAACAAACAGACTTCATGTGATGGAATCCATCAAATGTGCAACGTCTACGAAGTAATTATGTCTAAAGTTGAGGTACGTACAGTATGCACATTTTTACCCCTCAGGTGTCCCCCTAGCCGGGGCATGCTAGCGGGCTAAGGGAGCTGGTCGTACCCCGCCTTGCCATCAACGTCCACATCCACTGTTACGTTCCAGCCTCGCAGTTATAGGCACTTAGCGTGTCGTGCGAGCACATGGGCGAACCAACGACGCTGATTGGGCCAGCGCAAACTGAAGGAGCCGGGGGGTCCAACGACAACTGAGAATACAATACATCGGAGTAGAGCAAAAGGACGACAGTAACGGTTTACTGTACGGTAGAACATGCCTATCAGTCACAGCAACGATAGGAAACCTAACAGAACCCTCCGCGCCCCGAGGTCTTCTTCGCCTGTCCCTTACCTACCTACCTTAGGCATCTGCACCCTCAAAAGGAAAAGCTCCAAAGTCTAGAGTGAGTGAGTACCTGGGTTTTTTTTTGAAATTCTTTGCCACGGGACCTGGCAGGCGGCTTCTTCCTCCATCCAACTGTCTACGGTAAATCAAGCGAAGCGAGACAACTTTGCAACCTATCATCTACTTGGCACCAAGGACCCAGTGAGGATTGGATCTCATCGACGACACCATCACCCAAGCTTCATCCGGTCCTCTCATTGCCAAGCACGTATGTTCACCAAGACTTGCTTTATGTTACCGAATTTCTTTTTTTCTGTATTGGCTAGCCACCCGAGCCGTTCCGAATATAAATTTGGAGGCCGGTCTTCTAGGCCCAAAAAAAGAAATCCCACGTCAAAGGGCGAAAACGGGAAGTCGACTCGTTACATCGCTTAGGCTTCACTTCCGTTTTTTCCCCCCCTTTTATGCAGATCTGGGTCAGGCAACGGGCCCCTTCTACATAGACACAGCCTCGTGGGAATTTCGACTTGGGTAGAAATCTACGTCAGCTTGACCTTGGGGCGTGGATATTCTCACGGGCTAGTTGCAGAAAGCCTGCCTTCCTCGGAGGTTGTGTTTTTTGGAAAGCATCGGCTTGGCGTTTGGCTACCTTTTATTGCACTTCTCCAGTCGCTAATGCGTTTGCTGCATATAGCGGACCCCTTACGTAGCCCTGGGTCTCCTTTCTGAGGCGACCTGACGTAGCGCAAAGTGCCACTCTGGCAGGAACCACGAGAGCTGGAGGAGATCACCTGAATACAGGTATGTACCGCGTGCTAATTCCAGGACTCTTGGCATGTACCGTTGATTATCTACCTAGCCATTCTTGAATGCATTCTGTCTACGGTCTTTTGTCATACCTGCAAAACGGCCTTATGTACATCTGCTTGAGAACAGCAGCAGCACATACACACTTCCCCCCTTTTAAACCGGAATCACAAGCAAATATTTCTTCCTGGCCGTGTCCCACTTTACGCTGTACCACCACATCCCCTTTCTCCATTTGCTGCTTGGACCAAGTGCTTCTCAATTCGCCCATCGGCTTCTAGTGTGGAAATTCTGACATAGACATCTACTGGCAGAGCCAACCAGTAACCGATCCGATACGCTCTTGGTGTGATATTGGGCATCGCGACACCTGCGAAAGCCCATTGGCCTTGTTCTACGACGTAAAAACGACCACTAGAGACATTAATACTTGCTTCTTCGTGTCTCGGAAACATCCCCGCATCTTTCCCCCAATCTCCTTGGAAGTCTTTGCCGGCAAGCGGCATTTGACTTCCAGCTTTCAACATGTAAGTCACTCCAAGCCCGCGCCTTAACGGCCAAGTTCCCACTATGTTGTAGCTAGGACCGCTTTAGTGAGTCGTGAAAAAAAACCCTCAAGGGTGGCATTTCTAACAACCAGATAATGATGCAGGAAGTTTGGAAAGTATATACAGAAACGACAGCTCGAGTTTCCCGAGTATGCAGCAAGCTTTGTTAATTACAAGGCCTTGAAAAAGGTACCAAAAGCCTTACTTGACTATATGACTTACTATTCCTTACGACGCAGCACTCGATATATATATATATATGTCTACTGACCTTCTGTCGCCCCCTTTATCCTGGCATGGGTTGTGTTTGCTGATGATTTTGAATCCTGTGAAATAGCTGATCAAGCGGCTCTCTGCTACTCCTGTACTTGGAGCACAAAATGATATTCACCATACCGCCGGCACCCTAGATGCCCAAGGTCTTTTACAAGCCAACAAAGCAACATTCTTCTTCCAGCTAGTACGTTGGACCTTTTTCGGACTGTTTGAGAGTCCATGCTGACCACTGATGTAGGAGCGCGAGCTTGAGAAAGTGAATGCTTTCTATCTGCAAAAGGAAGCCGAGGTTTGTTGACCCATACTCGTTATATAAATACACGTCTGTGGTGAATGCCTCTTTACTGACGGCCATACTATGGGTAGCTCAAAATTCGGCTCAAAACCCTTCTCGACAAAAAGAAGGTCTTACAATCGAGAGGTCATGGAGTCTCGAGGCGCTCCGCCAAGTTCGCTACTCTACAGGAAGGCTTTCAGCAGTTCGCAAACGACTTGAACAAACTACAGCAGTTCGTAGAGATTAACGGAACCGCCTTCTCAAAGATTCTGAAGAAATGGGACAAGACATCAAAGTCCAAGACGAAGGAATTGTACCTATCGAGGGCAGTCGAAGTCCAACCATTCTTCAACGCCACAGTCATTAGCGAGCTCTCCGATCAGGCCACAACCAGTTTGCAAGAACTAGGCGCCTGGGCAGACGGCGACAACGTGACCTTTAGTGACCACCGGGACCATATAGTCACCAGCCAGAATCTACTAGGAACTGACGAAGGCGATGTCGACACCCTGCTGTTGGAGACGGTGATTTCGGGTAACCTGGACTCGCTGAAGGACTTACTAACGCGGATGCGCTCGACTTCTCCTGACCCCGGCGCTACGTCAGACATGGATGTTCCCCTTAAAGAACGCATCACTAGGACATTTCTTGCCTCGATAAACGAGGGTCCTCAAGCCTCATTAGAGGTACTCCTCAACACGGGTTTGGTCGATATCCAGTCAGAAGACGACATAAATGAGAGAAACTGCTTGCACCAAGCCACCATATATAGCAACTCGTTTGTTCTGCAGTACGGTCTGTCAAAAGGGGTTTCGGTCAGCCGCACAGATGTCTACGGCAGGGTCCCATTACACTACGCCAGTATGCACGGGCGCCTCGATATGCTTGCTGCATTACTAGAAGGTAAGTTTTAGTCTTTGCCTAACACACTATCTCGCCCAATTCTTGGAAAGAGGTGCACAGATGCCCCTGAGCTGCAACCGTTGCCCTTGGAATCAAATTTAACAACTGCTGCAGCCGGTCCCAAGACTATTGACCTAATCGACCACGACAACTTCACGCCCCTCATTCACGCCATAATACACGGACACTATGAATGCGTCAACCTACTGCTGCTGAACTCGGCACGCATTGATCCCATATCAGACACGGATCATGTTCCTGTGAATTTGGCATGTGAGCACGGCTCGGCAGCAATCGTAGAGCTGTTGTTGAGGCAGGGTGCCAAGATTGTACCGGACGCAGAAGGACTTTACCCTCAGCATCTGGTGGCAAGGTCGGGACAGACCTCCGACCTGCTTCTACTACTCAACCAGTATGGAGCAGACCTCAACCAGATGGATAAGCTCTACGGTTGGACACCACTTGTCCACGCCGCCAGCGAGGGTAACGTACCCTGTCTCAAGGTACTTCTCGAGGTTGGAGTCGACCCCAATATCCTCGACGAGAAGCATCTTCCAGCTCTGTACTATGCGGCTTGGGAGGGTCACTTGGAGTGCATGAAACTACTGAGTCCCTTCAATCGAACCAAGGCCCCGAGCCCACTGGTTAGGCCCATTCCAGCCACGCCCCTTAGCCTTCTGGGTAGCAGTAGTGCCCCAATCCCAATGGCACTGGACCCCGATGCCATCCCTGTGCTGGAGCTACCGCCGCCAATAATCCCGTTGCGGCGATATGGGCACAACTTCTTGGACACAAAGACGGTCGTCCAGATCAACTTTGGCGAGGGTGGCCAGCAGCCGCTGATGTTCTTCCATAACAGCAAGTATCCGGCCTCTCGACTCACCATCTCCTCCAAGGCATCCGACCTGATTCCGAAGAACATCATTCTCCCCTTCCAAGAGGACACCCGTCTCGTTTCATTCCATGTCGACAATCTCGATTCTTTCACACTGGACTTTGACGTTTTCCCTGCCTATGGAGCCAAAGTCATTGCCAAGACCGTGGCTCTCCCGAGCACTTTCCGGGCTTTGCTGAGTAGCGCGGGTAACAGTTGCTGCCTGCCGCTCTTCGACCCGAGGTTGCGAGCTATAGGTCAGATTAGCTTCCACACTCAGGTCATCAAGCCGTTCCGAGGCGTTCCGCTCGAAATCTCAGACTTTGAGACATACTGGAAGGCCACAAGTCAGTTAGACGGGCAACCGAGCACAATTGTCTCGGATTCTAGCCTCTCTGGGGATTTTGTACGCCTCCACGTCCAACAAACCAGCGATGGGGTGCCAGTTCTCTGGCCCTACTGGACGGTCAGCTGCGGTAATGGGGTCGCAGTTCCGGTCGCTCGTTTGAAGTACGAGCAATTTGCAATAGCCGTGGCGGCATCTGGACCTGCTGTATTCAACAACGTCAACGAAAGGGTATCGGGTATAGCTAGGCAGGTAGCTTCGACACCGCCGGACCGCATCTCGTATGTGCACGAGATACTAGCCACTTCTGGCGTTCGACTACAGGATGCATTCCTAATGTTGCCGGCAGGCATGCACGTCAACCTGCAGATAATCTACCCGACTGCGGAAGAGGACAGAGAGCTTGGGCTGCTGGGGCCTGGAGCGGATATGAACACTTTTGCGGACGACGTCCTGTCCGTGGTGTTTGACCACGCGCGTGCCCAGCGGGCCCAGGCGCCGGATGCGGTTAGATCCGTCGTCTTCAGCTCTTACAACCCCAGCTTGTGCACGGCGCTCAACTGGAAGCAGCCAAACTTCCCCGTGTTCCTCTGTAACGATCTTGGCCAGGAGACGGCAGATGGCATGGCGCCACAGATTGGGGATACGGACAGAGCATGCGGCAGCAGGACTTCGTCGATCAAGGAAGCCGTGAGGACGGCGGAGAGCAACAACTTCATGGGCTTGATATGTTGCTCTCGTTTACTTGTGAGTTTTTTTTACTCTATTGCATTTGGTGGCTTACACGCGGTGCACTCATCGAACCCACTCTCCCCAAACTCTTGTTGGTCCGGCAGACCTCGTCTATACGCAACAGAAAGCTGACCTCTGTGCGAACAGGACATGGTGCCCGCGCTCGTGGATGCCATCAAATCCCACGGCCTGGCTCTCGTGGTCGACAAGTCAAGAGAGCGGCAGCCGGATAGCGGCGGTCTGGTCGTGGACCGCTTCCCGCGCCTACCTAATGGAGTGGATGGAGTGTTGAAGGGTAATGGAGTGCTACGGTTTAACGAATCCATTGACATGTAACGAAATATCCTTTCGTTTTAAGTCCAATTCATTCAGAGATTTTGCAGATAGGAATTCGTAGGGCTAGGGATCGAGCTCTTGTCTTGAGAGTGAAATCAAGTCAAGTCATTAGCAGTATCAGAAAAGTCCTCCCCGTCAGGATTCCTCTGATACAAGTGCGAAAGTAGCGTAAGCTGGCAGTAGTGTGCTCGGCCTATGTTCTCATGTTGAGGAGGTATCATACTCATAAATCGTATACATTTTTACAACTTCTTGACAAACCAAACCAGCTCTACCATAAACTCGGGGCACCCTTTTCAAATTCAGGGAAAGCCGGTAAAGATATTCAGGCAGAAAAGCAAAGTACAAGACAAATATAAAAAAAGAAATATTTTAAAGACGGAAAATCACGCGCCCTTGTTCTCGTACTTGAGCCCCGTGAGATCCCTCTCGGGATCGACGCTCGACATGACGAGCTTAGCAGCGATGACGACGGCGTAGACGACCGCAGGCAGGCACGCCAGCATGACCCGGCCCACGTGCTCCGGCGCCGTCCGCCCCTCCGGCGGCGCCAGGGCAATCAAGACGGCCATCAAGAGGAGCAGCGCGCACAATCCGGCGTTGAGCAGCGGCAGGTACGTCTCGAGCGGTGACCGGTAGCCTCGTCCGTATACGCCAACCCCCCCACCGGCAGCCGCGGAGAAGGACGACAGCCGGCGCCGCCTGCTCCCGCCGGGCGCTCGTCGGAGAGGGGAAAAGGGTGGATTGTTGCCGTTGCTGTTGTCCAGGCCGGCGCCGCGGGCCCACGAGTCCAGAGCCGCGATGCCCGTCTCGGTGGGGTCCTGGGCGTATAGCAGCCACGTTGTCGAGGCCAGCGAGGATATGCTCAGCAGGGTGGGGAGGATGAGGGAGGCCTCGGGGCGGCGGAAAAGGATGACCAGGTACGGGAGGGTTGACAGCACGGGCAGGGCGAGCATGGCGATGCGGAACTGGGCGTTCCTAGCTGCGTTTTGGTCCGCCAGGGACTGGATGAGGTTATCTTGCTCTGTTTTTGGGAAAGGGGGTACAGATTAGCATTTAATTAATCGGTTGTTTTGCTGGGACGACGTGAAGAGCGCGAAGGCACGTACGTACCCTCTTCGTCTAGGACCTCCGGGGTGCTCGATGAGGAGTCGTCTGTTGGGTATTGGAACGTCTTGCGCAAGCGCGCCGTTGCGCTGCGGGGTACGTCTGCCATTTTTGACAGTCAGCGACGAGACTATATCGATTACTACTCGATTATACAGGAGGCCAACTGTCGGTGTTTTGGGCGCATGTAAGATCGCAGTCAAGCTTTGAGGGGGGGTCCAACTGCGAAATTCGGGGTTCAGTCCTAACAGTGACAAGTAGCGATGACGTGCAGGGCGACATGGAAGGGAAGTCCTGGCCCCACAACCGTTTGACAGCGAGTGGGTCCAGATCAGAGCGATAAGCTCTTTTGGTGGTACGATAAAGCGATTCGACTGGTCTAGCTGCATTGCACGACAGACCATAATAGCAGGCAAAGCTCAAGGTTACCTTCCAGGTACATAATCAAACCCGACCAAGGCGAGCATTCTCTTGCCTAATGCGCCCACATCAAATCTCGACAAGATGATCTCTAGGATAGCGAGCAGGAGATCCTGCTTATTGCTGAGGACAAACGCCTCAAAATCAATTGGACTGGTGCAAAGGCGAGGGGCAGCGAGCTCACCAAAGCTAGGAGATGGTCCCTTGATGGAGAGACGTGCGGATCGGGAGCTTCCTGGTAAGTTTTTACACGCCATACCAAAGCAATATATAAACAGAAAGTCAGCTAACACTTATCACACACAAAAACAAAAACACAAAAAAAGATCCCCGAACAATCGGCCACCGGTGGTCGCGCAGTCTCCCCATCTTTTTCATCCTCATGGCCGCCAGCAGCCTCGCCATCTTCAACTATCAAAAGATGTCGAGCCCCGTGGTGGCCTCGACGCTGTACGCGCTGCGGATCCACCCGGACGCCCGCGAGTATCTGGGCGACAACATCTACTTCAAGCAGCAGATCCCCTGGATCAGGGGCGAGATGAACCAGATGCACGGCAAGATCGACGTCTGGTTCACCGTAAAGGGCAACAGGAACTCGGGCGTCATGCGCTTCACCAGCAGGCGTCCGTCGTCCAGGGCCATGTTTGAGACGACAGAGTGGAGCCTGGAGAGGGACGACGGCTCCAAGATCGACCTGCTCATCGACGGTGATCCCTTCAAGGGTATCCAGATCGGGGAGAGCTTGGACAACTATTACGACGATGAGGACGATGCGCCGCAAACGAGGGGGTTCAGGAAGTAAGGAGGTAAAAGGATGTTACGAGACAGTGGGGGAAGGGAGGACGGTGAATAGACATCCAGCGCCAATTTTGGGCGATTTGTTATTCTTGCACACGTGATGGGTAGCATATTTCCGGATACGTCTGAGAATTTGCATTTGTACAACAAAAAGAATATTGCATATATCTGTACAATATTACAATACATGGTCCGCCATGGCCTATGCATGACCATACGTAATCGGACTTTTAACAACAACTCACTCCTCTTCTCACAGCTGCGCCAACTCTCCCCAAACGGCAGGATCAGGCTTGAGACGATTCCTCCTCGGCTGGTCTGGCGACACCATTTTCCTAACGGAGTGAGTCCGCCTAGCCTCCTTGAGCTCCAGATGCCTGGCCCTGGCAGCCTCCAAGAAGCCGTCGTGGTTGGGGTGGCGCTTCATCAGCGTCTCGAGGGACTCCCTGATCCACTTCTCGGGTGGTGGCGGCTTCAGGACGGCATCCTGGATCTTGACCATGCCGCCCTTGGGGCCCGCGACGGCGCCCTTGACGACGACGATGCCCAGGTCGTTGTCAACCTTGAGCACCGACAGGTTCTGGGCCGTCGCCGACTGACCTCCCATGCGCCCGGGCATCTTCTTGCCCGGGTGGACCCTGGAACCACTACCCTGCGAGGGACCGACGGAACCGCCCGTACGGTGGTTGAGCGAGTTACCGTGCGACTTGTTCTGACCGCTGAAGCCGTGCCTCTTCATGCCACCCTCGAAACCCATACCGCGACTGGTGCCTCGCACGTCGACCCACTGTCCGACGTGGAACCAGTCCGGCTGGAGCTGCACACCGACGGGCAGCAGACCCTGCTCGTTGCGAACGCGGAACTCGGCGACGTGCTGCTTGGGCTCGACGCCCTTGGCCTCAAAGTAGCCCAGCTGGGGGGCGAGGGCGGTGGAGGGCCGCTTGGGGACGGCACCAACCTGGACGGCAAAGTAGCCGGCGTTCTCGCGGGTCTTGTTTAGCAGGACCTGGACCGAGTCCAGCTGCAGGACGGTGCAGGGGATGCGGGTGCCGCGGCGGCTGAAGAGGGCCGTCATGCCCTTCTTGATGGCAACGACGCCGGCGCGCACTGGGGTGGTGTTCTCCTTGCGCTTGAGGGCGGCGGCAGGGCCGGCAGTGGGTGCGGGCAGGCCAGCCGTCACCTGGTTGAACCGCGTCGCCTTGGAGCCGCGCTTCGGGAGGGTGTTGCTCCAGCCATACTTGACACCGCGGGTCGTCGTTCGGGGCAGCAGGAGGTGTGAGGATGATGATGAAGGGCCGGCGGAGGGGCTGATCGTTGGTCTCCTCAGGGCGGCAGTGTCGAGATGTGGGAGGAGAAATTGGGATGTCCGCTGCTGGAGGTGGCAGGCCGACCAGCACCGGGACGGCAGCCTGGGCGCCATTGTATGCAGCAGCGGCGGCGGCGGCACTGCTGTAGAGTCGGGCCGAGCTGGTGATTGTCCTAGTACGGTGATCGAATATTGTTGTCCTTGGGCAATTGAGTCGGGGGGCCCAAACGCCGCAGATTTTTTTGAGCTCGAAGCTTTAGCTTTCTTTGGTTGAGCTTGTCCTTGTCTCAAGGTATCACTTTGGATCTTTACTTTCATGTCGCCAAAATTTTGGAGATTCGAACCGCGCAGGGCTCTGTCCAATAGCAAATGGAAGTTGGGCTCCACTTAGACCCACACAATATCTGGTCAAGCTGGTCTTCCAAATGTGCACAGTGTGTGCAGTTGTCACTTGTTCAAGCTTCATGTATCCTACGAAATCCATTTGAGGTTTTCTCATAATCCTGGAACAATAATCCAAAGCTCTTAGCAAAAAAAGGTCGGCTTTGAGTACAAGTATCTCATAAATTTATAGGTCGCAGTCAGCTGGCCAGACGGAATTTGTCCCTATCCAACGACTATCGCAGCCATGGTTTATTATTTCACCTCGAACGTCGTTGAGCCCTCGGCGTACATTTATGTGGGCAAGGACAAATTCGAAAGTGCGTGCGCTCATATTCCAACCTATGTTTAAGCACAATAGCTATGTGTTCTAATTATCGCTGTCTGCGAATCTCAGATGAGGACCTCATCAAGCATGGTTGGGAAGAGGATGTCTGGTGAGTGTGTCTGGGAGAGTCTCAGCGGGGCAACGGCTCACAGAGTGGGCGTGCTTTGTTCATATGCTGAAGTCCGCTTCTTAACGCACTGGCACCGGTGTATTTAGGGTAAGCGATTTTTTTTCTCGGAGTTTTGAAATTCATGCAAGCTATAGAAAACGGAATGACATTCTCACACTTGATCACTTGCTATTCAGTTTCACGCCGATAAGCTCTCAAGTGCACACATCTACTTGCGACTGCGCGAGGGTGAGACGTGGGATAAGATCCCAGAAGCTCTTGTGACGGACCTGGCACAGTTGACCAAGGCGAACTCGATCGAGGGTATGTTTTGAGGTTGGCAGAAAGGTGCCCATTATTCCGCCATCCAACCCGTCCACGCAGCCTGCCTGACCTATATGTCGCGTCATGAAGGAAACAAAAAGGACAATGTTACCATCATCTATACGCCGTGGTCAAACCTCCACAAGGATGGAAGCATGGCTGTTGGACAGGTAGGCTTCAAGGACCAAAAGAAGGTGCGTACATGTACATGTCGATGATACCCATCAGAGGCTGTGACGACAATGTTGAGTTGTGATGTTATGGCACAGGTCAAGAGGGTCTTGGTCCCGCAGCGGGAGAACCCCATCGTGAACAGGCTCAACAAGACCAAAGTCGAGAAGCACCCAGATCTGAGGCAGGAGAAGGAAGACCACCTGAAAGAACTCAGGAAGGGACAACAAGCTGCACAGCAAGAGAGGGTCAGTAGCTGCCGTCCTCATTCATGTCCATAGTTGCGCTTGGCCAGCTCGCCAGCCAGTCTCGATGCTAACACAGATTAACCGGCGGCCACAGAAAAAGGAAGAGGCTAGGATCGCGAGGGAGAGGAAGGAAAAGAAGTACCAAAAGGACCATGCCTACGACGACATCTTTGCCGAGGAGAATATGGAAGCATCGAGCAACCAGAACAGATCTGAGGACTGGGAGGATGACTTTATGTGATCGGATCCAAGTACATGCTCAAAGGGTGAGAGAGTCGACAGGGTGAAGCTCAGTGCACAACAGCGATCAAAGGCGATTTTTATCGTATCGATTCTATTCTGTCTCGGGGTTCTTTCCTTGTCTGCGGAATTCCTTAAATCAGACCCCCCCTGTAACCCCCGCATCCAAGCCCAACATGGTATGTTTCCGTGAACATGTAAATGTACATGTACCTATGTGCTTGTTCGTCACAGAACCCAAGGTAGCTAGCTAATCACATGATTCCCGACTGCAGATGAGTCTTATCGCATGCTGAATTACTTGGTTCCGGTCAAGTAAGTTGGCTTGCCTTGATACTCTGGCGTGCATTCCCTTGGCTTTCAGTTGGCAAATGGGCCCAAAAGAAGCAACCTTGAGCGATCTTTGCACTTTGTTACACTCAACTCGGAAACCGAGCTTACTGCGAGCAGGGTCATTTGTAATCACCACTTGGAGCTTGATATTACGACATGGCATCCACATCATACTTGGCTAGATATACATCCAACCTATGTATAGGTAGGCAACACGTGCACATAATTGATGTTCTGGTCCTCCTCACCAAACAATACTCTGTTTTCGCATTCAACAAACATACATACTCAAAAAGCCGCTCAGAATGACGTCGGAAGTCCGCCCTTTCAAGATAGCAGTGCCCGAGGGAGAGCTTACAAAGCTCAAATGCAAACTGAATGCCGCTTCCTTCCCACCGGACACGGCCTTCTCCGACGACTGGGAGCGTGGAAGCCCCCAGGCGGACGTGAAGCGTCTCGTGGCGCGATGGAAGGAGGGCTTTGACTGGCGTGCGGCAGAGGCGGAACTCAACAAGATTCCCCAGTTCACGACCAGCGTCGACGTCGATGGGTTCGGCAGCATCGAGATGCATTTTGTTCACCAGCGGAGCCAGGATGAGAATGCAATCCCGCTGTTGTTTTGTCACGGATGTTGGTCACCCTAGAGTATTTGCCCCTATCGGAGTCGGACATGTGGGCATGGCTAACTTTGACATGCCTCGATCACCAGGGCCCGGTGGCTTTTGGGAAGTCAGGAAACTGCTCCCATTACTTACACCCCAAAATGTGGGAGAGCCGTCCTTCCACGTGGTAGCACCGTCCCATCCCAACTTTGGCTTCTCTGAAGAGGTGGCCAAGCCTGGCTTTAACGGCAGAAAATACGCCGAAGCAGCACACAAGGTGATGCTCCGGCTCGGTTATGACAAGTATGGTGAGTTTTTTTTTTTTTTTTTTTTTTTTTTCTGCTGTAAAATACACATCATGGTTATTACTGAATGTCTTGGCTGATAATCCCACCCATGTCGGCGACTTGCTCCTCCAAAAAGTAACCCAAGGTGGTGATTGGGGTTACAGGATCACTCGGGCCCTGGACCTACTGTATCCAGAAAACGTCCTCGCCTCGCACATCAACATGATCCTCGCAGACCCCCCGACGCTGCTCCAGCATCCCATGCTGTACCTCCGCGCCCTGCTCACCCCACACACGGCACCGGAAAAGGCCATGCTGGCAAACGTCAAGAAGCTCATGGACAAGGGCATGGGCTACAACCTGCAGCAGTCCACTAAGCCCGCGACCATCGGCTTCGCCCTCGCCGACAGCCCCGTCGCGCTTCTGGCCTGGCAGTACGAAAAGCTCATCGGCTGGAGCGACGACGACTACCGCTGGGGCGACGACGAGGTCCTCACCTGGGCCTCGCTGTACATCTTTTCCCGCCCGGGCCCGGCCGCCAGTGTCCGCATCTATTACGAGGACACGCTGGGGGACGACGGATTCGGCGATGCCAGCGGGGGCATCAAGGAGTCCAAGAGGTGGAACGGGGCCGTGCCGCTGGGTCTCTCGTCGTTCCCGCGGGACATGGGCGCCCTCATCTCTTCTGGGAGGACCCTGGGGCCTGTTGTTTTTGAGAGGGCGCACGAGAGGGGGGGCCACTTCCCCGCAACAGAGAGACCAGAGGTGCTGGCTGGTGATCTCAAGGACATGTTTTCGCTCTCTCCTGGTGGGTTTGGAAGGGCGGTGCAGGACAGATTGAAGCTGAAGTGAAGTCCATCAGCAGCCCCAAGTTAAAAAGTTTTACAAGGGCAGAGCACAAGTCGTTCAGACCATGTCTCCAATGCTATTCCTCCTTGTCTTGTCCACGACCGCATATGCATCGGCCTGCGGAGCTTTCGTGTTTCGTGACGTCTCCAGGACGAAGCTGTCGCTGTATGGCCTTGTCATATCGACGTCGGCCACGGTGAGCTCTTCGCGGCTGCCGACGGCCCCCTCGGCCGGAGCGCTAGGTCCGGCCCACATCTCAATGTCCACATGGTCCTCGTGTGGTGGGTGACTGCCCGTGCGGCTTTTGATGCTCCCGTTCTCCACGGCCCGCGATTGCCTACCGCCGGTGTTTGTGGTGTTGCTGGCGTCGGGCTGCTTCTCAAAGTTGACATAGCTATGCCTCCGGGACCGTTTGGCAGACGCCGTTTTCAGAATGTCCTTGAACATGGGTTTGAGGCAGGGGATGGAGCCTGCTACTATGGCAACAGATATCTCGGTCGTGTACCTTATTCAAGGAGGTTGTGCGGATTAGCAACACGTCGGTTACAGTATTTGAAGAATCAGAAAAAAAAGGGAAAAAAAGGTTGCGGAGCTGATTTAAAAACGAACCATATAGTAATATCGGTGCTTTCCCACAACGGATCTCCCAGCTTGCCCCAGTCTGCTATATAGTAGACCTTGACAAAAGCGGCTGCCACGGTGAACAGGCCGAGGCTGAGGATGCCGGCGACGCTAGCCTTGACTCTCCGATTCATTTGCACCCTCCACAGCATCGGCACGGGCAGTAAGGCGAGGATCATGTCGGTGAGGATGGAGATGGCCGAGTTGAAGTAGGATGAGAAGACGAGGTCCTGAACCGACAGACACTCCCCTCCCGGCAGAGCCTTGTTCCAGACGAACTCCAACGGTCTGCACTGCAAAATGATGTTGACTGAGGTTTTCGGGGTGTCAGCCTTTTTCATTTCTCTCTCTCTCTCTCTCTCTCTCTCTCTCTCTCTCTCTCTCTCTCTCTCTCTCTCTCTCTCTCTCTCTCTCTCTCTCTCTCTCTCTCTCTCTCTCTCTCTCTCTCTCTCTCTCTCTCTCTCTCTCTCTCTCTCTCTCTCTCTCTCTCTCTCTCTCTCTCTCTCTCTCTCTCTCTCTCTCTCTCTCTCTCTCTCTCTCTCTCTCTCTCTCTCTCTCTCTCTCTCTCTCTCTCTCTCTCTCTCTCTCTCTCTATCTCTCTCTCTCTCTCTCTCTCTCTCTCTCTCTCTCTCTCTCTCTCTCTCTCTCTCTCTCTCTCTCTTTCTTTGCCCTTGCGAAAAAAAAACTTACGCACGGCTGCAATGCTCGCAAGAGCGGTTACTATCATCAATCCGCATATGACTCTGGTAAAGAACTTTGACGGGGATATGCGCAGGAGAAAGAAGCCGACGCTGATCTTGGCCAGTGCCAGTGCTATCACGCAGGTTGGCTGGGTTGCAAAGTTGAGGTGCAGGCCGCTCATCAGCATATCCTGGCTAGGTATGTACTCGATGTGCCTGCCCGCTCCATCCCTGACTTGTGGTATGATGATGAGATACATGGCGAAGAGCACGGCCTGCAAAGTAAAAAAAGGAAAAAAAGAAAAAAACAAACACGGATTGTTAGTTGTACACAATGCAGAGACAAAGGGGACAAGACGCGAAAAAAAAGTGACAACTTACCATTGCAGCCATCATAAAATAGTCATCCGCAGCAATCTTGCGAATATAGCTCAACCTCACCCAGATTCGCAGGCAAACCACAAATAGCGCCAGCCCGACCAGGCTGCCGCATGTCGCCAGAATCTCTGGCCCCCTGTTGTCATCCGGCCGCTGCCCTGGAATATATGTCGTGTACGACAACGACGACGGCGGAGCCTGAGTGGTCGAATTGGCCATTGCGCGGATATTGATCAGACTATCTCAACGCTCTCAATGAGTGCCTCTCTTTTTTCGGGGAGAGTTGTTCCGCAGCGTTTTCCCCGTACAACATGCCTTTCCCCTTTTTTGTTCTTGATCAAGATTCTTGACTTTGCTATCCTTATCACCCAAGGGAAAAAGATAAAACTGGCGACTAAGCCAGCGCCTGGGGGATGGGGGGATGGTTCTTTTTTTTTTTTTTTTTTTTTTTTTTTTTCCGCGCAAGCCAAACAAGGCACCAGCCACTCGCCCACGTGAAATCGTCAGATCTGAAGGTCCCTTGCTGAGACAAGATAAAAATTGTCCGGTACTAGTCTCGGTCGACCATTAACCTCAGTGGCGCTTGTCTCTTTTTTGCTCACTCGCAGCGTCTTTCCTGCAAGATTTAATGCGGTAGTGCGACTTTCTGGACTATAAACTTACTTCGTGTACACACTCGAGGTGACAAGCTTTCGCGCCACAACAACGCCATAGGCCAGAGTGCCATGGACAGACAGACCAAGACAACTCGGGGCCCAGTAAGCAACCAAAGCAGACTATCAATGTCTATCCGTATGACTGGATCAAATACCCTCAGAGAGTTCGATCGAATTCTTAGCTCGCTTCCTAGATTTGTTTCTCCGCCTGGGCTAGCAGCACCCCAAAGAGAGAATCGACAGAGGCTTTCTCACCGAACTTGCCAACCCTTCCTCCCGCAGCTATTATCCCTTGATTGACCAACCAAGGGACTCAAAATGGTTCTGGGTGCATTGGACCGACAAAAACCAATCAGGTATTAAACACCTTAGCTTGGAAAGCCCTAATGCAAAGTACTGTAGTTCGGCTGGCAACGACTTTTACAGTACTATGTAGCACTTGGCCTAGTCGCAGGGGTGCTTTTTTTCGAGAAATGCCGCCAGCAACTGTCAGAATACCATAGCTCGTCAAATTCAGCCTTATCGATGGCCCCGTCTGCCAAAACAAAGAAAAAGAAAAAACGCCCAATCCCTGGCCGCGTAATGACGAAAACTGGCCAAAAGCCTCCCCCACAAGCCATGTTCGGCCCGCATCTACACCGAACCAGCTGTTGAGCAAGAGGCTCAAGACCTGCTATTTTCGGCTCGCTCGTCCCTGAGATACACATCTCACTACTCACCAACGTGGAAAGATGCCGCCGCCTGGACGGAGACTTCTTGATTAGCCATTATTCCCGGCCCGTCGTCGCATTGTGTGTGTGTATGGGGTTTAACACGACTGCGTACCGTAGAAGTAAGAAGTAGATGCCTTGGCTGCATCTCGCCACCGCACCAGTACCATCCTTTGGAACGTGGCCTAACCTTGGAAAAGATCAACAGCGCCAGCGCACCGGAGCAGTCCTGTACTGTACCTAGGTAGTTCCTCGAGGATCAGCTTCGGGACACCCAGGGCCCTCCAGACAACCTCGAAGCTGATAGGTGGTGACGTCTTTTGACAATATATAGCACGTTCGCAGGGGTTGTCGAGTCCAGTCGAGTCAAACGATACAAGAACAATGAGGCCATTCTCATGCCTGGCAGCCTTTGCTGCCCTGGCGTCGACCGCGGCCGCCATACCAACAGCCCAGAGCGCGGCCCCTAACGGCTTGGAAGACGCCAAGAGAAACTTTGAGAAGAATG
Source organism: Pyricularia oryzae 70-15 (assembly GCF_000002495.2). Taxonomy (NCBI): domain Eukaryota; kingdom Fungi; phylum Ascomycota; class Sordariomycetes; order Magnaporthales; family Pyriculariaceae; genus Pyricularia; species Pyricularia oryzae. Next base: position 2,153,893 of record NC_017844.1, on the reverse strand, counting down.
TCTCCGGGATCACCAGGGGCAAGATGGCCAAGCTCAAAGGTGCGGCGAAAAAAGAGCGACAGGGGAAGGGCGACCATCGCAATTCCGCCATTTCCACTTGTACGGCGGCCAATGTGGCTATTGGTACAGAATAGGTAGTAAGTAGCAGACAAGGAAACCTGGCAAAAGATTTTTGGGAATCAATAAAATCAGCCAAAAAAAAAGAAAAACCCCAAACAAAGGCTGACGGTATTTTTTTTTCTATTACTTACGTCAGTGGAGATCTGACCAAGGAGGAGAGGCTTGACTATGTCAACGCTGTCAAGTGCCTCATGAAGCTCCCCGCCAAGACGCCTCAAGAAGTTGCCCCTGGAGCTAAGTCGCGTGTAGGTACGGTAAGCCTTTTTCCCCCTCTTGTTTAATACCCCAATAAAAGCCATATCACCTGCACCCCACTCTGTGATCGCGCTAACGCAGCACCCCGAGTTTTTGGCTAGTATGCCGACTTCAACGCCCTGCACATCCAAAAAGACGCTTCAAAGTCCACTACACCGGCAACTTCCAGGCGTGGCATCGATGGTTCGTCTTCAACTACGAGCGGGCTCTCGGGGAGGAGTGCGCGTACAAGGGCTACCAGCCTTACTGGGGCTGGGCCAAGCACGCCACCGCCCCTGAGAAGTTCGCCAATCTTCAATGGGCGATCCGTACAGCCTCGGCGGCAACGGCGCCGCCATCCCGCACGACGGACCCGTCATCGCACCGCCGCCCGGGATCAAAGCCCCGACCATCCAGCTACCCCCGGGTCTGGGAGGCGGGCCCGTCACCGAGGGTCCGTTTGCCAACATGACCATCACGCTCGGCCCTGTCGCTCTGACTGACGTACCACCCGGCCCCATGGGCGGCCTTGGCCACAACCCGAGGCCGTCCAAGAGGGACCTTGCAAAACAAAAAGGCAACAAATCGATCCTTCAACGCGTTAGACCGATCTGGGAAAGGACTATTACGCATACCAGCCTTGGTGGAACGAGCCTCCCAGCCCGCCTACTAGCCTTGATGACGTGCTAGATCTCGGCTATGTTGGACCATCAATCACCATCAGACAGGCCATGGACACGACCAAGGGGCCGTTATGCTACTTCTATCAATAGCAGATTTTCCAAGCCGTGGGCGTTGAATAGGGTAGGTTTGGACCTAGCAAGGAAGAATAGAAGCTGTTTGGCGTGTAACGATCAATTGTTCGACGACGTAGTAATAATACGTGGCCATACTGCATCATCATCGACAGTATCAGACAAGTGTGAAAACATTAAAATATGCTCAACTATGCCGTATGCAACCACTGCTCACTACTCGCAACTGTCCCAGACATTAAAAAAAAAAAAAAAAAACCTTATTATGCATCGTCGCCGTCGGCATCACCGCTAGGTGGCCGTCCATTTCGTACCCAAGTATCTTGGAGCGGCTTGACAGAGAGGTTAACCTTTGCCCCTGTATTCAGCCCGCCGCTCTGCACACCCAGCACCGATAGCGGTTGACTTGGAAAGATCGTAACGGTCGCTGAGTGTATCCCCCCATCCACAAAGAACTCCGCTATCGATCTGTCAATGATCGCCCTCAACGTCCAGTTTGACCCTGGCGTGGTGTCCCACACATCGGCCGTGGAGAATTTGTCGGTGAAAAAAACGTTGTCCTCAAACAGGCTTCGAGCATGACCGCGGTCTATAAAGAAGGGCCTGTCTCCCGCAAAATACATGCCAAATTTGAGTGACTCGCTCGAGTTTCCAGGGGCCGACAGAGTAAAGTTGAGAGACGCGTCGGGATTGAGCTTTTTGAACTCGAGGCCCGTGACGAGCACGTCCAGTAGGAACGCCCCAGAGTTCCAGGCCGTCATGTCGAGGGATTTGGAGTCGGCCTCTGTCAGCTCAGAGTCTCCGTCGTTGGGATTGACAGAGAGCACGGGCGCCAGGTTATATGGTTCGTCAACCATGGTCCAGCCGATCCTTGGAGCCTTTGTCAAGTAGTTTGATCGCGGCAGTGTAAGACCACCCCGCCAGCCCTCGAGCTGACCGGTTGGCGTCAGCTGTGCGTATGCCCAGTTGCTGGCCCATCCCATGTTGACGGCATTCATATTTGATGGCAGGCCCTCAAAGTACTGGGCTGCGTAGTTATCCTTGGCAAAGTCGGTGAGGCGGGTGGCGTCGTCGAAAGGAAAAAAGTGTGTGCCGTTGAAGTTGCCGGGGAAATACTGGGTTACAGAACCTCCGAGCGGTGCACCAGGCTGCACCGATACGATGAGGACGTATGCTTCGCCGATGACCGGGCCGCCGACGCCGTCTCTTATGGGCATCTTGACAAGTCCTGGGCATTCGTATTGGGCCCCCAGCAGTCCACGATTGGTGAAGTTGGACCTGGGCGTCCAGTCTTTCAGGTCGGTGCTGGTGTAGATGCCGACGGCAAATTCGTGGGAGTAGGCAACGGCCATGACCCAGTAACCTTCCATAAACTGCGAGCCCGGGGGCGGCTGGAACCAAAAGACCTTGGGATCCCGGAACTGACTGCTGGTGCCTCCTATGACTGGGTTCTTGTCATAGTACTCGAATGTGAACCCACCGTCCATCGAGTAGGCCAGGGCCTGAGTTTGAGGACCAGCAGTCCCGTCTTCCATGAACTGGGCCAAGGTCAAAATGGCGACAACCCCGTCCTTCTTCCCAGGGGGGAAGAACTTTGATGTATTGTTGACATCGACGACTATGCTACCCGAGTAGGCAAAAATAGTCTCCTCGGGAGGGAAAATGGCGATTTTCTGGTTGTTCCAGTGATAGAGATCCTGGCTCGTGGCATGGCCCCAATGCTGGTTTCCTGCGACCAGTCCTGTCGGGTTGTATTGGTAGTAGACATGCCATATACCGTTTGCGTCCCTAAACATGCCGTTCGGATCGTTCATGAAATGCTGCGGCGGTGTGAAATGCACGCGAGGCCGGAGAGGACCGCTGTAGTTGCCGGGTATTGGAACGCCTGTTGGCACGGCCGGGTTGACAAAAGGCATCACATTCTGTGCTGCCGCCACCGAGGCAGCCACAAGAACTGACCCTGTCGCAAACATGACACTGTGAGCCGGTGATAGGAGCATTTCGCTGCTGTCGGCTCGATGCCCCTCGGCGACTTCGAGTTCGGGAGCTATGCGCGGCAGAGCTGCGGTGGTTCCGGAGGGCGCTGGAACAAGATTAGCTGGGCAGGTTGGATATCTGAAGAGCAGGGCGGCAATTCCAGCGTATAGTAAACACATATTAGTCCAGACAACCCAAAGATCCAAGCTAGCTACCTTGGGTACCTTGGGTACTAGTCTAGCCCTAGAACTAGTAGGTAAGGTAAGTAGAGAAGGTACTGTGGTATGATCGTCTATATGACCTTCGGACGAATGGCGCCAAGTTTAGAAATCTCTGACCGCGACGAACCCCCAGGGTGATTCCGACGTTGCTTTGGTTAACCAATTGTTAATTGATTACCAAAACTCAAGCCTTGCTTGTTCTTAAGGAACAGCATTCTTGCGGACCCGCCGTAAAAAGGCATGTTAGATGTGCCGAAACTCTGTGTAAATGTTTCGGCACAAAGTTAAGGTGAATCGCATGGGTGGGGGAGTTTGCCATGTTCAACGACGCCTGCGAAGTAGGTGATCATCATGGATGAGAGATACGCTCTGCTTCTGTGGGTTTGCTTGACTCAACGCCAGAATCTTGCAAGAAAAGATAAAGCATATTGCAGTAGACCAAGATGCCTATGGTAGTTCCATCAGCTTGATTACCATGCTTGCGATGGTCAGAAACATTCCGAGCTTTGCCATAGCTGGGTTTTGAAGCAGTTGCATCTTTGGGCTGAAAACTTTCCTTCTGGAAACGAGATGGGATGCAATCGGATGAGAGCATGAAATGCAATGCTGGCGCGCTAAATACCAGCTGATCAGCTGCACACGAATTGCGAGAAAAACGATATCGGCACAAGGAAGCAAATTATGATAGAATGCTGTGGATACCACAACAAGGGTCCATCAAGCTACCATCCTTGCCTCCCTAGGCACTGATGAAGTCTGGATTCAGTTCCAGATCCAAGTCCGACCAAACAAATCACGGCTTCCATCCTTTACGGCATTAACACTGGGTCCCAGGACTCCGTACACACACCTTCCACAACGGAAAGTCGCGTCAAGAAAAAAAAAACGCGAAAAGCTATTCTTGCAGTAATAGCCAGGAGGTAGCAAGTAGCTACCTTAGGTAGGTAGGTAGGTAGGTAGGTAGTTACCTAGGCGACCAGGGTACCACCTTATGTAGGCAGGCGGGGTCAAGCCGGTATGTAGGTGCATAAAGTAGTGACGTACTACGTACCCCATCTACTTTCTACTCTGAAGCACTCTAGTGTGCCAAATAAGGCGTAGCAGACATCAATTACGGTAGGTGCATGTATCTATTGTACCTTGTCATTTAACATATATGTACTGTAGATTCTGTCCATCCAAACCCCCTGTAAGATAAATACATTTGAAGCGCGTCTCGTGATGATCTCCTCTCCCATCCAACACCCACTTACTTTCAAGTGCTCTGAGATAGGTTCCGAAGGTTCCACATTCCATTCATGAAGACGGAATTTCTTGAGGCTGGGCGCTGATGTTTGCCCAGACTCATTGAGGATCACAACCCCACCAACTTACCTTAGCTAGGTAGGTAGGTAGGTAGCTGTCAAAAGAGTGACGGTCACTTTTGTTGATCTAATCGTGTCTTTCCCCTCACACAATCCACCCCCCAGACGTAGGCAAAGTAAGTTGCTGAAGAATCTAAACCGACCAGGCTGGCAACCGGGTCCGTTATTCATAGAACACGCTGGGTTTCGTTCGTTTCTATTTAGTCCCAAAACGATCAATTCTTCACGATGGGCATCAACAACCCTCTCCCGTCGTCCATGGCGTGTAAGTCATTTGACCTTGTCGTTGCCTGCACTTCCGAGAATGCCGGCCATCCGGCAACCATGTTCACCACCAACATTTGCTCGATGTTTTGCCATAATTTAACGCAACCAAAATAACGCGGGCGTCAAACTGATTCAGACTTTCATCGGATTTGATCTTTAGCGGAGTGCAAGAAATGCGGCAAGATTTTGGCGTCTTTTATCGACCCGCGCCAAGCGTATGGTCCAGACAAGGTCATACCGCCACACATTTTAGCAGAGGCTAAGGCAAGTTTTTATTCAAGTCGCGTCAGCACGAAAACATAAGAAGTGATCGTCGCTGTCCTCCAAGCAACGTACCAGACACGACTAACTCTGCATCACGTTGACACAACAAAGGGACTCGCCATCCTCACCGTCATCAAGGCTGGGTTCGTGGGAAGCGCCCGGTTCGGCAGCGGCCTGGTGATCGCCCGCCTGCCAGATGGCTCGTGGAGCGCACCGAGCGCCATCGCGACGGGCGGCGCCGGCGTGGGCGGCCAGATCGGCTTCGAGCTGACCGACTTTGTCTTCATACTGAACGATGCCGCCGCCGTCAAAACCTTCAGCCAGAGCGGTAGCCTGACCCTCGGCGGCAACGTCTCCATCGCCGCCGGGCCTGTTGGCCGAAACGCCGAGGCCGCCGGTGCCGCCAGTCTGCGAAGTGTCGCTGGAATCTTCAGCTACTCCAAGACCAAAGGTCTGTTTGCCGGCGTTTCGCTCGAGGGCTCCGCTATCGTCGAGCGCAAGGACGCAAATACCAAGATGTACGGTCGCCCCGTCAGTGCGCAGGAGCTTCTGACCGGTGGCGAGCGGGCTCCCCCGGCCGCCGCTCCGCTCATCAACATCCTCACCTCGCGCGCCTTCAGTGGCGCCGGCCGCAGCGGGTCCTTCAACGACGGCATGTACAACGATACCCCTCAGTACGACAGCCACCGCGACCACGTCGTCTGGGAGGGCCGGAGGGGAAGCGCGTACGGGGAGACACCATCGACGAGAGATGCGGGAGCAGGCGCCAGCGAGTTTGGTGCGCCCAAGCGTTCAGCCACATGGCAGCACGATACGTATAATAACAACGATGGATACCAGTCTCCCCGATTCGGCGCGGCCGGAATATCAAGGTCGAACACCGTCAACGATGCGAGGACCACGTCGGCATTTGGTGCCCCGGCTGCTGGTGGTGTCGCCGGGTCTCGTGGACCAAAACCTCCGGTTGCTCCAAAGCCCAATTTTTCCAACAAGCAAGCAATGCTCCAAAAGAACCAGGCCGTAGCCCTGTTCACTTTCGAAGCCGACCAACCGGGAGACCTTGGTTTCAAGAAGGGTGAGATCATCACAGTGGTCAAGAAGACGGACAGTGATAACGATTGGTGGTAGGTCCCGGCCCCTATCTCGTGGAGGCGCAAAAGAAAAGAATCGCAATTATGCTAATACTTTTTGCTTTGCTTTCTCATTCGAACAGGACTGGCATGATAGGTACCAGGCATGGTACTTTCCCAAGTAATTATGTCAAGATGCAATCGTGAGGAACAAGCTTTCTCTCCACTGCGGCAAGCTGGAACGGAGGTATACTAGGATCTGAGATGCATTTCTCCTACTTTAGCGTTTTTTTTTCCTCAACTCACACTTTCGGAGCACGCCGAGTTGTTCCTTGACGATGTTACTTGCATATAAATCTTGATGATAACGCCTCTCATAGTTACTTAAGCACGGTCACCGTTACCCGACGTCTGAACGGAGACTAGAAAAAGGACTGCTCTAAGATATTAATTGATCGTTCAGATTATATATATATAAAGACATAAGCACCGCCCCAGCTTCCCTGTTTAATGATATAAAACCACTTTCGCGTTGTATGATTGTAGTCTTTTGCCTCTTAAACTAACATGATCGCAAGCATGACTGGAGACTTTTTTTTCAACTCGACGAGACGGACAAACAGAACAAAACAGAGACACGATATCCCCAAATAAAATCTGCACGGAGAAATCCTGATCCTGTCAACCAAAAAAAAAAAAGACCTAGTGTGCTTTCTATAAAGCGCTAGCGCACCCCATGATCATGAATCAAAACATAACTCTGTCCGAAATAAGCCTATGAGGAGAACTCAGGAAAGGGTCCTCGTTCCGTCTGGCAAAGAAAACACGGAGAAACCGCTGGAAGATATTCATCCCAACCAACCAACCATCGATCAAAATATAGAGTAAAGAAGTAAAAGTAAAAGAGAGGATAAGAGTACGAACGAGAACGAAATACATCAAGCAAACCCAAATCCCTGGGCATTCCCGAGCGCCATGCAAAGTCTCTCCCGCAAAACCTCCTTATCACGATATTGCGGCAATAGTAGAATTCCATAGCAAGTGTACGCGGTTGGTAGATGGCCGCCCTCGTCCTCCTCGCCATTGCGCTGGATCACAAACTGCAGGTTTTTAAGCCCGCCAACGGGGACCCGGTCCGAGGCCGTGACGAACTCGAGCAGCTTGCGCCGCATGCTGTCGTCGAATTTGCGCACAACAGACCAAAAGTCCCTAACGGTCCGGTGAGAAGCGTCCCACCCGACGTACCTGGCATGACGCCGCAGCTCAGCCACATCAATGTCTTGCACGCCTTCAACTATGGACCGAAGCAGGCGCGGCGCCAGTAGTGTGAGAGGCTTGGTGCCCAGACAAGTCCGGAAACCCCGTGCAAAGGCCTCAAACTGAGGACGCACGCTGACATCTGTCAAGTATCGAACGTAGTCGGCCACATATGCGTTGCGGTTGTCACGCGTCACCGCTGGTGCGTCCGAAGGGTTACCTTCGTGCAGTGGGGGCGCCGGTGCCGTACCTGAGGACCACGAAGACGACAGCGCGGTGCCGCCAAACGCATACTTGCTCGGGAAACACGGCCATTGCGCGTCCTGGTCGCTCTCCATCTGGCGAGATACTGGTTGCCCAAACATGGACACCGAGAACTCATAGGTCAACGAGAAAACATCCTCCACTGAGCCTGCACTTTCGTCCCAATCGAGAAGTGTGGTGAGACCACTGGCCAGCTCCGGCCAACCGTCCGAAATGTGGTGTAGGTCCGTGACCGGTTCTCCAAGCAGTTTACAATATAGGGCCTCAGGGAATGTAACCGGAAGTGTGAGGCCGTTATAGACGGCTAAAGAAAAGAGAAGGCCGATTAGCTCAAACTTCCAGTCGGGCTCGGGTGACCCTGGGTGAAACCAAGTCATCTTGGTCCTTTCGTCAACTGTAAAGAGCCCGTAGTCAGGGTTGAGCGCCTCGGCCATGACCATGCGGAAGAATTCTTGCTGGACGCCACCAGAGTCGAAACCTTCCTCCCCATTCCCCTCGCCGAGCCTTACTTTCAATGGCCGTAACAGCTCGCGTTCTTCCCTTCGCCATAGCTGATCAAAAGTATCCTCCAATACACGTTCTCTGCTTATGCTGAGGACCAAATATTTGGACGAAGCGGCCTTCAACATATCCTGGAGCACATTTTTGTGATGGGGGTTGATGATGAGATTGCCTCGAGGTGGAACTATAGCGCTTATTCTGTCGTGCAAAGAGTTCGATTCCTCAAACGACCGACTCATGCGCGAAAAGTTGATGGATCTGAAATACGAGACGAGTTTTGATGAGCTGAACATAAATGGGAAGTCCAGGAGGTGGCGCTTCTGTCGAGTCGAGGTGAAGGACAACCAAGAGACAGGAACGTCTACTTCGTCGAGCCGATCAGCAAAATAGTCGGCACGAAACTGACTGTCAGCCAGGACAAGCAGACGTCTCTTTTCATCTGTTCTCGTTGGGCAAAGTCAGTAAGAGTGGAGCCCTAAATTTGTTAGTGGTTTAGAGATGCAAAAGCATCGAGAACTCACGCATAGCCTTGAGAAGTGCCAGAGCGCCGCCGAAAGGCCCATCTCCTGGAACTATAGGCTGCCCATCCCACTCATGAAGCATGACGTTCCTGGCCCAATCAAGGAGTAGAGTAGGGGCCCTGATCTCGTGGACGGCTCGACTCGGGATGCTGAAATGCAGCATGTACATGGTATCGGCATTCAGAAAGTCTAGTTGCTGAAAAAGAGGTTCAAGAACGTCGGGCAGGTCCGGCGACTCGCCGTCCATAGTAGAATCAATGTCCATTGCAGCCATATCCTTGAAGTAATTCCGAGTAGTGATGGCCGCGAAGAGTCGCCTAGCTAGCCGTATGGCGAGGTCATTTGCGAAAGCGTCGTTATATGCTAAACACAATTGAGTGGACGGTCGAGAAACCGTGCCCGTCCTCGCCAGGATCAGGCCATGTGCTCGAATGCGAGACATATCTTGTAGTTCCTCCTTCGAGAATGTCAAGGGAGCCACCGCAATCAATAGATGCATGCAAATAGACAACAGCATCCCTGCTTCATCATCGGTGAGCGAAGTCTCCTGCTTGGGAAAGAGTCTGGCTGTTGGTGAGCGCAGAGACTGGACAGACTTGGGGGGTACAAAAAGTGCCTCGGCAGCTATCCAGAGACTATGTATTACGACTGTTGGGGCGACCCGGCTCATCCTCAACATGCAATACCACAAAGTTTGGGAGTCGAATAATTGTCCCTTCTTGGTAAAAGACCTGATGAGGCGCCGGGGATCGCTCAGTACGTAGAAGAAGCTTTGCTCGATGAACATCATCCATCGAAGCAGCATGTCTGAAGGATACGGCCCAGGGGGAAGCTGTTTCCTTTGCATGAGTTTGCCGTTATGAGAGATGCCCTCTCGGACTGAGTCATGACGACACACATAACGAGGTTCGAAGAGGTGCGATTCGGCAGTGCTGTCATCCTGTAGTATATCGCAAAACATGTCGATGATCTCAGGGTTGAGCCGCGATAAAGATTGGGGCAAAAATCGGCTGTAGGCACGCTCAAAGCCGTTGTCGATGTCGCAGGGCGAAACTTCTCGGCACGATCTTTCTGAGCTAGAGAGTCCTCCAGGAGAGCATGTTGTAGGGTCGATCCCCTCGCGTTTCCTGTCATTAGTGTCGCTGGGATTCCTGTAGCCTGGCTTTGGCCTATTCTCTGCCGTGTTGGTTTTTGGTGGTGGCATCGTTTCCAAAGGCACACCTCCAAAAATCCCCGTGTTAGACAGCTGGGAGATGGGCCGCGGTATAGTTGCGTTGCCAGGTTTAAGGTTCGGCCTAGATCCCTTCTCCTGAGAAATACCATTCAGAAGAGGAGAAATCAAGGTCGTCGGGAACAGCTCGTCTGCTCCAGCCTGCTCGGAAGGAAAAGTATCGATCGAGAGATTACGCTTCGGCTTCGTGGAAGGAGTGCGAACTCTAGCGTTCGAATTTTGGCGCTGACCGCAAGGGCGCGAAGGCACAGAGTGACCATTGGTGACCGCCCTCTCAGGTCTCAACGCATCCCCATTCGCCCCGCGCACCTGTTGCTGTTCGGAGGGACATTGGTCGTCGACCTGATTTGGTGATGAAGTGTTGGAGGTGTGGGATGATCCATTAGATGATGAAGATGCGGATGACGAGACTGACCCTGGGGCAGAAACCAAACCCGTTTCCAGGGTTTCCGTTTCGTGGTCCCCATGGATCCGAGGCGAACTTCCAGACCCAAGTTCTGCTGTTTCTGTGACCTTGTCTACTAGGGGACCTGAGGTTTTCGATTGGTCCACCGGTACGTTGCCCTCAGCTGCGGCTTCCACAGCATGCCCTCCTTCATAGTCCTTTGCTTTCCTAGATAACTCCTCCAGACCTGCTGGCGTAAGCCATTCCAACATCTTGAAAGCAACAGTTCCAAACATGTTGGCTGCAAAAGATCTGTAATCTTTACTGACGTGCCTCTCGGTCATCGTAACATGCGTTGAAGCCTGAGTTCCGCCGTGCGTTAAGTCGCTACTCGCATCGTTTTCTGATGCCTTTTCTCGTGATGAGCTAGATCTCCTCTGATGCCTTGTTGACTGAGCCGTCGAACCAGAACCTGAGCTTGCGGGCAGCTTCGACGGGGTAGGGCGAGGATGTTGATTCGAGACCTTTGAGAATATCAAAGAATTCAGAGCAGCCGGAGGGGTCTTGGGCGAACGAAGAGTCGGGCACAGGGCGGCGTCGGCGTTGTCTTGGCTTGCCAGAAATACTGCTATCGTCCTCGCGCTCGTCGTGTTGTAGCGCCTAAGGGGTGCTCGGCCAACTGTCCTCCTACGGCAGCTGAAGCATGTCGGAGTATTACAAGTAGTTGAGCCACAGCCATCGCGCAGCTGTACTACGAATCTACATGAATTGCAGACCCACGCATTAGCACACCATGGTCAGAGGGTACAATCAAAATGCAGACATACGTACTTTTGAACAAGGAGCTGAAAATTGTGACGGCGGCTGGCGCGGTGGATGGTGTAAACCCTTTTGGGATTCTCAACGTCCTCTACCAGGTCTTCCAGAACGGACGGAGCATCGCGAGGTAGCCGCGGAAAGGCGGCATGCTCCCAGAGCCCCACGAATATCTCGGCTTCGATGGGATCTTGGGCGTCGGATGATCGGCGGTGGGTGTCTCTGGTCATGACGATCGAGTCTTGGTCGGCTTGTAGAGTCAGAGCAATCCCTCAGGGTCTGGGGATGCTATCTGCCAGGCGAGGGCCTTTGGAAGTATCGAAAATGTTTTGCCGCATCAAAAGTCGTGATCGCAAGGAAATCGGTACATCTGTGATGGTTGGAAGGCGAATGTTTTCGAGTCCGTTTGCGGAGAACGTTGCGCGATGTAGCGGCAATCTCGGCCTGTTGGTTGTATTGCGGATTGGCGCAAATTGTTGCGTCGGATTACAACGAGGTGCCTTGACGATTATTACAGGGCGGGAGATAATGTTGTCCAAGGTCAGGTAAGCTACCTATGTTAGAATAAGGTAGCAGGTAAGCAAGGTAAGGATAGGTAAGGTACCTAGGTAGGTAGGTAGGTAGGTAGGTAGTTAAGGTAGGTTGTAGGCAGGTTTTTTTTTGGTGGTGGCGATGACTGATGTGAATCAATAGACGGATTCAGCCGCGCACGACACGATGGCAGCAGCAGCAGGCAGGCACGTTGTGGTGGATTGAGTGGAACGCTGTTCTTGCCGGGGCCGGTCACGTACGTACAGTACCACTGACGACTAGTTCTAGTGCTAGGCCCAGTTTCAGAATGCAACAGCTTGCAGTGTCTACCTGCAACCAACAGTCAATGAACGTATTTTGTGCACACGAGATTTTTTACGGTATCTCATACTAAAGTTAAAATCAACGTCACAAAAAATGTAAAAACATGAAAACAATTGCTACTTCGAGAGGGGAAAAGTATGGGCAGAAAATTTAGATCACTGTTGTCTACCGGTAAGTCTCGCGCAAGATGCAAGTCGTTCTTGGCGGCGCTTAGACAAACCATTGCATTGCTTCTGGGCGCTGTTGGCGATGGACGGGCCATGTCGGTGTCAGGCGCACCTTTTGAACCCTGGACAAGACGAATTACTTCGTAGTTACATGCATATCAAATGATATTATCTTGGTCACCTAAGCAGACTGGACGTGTACTTTGGGTACATACAGACATTGACTGGTACGTACTTAAGTAGTAAATTTGTGCTGGGTTTCATGCACAAAGCCCAAACAGACCGCAAGCATCTCCCAGCCAGTAAATCATTCAATAAGTCCCTACCAACGACAAACATCTTTTCGGCGCTAACTTGGCCGCGCAGCTGATGAAACCATGAATCCATTTGGAATCGAATTGCCATTTAAGGCAGCATGTAGTTTACCTAAGGCAGGTAGCTCGTCTTCGGCACGTGTTGTTGACCGTCGCTACTAGTAAAGACTTGCTGATATATTGAAGCATGATGAATGACACAGAACGGGGAATAATATCTTTGAATGAGTTGGCACATCATACTGTAAGCACATGCTTTCTACTATAGCTTGTAAATCAAAATTAAGACGTTTGGCCAGGGGCGAAAAAAGAGTGCGTATTTATCAGCCGGATAAAACATTGTGACGTAGACCCTTTGTCATCCATTGTACCGCTATAGTAGGTAAGGTAATTAATGAATACCTATACAAAGTTTAAGCCCCCCACTAGGACCGAGCCCTTTGGTTTACGATCCGACTTTGCGACCACTTTGGTGGCTGTTGACGGGTTGTGACGGGTTGTTTTCTTCTTCCTTTGGCAGTTTGCATAACGTACTTCAATTTTAAATTCGCAGTCTAGTCTGTCTATTGAATTTGACTTATCTTTCACCAACAAGGCTGTCGGTCCAATCATTCAGTCTCGACAAGATTCCGGTTTGCTAAGTCTGTGGTTTGGCATTTTCCCCATCGCAAATAGGAAATTTCCATACCTACCAAATTCAGAAATACCTTGACAAGAAAAAGTAGCCCCCCCCCCCCCACAATTCGCCTTTCGCCCCTACCGAATTTGTGACTCGAAGTCCCCTCACTTGGAACCCCCCTCTTCTCATCAACAACTTTTATTTTTTTTCATCAACACAACTCTAGGTATCTGTTGAAGGGGTCTTATCTCCTTCGCCTGCTGCCTTGAACACAATCTTTTTTTTCGGAACAGCTGCGAAATTTGAATATTCGTTTAGACACAACAACTCAAGAGTACCCCGCCCTCATCATGGCGACGATAGCAGCCGCTCGCGGCGGTCCCGATCCTGGGGATGCCTCGGGCATTAGTGCCTCGGGTGCCCCGGCGAGCCACCCGTATACCTGCAATACGTGCCACGTTGCTTTCAGAAATATCGATCTTCAGAAAAACCACATGAAGGGAGATTGGCACCGGTACAACCTGAAGCGCCGTGTCGCATCCCTGCCCCCGATTTCCTCAGAGATCTTCAACGAAAAAGTCCTCCAGGCGCGCGCGGCCACTACAGCACAGGCAGACAAAGTCGGGTTCGAGCGTGCCTGCGAAGTCTGTCAAAAGACGTATTACAGCGAGAACTCATTTCAGAACCACATCGGCAGCCAGAAGCATAAGGCACGCGAGGCGGCACGTGCTTCCAAGGATGGTCGTGCGTTCGACGAAGCGAGCTCTGTTATCAGCTCTACCTTTTCCCTTGGAGAGCCAATCCCAGATAATACCAACAAGAGCAAGGTTGATCTGGACTCCGACGCTGAAGAGGAATTCAGCCAGATGGTCGAGGGCCTCAAAACAACAAAGATCAACGGCAGTGATGAGCGTACCTCTCCACTGAAGCGACCCTCAAACCCTCACCTCTCCAAGGCAGAACACACATTATCTGAACAGGCGGATGAGGATTCTGGAACTGCAACCCCGGTTGAGCCGACCAAGCCCGAAGCTGCACCACCCAACAACATCAAAGCCTGTCTGTTCTGCAACTACGAGTCTCCTACCAGTCGCCTCAACGCTACCCACATGGAGCGCATACATGGCATGTTCATACCCGAGAAGGATTATCTTGTCAACCTTGATGGGCTTATAGAAGCATTGGAGTATCGGGTGCGGGAACTCAACGAGTGCTTGTACTGCGCCAAAGTCAAAGCCAATGTCTTCGCTGTTCAGACTCACATGCGCGACACTAGTCACTGCAAGATCCCCTATTCCACAGAGGATGAACAGCTGGAGATTGGCGAGTTTTATGATTTCAGGAGCACATACTCCGACGGCGAGGGATCGGATACTGAGGACGATGACGATGTTCCTCGCTCAGGTGGGGCCAAACTGGGTGCCAAGCGAATCACCACTGTGAAGGGCGAAGATGGCGACGAAGTCATGGAGGACGGAGATGGATGGGAGACAGACAGTTCAGCCTCCTCCCTGGACTCGGAGAACCTGACTGCTGTGCCTGCCGAGAAGCACTATCACCAATACGAGAGACTCGAGCGCCACCCGCATCATAGCACAACCGACCCGCGTGGGCACCACCAAAAAGATGGTTGGCATTCGCATGCGCACAAGCATACCCATGCCGCGTTTTATGACGAATACGAACTGCACCTTCCCAACGGTAAACATGTTGGACACCGTGCCCACAACCGCTACTACCGACAGAACCTGCGCGACCGGCCTGTCACGGAAGAGGAGCGGGCCGAACGCCTCGCCCTCGAGCAGGGTCGCGCTGGTAGCCCAGATGAGATGGATGTTGATGGTCTCAACCGGCTCGCCCGCCGCAACGGCTCCAACTACCGTGCCCTCATCACCCGAGCGACTGGCGGTCAAGCACTGGCCGGCGTGTCAAAGGTTAAGATCAAGGAGGTGCAAAGGTCGGAGCAACGCGGTCGCAAGACCGAAGCTCACCATCGTGGAAGGATGGAGTGGAAGACGAACAAGGCAGCCAACCACCAGGAGCACTTCCATTACTCGAAGCTTGGTGGCTGAACGGTGTGCGTACTTATTGGTCTATTTTCGGACTTATCTTTCTTTTCCTTTTTTGATGTGCATTTGGATGGTTGCTTTCATTTGGTGTCAATGGGGGATTTTTTTTAAAAAAAAACAAACATCGTGGGTGCAAAGCAGAGACGGTTTTTTGGCCGAAGATATGTTGTTCTTTTGATGGGCCTTGGGAATGCTTTGGCGACTGGTGGTGTCCCGGAAAATGACTTACATGACAACGGAGGAAAGGCTGTTCTTTTTTTACGCAAAAATAGATCGGGCATGATTTCTATGAAAATAAAAATAAAAAAATAAAAAGAAGCTGCCGTGTGCCGTACTCCATGTTTTTGTCCGCCTTTCAGCCAGTCATACCGGGAGTAGTAAGTGGAGCCATAAGATGAACTGAGGTTACAATCACCGCCACGGGGAGCGTGTATGGACGGGTATAGATCACATCACTAGTCGCGCAGCATGCCCGGTGCTCACTTCCGATAGTCCTCAACCGTTTTGCTCATTTATACCGTCTATCTTTTCCTGGTATCTCGAAAAACGCCAACTTGGAGCCCATAAAACCATAGTCGACATTTATCCGCTTAGAAATCCTCCTCGCCGGATCCAGAAACGATAACGTTGTTAACCTTGAGCACCATACGGCACAGCTGAGTGGCAAGCATAAGCTGTTGCTTCTTGCCAATGAGAGGATCAATGACGAATGCATCCTTCATGTTGTTGTTGCCACGGCCCATGCAGTCAACACCAAGACGTCCGCGGCCACCCGAAGACTTGACCTGCTGCGACTTGACCTCGGCCAGCGTAGCAATTGGGTTCAGACCGCTGTTCTCGGCAAGTGTCATGGGCACCGTGTCAAGGGCCTCGGCGAAAGCGCGCATCGCGTACTGCTCCAGACCGGGCGTCTTGACAGCAGCATCCTCAACCGCCAAACTGCAGGCAATTTCGGCAGCGCCACCACCATAAACAACTCGGTTATCACGAACGAGGTTTCGGACGACGCATAGAGCATCATGCAATGAGCGGCGGGCCTCGTCGATGATCTGGACTGGTGTTAGTCATCAAAAGACTGTGCTATTCAGTGGTCCAATATTACTTACCATCTTGTTGCTTCCCCTGACAAAGACAGTAACAGCCCGGGTGTTTGCGCACTCCTCAATGACCAACATCTTCTCCCTCGTCGTGCCAAAGGTCATCTCGCGCACGACACCTGCAGTACCAAGCTTCTCTGGCTTGAGGTCCTCGAAGCGAGGAACTATCCTGCCGTTGGTTGCGATCGCAATCAACTCTATCTCGGGACCGCCAACCCACCGAACAGCTGGAAGCTCGTTCTGTAGCAGCAGATGGTTGGCCTCATCATCAAAGCCCCATTGGCAAATCGCGAGGTTGGCTCCCGTATCTTTGATCTGCTGAATCATCTCGATGAACTTTTCCCTCTCGTAGTTCTGGAGTTTCTTGAACTCCTCGACTGACGAGATCTCCAGCTTGTGCTTAGTCTTTGGTTTCGGGGGCTCAAAAGCGCATGTCAAGATAGCAATCTTGGCATCCCGGACCTCTGATGGCATTTGGGGGTGTGAAAAGTCTTTGTCGATAATAACGCCCTTGACCAAAAGAGTGTCCTCGAGTGAGCCTCCGACCTTGCCGTCCACCTTGATAAGTTCAAAGTCGACGTCTTTTCTTTCCAAATCTGCCACGGATAGCACGGCATCTACCGCAATGTTGGCGAACTGGTCATGGGCCTTTGACACGATCTTGCTTCCTAAACTTGTCCGTGCGACCTTGACCAGGTTCTCTGTCGAGTCCTTGCTGAATTCTATAACGTCCGAGATGGCATCCAACTCCGCGACCGCGATATCACAAGCTTGGTCGTAGCCGTCGGCAATACGGATGGGGTGAATGCCCTTGTCGATGAGCTCAGCTGCCTGCTCCAAAAGCGCGCCCGCCAGCACAACAACACCCGTTGTGCCGTCGCCGATCTCGTCATCCTGCGACTTGGACAGCTCAACCAGAAGCTTGGCAACGTGGTTGGTGATCTCCATTTGCTGCAGGATCGTTGCACCGTCGTTGGTTACGGTAATGTCGCCATCGGGAGAAATGAGGATCTTGTCCAAGCCGCGAGGTCCCAGTGAAGACTTTACAATGTTTGCCACTGTCCTAGCAGCTAGAATGTGTGACTTGACCGCCTCGTTTCCATATTGCCTCTTCTTCTTTCCTTGACTGTATCGGGTAGAGCTTGGTTAGCTTCATGAGCTTTGTGGTGCTGCGGGGCGACCGGTATGAAGAAGCTTGGTGGCGCGCATACTCTCTAACGACAATGAATGGCCGACCCTGCTCATCTTTCATCACCGCCGCTGTCGGTTGGAGTCGTAGTTAGCTCAGACTTGTCCTGCGCCGAATAGTCGGTGGCTCGTACCATTCGAGAGATCAAGATCTGCAAAGTCGGTCAGTATAACAAACTTTTTTCAGCAAAGGTATGCAGTTTTGACATTAAAAGCTTACTCATCGCCATCTTGAAAGCTGTAAAAGGCTGCCCTGGCCGCTTGCAAAGGAGTTGTCAAGGTTGCGCTTTGCTTTGGCGAATATTCCCCGACTCTCAAGTGGGCAAACAACGGCCTCAAAAAATAAATGTTGTTTCCCTGCATGGCATCCGCCCATCGCGGCGGGCGCAAGCTCAAATTGGTACCGCGGGGAGGTCGCCACCTGATTGGACCAGGCCGGCGAAACGTACCTCCGCCCTAACCCCTGGCTGGAGCTACTGAACGACTGACTGACCGTGCCTGCAATAGTGCAGAATACAGTAAACCCGACATCCCAAGCCTGGTCGATACGTGGTGAAGTACCCACCTCAGGTAGTTGCGTCACCGACGTGCCCCTCCAACGACGCGTTAATCAACTAGAACATTGAACCCCGCTTCCGTGTACAGCGTGAAGCTGCTTTTTAAACTATGACAGGGCTCGCTGTATTTTCTCGTCACCAGAAAACCATCCCGAGTGTAATTACATCAATCAAAACTCAATTTTGACCCTGGAATTTATGTGCTCCGAGCCGGCGCATACTACCTACCATTCGATTAATAAGATCCTGAGAAGAATTGCCCGTCTACATCCACGTGCCAAGTCAGTCGAAGCACATACTACACTCAGCAGTCTATTTGCGGCATCCCTGTTCATGATATCGACCTTTGCGATTTCGCATACAATATTCGCCCAACATGTCTCGACACAGTGCCTTCAACAACTACGATTACGACAATGAGCTAGATGAGTACGATGGCTACGACAACACTGGAGAGGAAGAGCTCAGCCCAGAAGACCGTGAACAGATGGTCTTGGGCACATCTGCCGTTCGTGAAGCTCTCGCTGCCGAATCGTCCAAAGTCACAACGGCCCAGATTCAGGAGGCGCTATGGCATTACTATTACGACGTAGACAAGTCAGTCGCCTATTTGGTGAGCAAGTATATTTCACCCCCGGCCGACAGCAAAAAGGCGAAAAAGGCAACAAATAACCCTGAAGGTATGTCTAGATTTCCTAGCTCTCCTTTCTTGTCATACCCCAGCCGACCATCAAGTGTGCGCAGCGGAAGTGTGTCCAATGGAGGGATCCAGGGACTCGGCATGGTCCGGAGGTTACGGTGCCGTCCCTGAAGCAGCCAAAGCGTCGGCTTTCAGACCCCCGATGTCTTTTTGGTTTGACGATATGCCTTGGTTAAATATACCCGACCATCGACGGGCCGAATTCATTGCGCCGGAGCTCCCACGCGGTGGGCTTCTTGGTGGATCCGGTGCAGCCCCAAAGATGTCCAAGCTGCAGGCTTTGGCCGCCGCCCGAAAGAAAAAGGCAAGCGACAAGAAGTTTGAGGAAACAGAACCCTCTCCGGAGCAGCAGATGGGCAGTCTGTCTTTAAACTCTTCAGAGATCAAGTTGCCAGCCACTCCGAAGCTTGGCGCATTGGCCAAGCGGCGAAATGAGGCTGCCTCTGTCTCATCAGACTACCGCCCACCACAGTCGGTAGTAATGTCTCAGCCCGAGGTGCCTACCATGGACGGCGCAGCGGACGAGATGGGCACAAGGACGACTTCCAACGAGACTGAGCTCAATACCAACGTAGTCGCTGAACCATCCGCATTTGCTTGCACGCTACTGGGGCCCAGATCCATCTCGGTATCTTCTCACAAGCAACAACAGCAGTCGTTCGGGCTTCCTTACCTGGTCATGGATCCTTCCATTTCGGACATCTTCTCAAGACCCTCCCCTGACGATAGGGTCATGACGGCACAAGCGCAAGGTGCGCTCATGGGCGGCAAGAAATGAGGTCCCATCAGGTCGACTAACCAACGATTGTTCCACAGCCGGGAAACCCAAGGCCACGGCCAAAAAGGGCAAATCCGATAAAGTTGACTCGCTATCCAACTCGGTGCAGAGTTTGAAGGTTGAGGATGTCGCTCCTCTGCCCAAGAGCAAAAATTTGGATGTTCTCGGCGAGTACGAGAAGAGCATCAAGAAGAAGAATGCGAGTTTTGTCGTTGTGGGGCATGTTGATGCAGGCAAAAGCACCATGATGGGCAGGCTACTTCTGGATATGAACGTCGTCGACGACAGGACCATCAGCAAGTACAAAAAGGAAGCCGAGGCGATGGGAAAGGGATCTTTCGCACTCGCATGGGTTTTGGATTCAACAAGTGACGAGAGAGCCCACGGCGTCACCATTGATATCGCCAAAAGCCGTTTTGAGACCGAGAGCACGATATTCACGATTCTAGATGCACCAGGTCATCAGGACTTTGTCCCGAATATGATAGCAGGAGCCAGCCAAGCAGATTTTGCTATTCTGGTGATAGATGCTACCGTTGGGGCTTATGAGCGCGGTCTCAAGGGTCAAACAAAGGAACACGCTCAATTGATTAGGAGCATCGGCGTTTCCCGCATCATTGTGGCAGTCAACAAGCTCGATGCTACGAACTGGTCACAGGATCGCTTCAACGAGATCTCTGATGGAATGTCAGGATTCATGTCTGCTCTTGGCTTCCAGATGAAGAACATCAGCTTCATCCCCCTATCCGGGCTAAACGGTGACAACATGGTCAAGCGATCAACAGCAGAAGCCGCATCCTGGTACACCGGTCCGACGCTGCTCGAGGAGCTAGAAAACTCAGAGCCAATGACCCGCGCGCTGAAGGAACCGTTAAGGATAACAGTCTCGGATATATACAACATCGGCCAAAGCACACTGACGGTTGGCGGGAGGCTGGACGCTGGATCAGTCCAGATGGGCGATGCCCTGCTTGTGCAACCGAGCGGAGAGAAAGCATACATCAAGACCATAGAAGTCGACTCAAACGACGTTGACTGGGCAGTTGCTGGTCAGAACGTGCTGCTACAGCTATCTCACATTGATCCCGAGCGTGTCAGAGCTGGAGATGTGATTTGCGACCCGACGAACCCCATCCAGTGCATCGATAGCTTTACGGCAAAGGTTCTCGCCTTTGACCACCTCTGGCCCATGCCATTGCAAGTACACCGAGGCCGATTGGACGCTGTTGGTACTTTGCAGTCTATGCTAGCCGTACTGGACAATGCGACAGGGACAGTTGTCAAGAAGAAGCCGAAAATCGTCAAGCCAGGCATGACTGCGCGTGTGGTTATCAAGATGAGTGGGACCAAAGTCCCATTGGAAGCTGGCCAGCGTATCATCTTGCGATGTGACGGTAGAACTCTGGCAGCTGGAATTATCGAATAGGAGCAATTTGAGATAGCGATACCTACCTAGCTTGCTAGTCATGTACCAAAGAGACAGCGTTGGAATTGAACAACTGACATCTGTGACAGGAGAGATTTGGCGTGATCAAGACTGACTAATCGCATGACATGGATTATCAAGGAACCCCACCTCCGCAAAAAGCCTCCCTACCCCAGCAAGCCCAGCACAGCACGGCTCAAGGCTATAAAAAGACTGGACACGGTGGCAGAGTTGCAAGGCGGCAATGGCGGCCGTTGGCGCGTGCATTATTTCATCGCCACAACCCCCCCCCCCCCGAGCAGAGCCCCATCCTTTATCCCAACCCTTGAGGATGGAGAGGCGAGGAGGAGCCTGCAGAAGACGGTAGAATTTTGTAGATGCACCACGAAATTAAGGTGACCATATTCAGGCACTGTGACGTTTCGGATGATCCGAGCGACCACAAATGAGTCACTGAGATGTTCCTTTTATATCTTAAAGATCAAGGCAGAATCAGGTATAATGGTACAGAAAAAGCAATCGAATTGTCGAGAATTTCTTAGAAAAGAATGGGTTTTGCGGCGAGGGGACTTGGCCGTGGCCCTTGGACCCCTGTACTAGCCACCGCACAAGAAAAATCGCTAGTGAATTGACCAGGCTGTCAGGTACCGAGCGCTTCGATCTATCCAAGCTCCTCCGATGAATACTACACTAGAGAGCTATGGTGGGGTTATTTTCTTTGGCGGCAAGGAAGCCGGCAAGGCAGCTATTATCGTAGGTAGGTATGTAGGCAAGGTAGATAAATGAGAGCACTCGAGCTGTTGATACTTTGAACAAAAGATACAGAGGAGGTTCAATTACGAAAATAAAGTCAAAAGTATCTTTCTGCATGCCGTAATTGACAAATCGATATCTTTTCCCTGGTTTGACTAGGTTCAAGGCAGCGAAGAACCTACATAAAATGTTCGCTTGCAAATCTTGTTAGTTGCTGCAGGTGAGCAACCACCATTCTGCAGCTCACTGCCGCCAGACCCCTGTCACGTGTGGCGGAGACTAGCAACCAACATTTGGATGAAATCTGTCCTTTCTTGTGGTGGAGCTGCCACCTAAGCGTCTGCGGTTGCGACTGTGATATAATAATTCCTTCCCGCAAAGGCTCACAACCTTTTTTTGATTTTGAATTCTTTTCTCTATTATTCTCCATTGACGCCTTGCCTACCCAGTCTCTGGCAGCGTAGGATTGCACGAAAGGCGTATAACGCTGTTTATTTCACTCTAGTCTTTTTTTTTGTCCTACCCGACGCACATCATACAAATCCTCCGTTCCCAATTCGGATACAGAGCAAAGGCTTCCACGATGAAGTCAGGCTCAAGGAGCTCCATGGCCATTGGCCTGGGCATGGTTTTCTGGCTATGCCTTCTATTCTCGCCCCTCGCGTTTGTCAAGACCGCCAACGCGCAGGATGCGGACAGTTATGGCACCGTCATTGGTATCGTAAGTAGAGTCGCAAACGGACTCGCATTTGGTTCATATCTGGTGCGGCGTGCGCTAGCAGACTCGAAGCATGTACTGACAAAACTGTCTCTTAGGATCTGGGCACCACATACTCTTGTGTCGGTGTTATGCAGAAGGGCAAGGTTGAGATTCTCGTCAACGACCAAGGAAACCGTATCACCCCCTCATACGTCGCCTTCACCGACGACGAGAGGCTAGTAGGAGACGCCGCCAAGAACCAGGCCGCCTCGAACCCGTTCAGGACCATCTTTGACGTCAAGTAAGTTTATGGCATTATATCAAACGTTCTCTTGTCTTTTACGAGGTCAACAAACTGACTCTTCTCTTTCCATCAGGCGTCTTATCGGTCGCAAGTTTACGGACAAGGATGTCCAGCAAGATATCAAGCACTTCCCCTACAAGGTTGTGAACAAGGGAGGAAAGCCCGTTGTTTCGGTCGATGTCAAGGGTGAGACCAAGCAGTTCACCCCCGAGGAGGTCTCGGCCATGATCTTGGGCAAGATGAAGGAGGTTGCCGAGGCCTACTTGGGCAAGAAGGTTACCCACGCCGTCGTCACCGTTCCCGCGTACTTCAACGACAACCAGAGGCAGGCGACAAAGGACGCCGGTGTTATTGCCGGTCTCAACGTTCTTCGTATTGTTAACGAGCCCACGGCTGCCGCTTTGGCGTACGGCCTGGACAAGACCGGCGAGGAGAACCAGATCATCGTGTACGACCTGGGTGGTGGCACCTTCGACGTTTCCCTCCTTTCGATCGACAACGGTGTTTTCGAGGTCCTGGCCACCGCCGGTGACACCCACCTTGGTGGTGAGGATTTCGACCAGCGCATCATCAACCACTTCGTCAAGATGCACAACAAGAAGCACAACGTCGACGTCACCAAGGACGCCAAGGCGATGGGCAAGCTCAAGCGTGAGGCCGAGAAGGCCAAGCGTACTCTCTCGTCGCAAAAGTCGACTCGTATCGAGATCGAGTCGTTCTTTGACGGCAAGGACTTCTCCGAGACCATGACCCAGGCCAAGTTCGAGGAGCTGAACATCGACCTGTTCAAGAAGACCCTCAAGCCCGTCGAGCAGGTGCTCAAGGACGCCAAGCTAAAGAAGGAGGACATCAACGACATTGTGCTCGTTGGTGGTTCCACCCGTATCCCCAAGGTTCAGGCTCTTATTAAGGAGTACTTCAACGGCAAGAACCCCTCCAAGGGTATCAACCCCGATGAAGCTGTCGCTTTCGGTGCCGCTGTCCAGGCCGGTGTTTTGTCCGGTGAGGAGGGTACTGGCGACGTCGTCCTCATGGACGTCAACCCTCTTACCCTGGGTATTGAGACCACCGGCGGTGTCATGACCAAGCTGATCCCCCGTAACACCCCTATCCCCACTCGCAAGAGCCAGATCTTCTCGACTGCGGCCGACAACCAGCCCGTTGTCTTGATCCAGGTCTTTGAGGGAGAGCGTACCATGACCAAGGACAACAACCTCCTGGGCAAGTTCGAGCTCACTGGTATCCCGCCCGCACCCCGTGGCCAGCCGCAAATTGAGGTCTCTTTCGAGCTCGATGCCAACGGAATCCTCAAGGTGTCGGCCCACGACAAGGGTACTGGCAACACCGAGCAAATCACCATCACCAACGACAAGGGCCGTCTCACCCCCGAGGAGATCGACCGCATGGTTACGGAGGCCGAGAAGTTCGCCGAGGAGGACAAGGCCACCCGTGAGCGCATTGAGGCTCGCAACGGTCTCGAGAACTATGCCTTCAGCCTCAAGAACCAAGTCAAGGACGAGGAGGGTCTTGGTGGCAAGATTGACGAGTCCGACAAGGAAGCTGTAAGTTTGACTTTGACACGTTTGAAACAGAATCGTGATGTAAAGATGGTTGCTAACAAATTCATTAGCTTCTCGACGCTATCAAGGAGGCTACTGAGTGGCTCGAGGAGAACGGTGCTACCGCCGAGGCTGCCGATTTTGAGGAGCAGAAGGAGAAGCTCTCTGGTGTTGCTTACCCCATCACCAGCAAGCTGTACAGCGGCGGCGCCGGTGGTGACTCTGATGAGCCTCGTTCCCACGATGAGCTATGATGTGGGACCACTAAGCTTAGAAATGATTGGCGTTGGGTCTGTGCACTCGCGTTTCGTGGGTATTTAGTTTCGCTTGTCATAAAAGAATAAAGAGCATTTTTGACCTGTTTAAACTACTGTTTGGCCTTTGTGTTTGTGGTGTCTACCTATGTTTGAAGATACTGTTGCATGTGAGGAGGTGCTGCCTTACATCGACTCTTCGCATGTTATGATCGGGTCCCAAGGTTCAACCTGAAGACCACTAGAATTTGACAATTTCTTAGACCGATCGTGAGCTCCATTAGGACAAGCTCATTGTTCTACGTACTCACTTGACATGTCATTGTACCTCTCAGCGACCCAGGAGTCTGTTTAGAAATTGTCAGATAGCTCGGAGCAGATGTTACAAGCTATGCAGCCAAAGGCGACCTAGAAGCAGGCACCATAATTACGGTCTGCCTATCTTGGGGCCACATACAGTACCTGACACGGACGGGTCACTATCAAGAGAATATCTGAGCCTATGACAACTCGTTACTCTGTAACAGCACCACTAATACGAGCCAGTAACCCAACTTACTATATACAGTATACACCGTTGCTGAGTCATGAGGCCGTGGCATAAGCCCCTGGGTGAAGACGGGCGGGACCCTGATATCCCCCGGGCCATGGCTTGGCACCCAGCGGTGAGCTGGCCCCCCTGTTGTTTTCTCATCCATCGATGCTAGGGCAGCCCCGTTCAAGCCCTAGGCAAAGTCTCATCTGACCTTTATAATCTCCACGCGCGCCTCGGGGTTCAACGATGAATGTTGGGATGTTCATCACATAGGGGATATGGTTTAGTGGTATAATGCTTCCTTAGCAGCGTTAAGTTGCCTTGATTGGAAGAGGTCCCGAGTTCGATTCTTGGTGTCTCCAATGGATTAACATCCCGGCAGGGAGTTCATAACATTTTTGGTGTTTTGGGGATTTTTGATCTGGTGGGCAATCTTCTACCCCTACGCTGCCCAGTCCTTCTTCACTGATGGTGATTGACTATGGTGGGAGATACCATTTGCAGTCAGCCTGTTAAAACCTATTTTTTATTGTCTTATGTTATCATGAAGAGCTGGCTGTGTGGTACGTATTTGGGCTCCCGATTTGTATTGTATTATATATAATAGCTGGCACGCAACATTGGCTGTCCGAGCTTTTCTCAACTTCTTCTACTGCTGTCAAGATCAATGTTTCTCTCCCGCCACCTCAGACCCTGTTGGCTAGAGCATTCAGAGTAAGACACAGGAATTGCAACGGATACAATTGGAAGATGCTTAGTCCCAAGAGTCCGGCGACGCCACTAGTTCCTCTTTGTAAATGCAAGACTTGGTTAGCGTGTTTCTTCTTCCTGTACTGCGCTTACTGTCTGGGCTCCGTCTCTATATTTCAGATACTCATGTTCACGAACTAGAGAGAAAAACGGGATAGCAACCACGTTATATAATTACATACCCATGTAATATAGCGAGCACACATATGTACAAGAGTATTTCATTGTCGCATCTTTGATATAATTGACGCGGCCCCAGATTTCTCGTGAATGAGTAGTAAGTAGTATAGATGCAATATCACGCAATATGTAGTTCCTATAATGCTCAAAATCCACAACCATATATATCCGCCCGAGTCGTGACCCAAGCAACCACCGTTTGTATACCAAGTACATTGACCTAGCACTTGAAAACAGGAGGGCCACTATTAATTTGTCAGCATATTCTTTTATTCCAAAGTTCCAATCCAAACAAGAAGATGGCTTTCACTTACGGGTTCTGGTAGGACGTGGGGATGGGCCAGTTGATGTTGACCATCAGTCCGGGGTCGTTGGGCGAGTAGGCACCGGGGAAGGCGACCTTGTTGGTCGGGTTGGTGTTGCCGCCGCCGGTGACGGTGATCTGAGCGCAGGCAATGTAGAACTGAGCCTGGCCTGGTCCAGAGTGCAGACCAATGTGTTCGACACGGAGGAGGTAGTCTCCGCTGAGGATGCACGACGGCAGCGTGACCTCAGCCTTGTTCAGGTCTTGATGCGCGATGGAACTCTGGTTAGCATATGCTTAGGACCACGGCGCGCTGTAGGTAGGTATTTCTCTGACTACTACTCACTCATGCTAGGCCACGTAAGCTGCGAGCCAAAGTTTGGCTGCTCGTGGTAGATCTTGAACCACTCCTGGCCGGAACCGTCCCAGCTTGCAGCCGTCTGACCGGCAGGCACCTTGGCGAGGTAGAAGGCGAGCGGTCCCGGGTGGTAGATGCTAGGGGCAACGTTGAAGCCGACCTTTGAGCCGGCTGCGACGGTTGCGGTGGCGCTCCCGCCCTGGTTCATGTTGAGCTGATTGCATCGGATCTGGGGCGAAGTGACGCTGCCGACGAAGCCATTGTCTTGCCAGCTCACGGTCTTGCGGACCTGGGACCACTGGGTGGAGCCAGCGGTTTGGCCGTTGACCAGCAGGGTCGGGAAGACGTCTGGAGTTTTTGGAGAAGCGCTGCCTGTAAGCGTGTGTTTCTACCGCTGCCGACTCACCGGGAGAGTTTTCACTTACAGTGGGCGTTCACTGCCGCCGAAGCAGCAAGTATAATGGCTGTGACCTTCATGATGTGAATGTGGAATTCCAGAATCTGCCCTGTTGACAAAGATGATGTTCGGCACAGATGAGAGAGGCGACACACAAAAAATACTCGACAGGAGGCTCCAAAGGTTAAGCAGTCTCGAGACCTGGTTTTATATCAGAACGGATACCGTGCCAAGAGTGTGACCCCCTCAACTCCCAAAGATTCGAGAAGAAAGGCTCCCGTCCACAGATCGTCGACTGTATATCGAGCAGGCTGCAAGGACGTCAGTTGCATCCTGGTCAGCGGCCGAACAGAGACCGGTCCGGGCCAGTGAGAGGCTAGCTCGATATGAAAACCACTTTATTCGAGCGGGCTGGGCTTCCGGGGAATTAGAGACCCAAGACTGGGCAACGTCCCCTGTTTGGCCCTTGGTTGCCCTTCCGAGACAAGTTCGGTAGGCGGTGGAAGTTGTCGACCTAACAGAAGTAGAAGTGCGGAGGCTAATGAGCCGTTCAACCTGCCCGCCTTGGCACGCCATGTTGCAGCGCCAAGGCAGGGGTGGCAGCTTCGGAGCGTGATGACTGACATTTGTCGATTTGGGGGCAACTCAATATAATATCAAGCAAATCCACGCAAGCCAATGCCTGGAGCGATGTTCAGAGTTGAGAAAATAAGCAACTCTGTAAGAAGGTTGACGTCAGCTCGACTGCTCAACCGTGCCTCCATTGTTGAACATGCCGGCACTTGAAGATTACCCGTCTATATCTAGGTAGGCAGGCAAGATTTGTAGCAGGTGTGCAATCTGCGGCCCCGGAAAGTTGTAGTTCAGTTCGATGTGTGGGTAGCCCAACATGCTCTGAGCGCGACTTTCCAACCTGAACATGGGCTTCAATTTACAGGAGGATACATACTGGTTCTGTAGCACCTGCAGTGCCTACAGTGAGGAATGTGGGACTTTTTTTTGGCAAGTGTTACAGTGGAGTACAGTACTGTACTAAACTTCGTACTTGTCCAGTACTTATGATAGGCTTACCTAAGCAGCCGATACCAGCCCCAGTAAGCCACCTGTCATCTACCTAGCCACCACCGCCACCAAGCTAACTGGACATACTTCGCCGGACCAAACATCCCTCTCTTTCTTGCTTGCTTGCATGGACTGCATTGCATTGCATTCAAATCACAAGCGACATGATTTTGCCATCCATTCAGGCTTCTGAAACTGTAGCCACGCCCTCAAAAGCCGATTAAGCTGAAGTCGAAGCTGACATAAACCCTTCGCCGTTATCGCCGTTTTGCGACATTGAGTATAGGAATACTCTTTACCACAGAACTTGACCCGATCTGTATACTTAGTCCCTATGCATTTGTTGGACGATATGTTATCTTGCAAGGTCTTTTTGCTCTCTACTTGATCCCTCAGCAAAACCTCTACCATCGTCCACTAAACCCGCCCCGTCCGATAATTCCCTTCTCCTCCATTTCTACTTTATGTTCGTCACAGATGGTAGCACCAGATGCGCACAGAGTACAGCATCGTACGTCCTGGTTAGACGGTCCAACTGTCCATACGGATGTTGTTCACGAATGACAGTCAAGTCCCAGCGGACGATGAGAATGTATCCGCTTCCCCGCGACACTTGCTCAAGCTCACCGTCCGGGGAAAACAAGCGCCTGGGTAGGGGGCGTGTGGACAGGGCGTTTTAATCCAGAGATAAATTCACGATAATTCAAGAAATCATTTTATCATTTATTTTTATTTTATTTTTTTCTCCATGCATTGCACATTTTTCTTCGTTATTCTTTGATTGATCTATCTCGACTTGATTTAACCTCCCGCCCCAATCTACCACCCAAATCCTCCTTTCAGCCAGCCCTAGGCATCACAAGGATTGATGCGGCCTGACCGTCCCGTTTATCCCACTGAAGCCGTCCTTAGCTGCGCGGCCTGGGGTAGTATGTGCCACACCCCATCTAGACCTGGACCTCTCCTCCAACGAGGTTGCTTCCGCATCTCTCACCGCTCGAAACCTGCATAACCATGCTGGTCATATGCCAGATTGTGGTGGATCAGGGGAGTGGGTAGCAATTGACAACTCATCAACAACCTAAATAAAAACAGGTGAAATATACCGATATCGAAAGCTCCGTACCAACCGCCCAAGCCACCTACCTCGATTTTCTGTCGTGGAGGGTCAAAGACGTAACGCGATACTGGCAAGAATCAGGCTTTTGATCTCGGATGCCACATCGGGAGTTGCGCAATTTCGATGACACTGGGTATACGGAATGGCTTGCTTCGATTTTGTATCCAGTCATTAGGCCAGATCAAGTCACCAGGCACCGATTGGGCGGTTACCTCTGTCATTGCAGCTCTCGCGGACCTACGGAGTGCCACTTTGATTTCACGGTACTACGTACAAGACTTTGTTCCTCCTACGCCTTGTCGCCATCCATGCTTTATGCAAACACAATGCAACATGCACACCGTCTTGATAAACACGAGTTGAGTCACACACGCCCCAGGAAATTGCAGCGGCAACCAATCGGTCGGAGATGCATGTTCACCTGGGCTGGTTTTGACCAACCGGACTGACCGTTTCTCTTCTGCTGGCCCCCTCGAGAGACGACCAAGCGATGATACTGGGTTTTTTCGACGTGCTGTACACGTTCCTGGCGAGCCACGAGGGTGTGTTTTAGATGCTGTGATTTGAGGAACGTCAGATCGGGCGCCTCTTGACACGAAAAGATAGCCAGCGTCAGCAAGGGTATCGTATCGCCCAGCCCAGTCTGATTGGACAATATTTGTATAGAATACGTCCTCTCTGCTGAGCAGTAGACTCTGCGCCACAGTCATGATATTTACATTTTGTACAGGGTTTTTGCGCCAGTGAGATTCAATATGCGCCTTGCTGCCACACCGAGTGGTGCGGCGCTACTCGTCTGGAATGCATTCCCTGTAGATTGGAAACCCAATTATTCTCCAATGACAGGCTTATCATCTCAGAGCTCTTGGCAACGGGCGCTCTTTGGTGGTCAAGTGAGCATTCTGATATCACTTTGTAGTCAATCGTTCAAATATCTCGGGATAGCCTCCATTTCACAAATTTATCGTGTTTGGGTTGTCGATGACGTTCTTCTGGGTCACGCTCAAAGAGCAGGCGGCTGCCACTGCCTCCATGGCTGCTGCACTCACAAACTCCCGACACATTGTCGCATCTCGATGCTCCAATTTTAGGCAAAATAGGATAGATCGAGGACTGCCACCCCTGGCCGACAGGTCGGGCCAGGGATCCGCCGGCAGTTTGGGCACCACGATAGTGTTTCTGGTATTTTCTTGACACCCCTCAATATAACGGAGCTATCATCAACGCATGGCAGACATATGCGATCAGGGGCCAAGCGGCTGTAGATAGTCACAGCAGCATTACCGAATATCCATGTTCCCGTCATTGTATTAGCCTGCCGGCATACGTTGTCACCTACCGAGATGAATTTCTAATATCGAGTATCGCCCAGTTCAGGTTATGCGATTCTGTTTATAGAAAGAAATTTGGATTGGATACACCTCAATATGGATGGAAAGAAGACTGCACAAACCGGTCGAATGCACCCAAGCATGATGCAAATGTTCTAAGCGGCCCTGGGTTGGGTATGCATGCAGCTATCTTGCTCCCCAGAGTTGGGAGCTTAGTATTACTGGTAAGGCCACTTTCAGAAGCTGTGTTAATAATTACTTACTCAACAGGGTACGGGTTGTTTAGTGTGTGTCAGCTTTCAAACAGTTGATATTAGCTTCTCCAGCCTTTCTTAGTCGTTCAAAGGTGTACTTACAATTTACCCCTTTACACTGATATTAAGCACATACCTACCCTGCATTGTGTTCCGTCAGTCTAACTAAGGAGTAGCAAACATGTGGGGTGAGGCAGCGAAATTGATTACATCAGCGAGCACTCGGGGGCAATCCAAGTCACTCACTCAGTATGACGATGGATGATTCAGGCCCCTAATTAGCTCGCTTTGAACTACAGTACGTCTGTCTGGCACTAATAACAACTTGGCAGGAAATACAATCGATAACCGCGCATCGGAAAGCACCGACTTCGGCTACTATAGGAGCGTGAGGGCAATTGAAATAATTTTCTACGTGCGTGAACCAAGCATGGTTCATTCCCATTCATGATATAACCTCGGACTCGACGCGGCTGGAATTTCCCAAGAGCCTTGCTGAACCGCAACATATCCCGTATGCAATTGATCACGTTATAAAGCAAAGGCACCTCTTAATTTCACTTGGAGGGCATGATTTCTTGTTCTCGTTCAACTTGACGGGGTCTGAATATACCGTTCTTGATCGGTCAATCATTCAAGCCACCCATCGCAAAAGCCTTGACCCGAAATCATGTCGACAACAGACAGGGGAGCCTCGGGAACCGATTCCCAGCAGGCAGTGGCAGAAGTGTCCTCCTCACGCGTGGTGCCCAAGCCTGTGCCCCAGAGCCAAGCCAGAGATACCAGGGCTTACCAACTCCAGCAGCTGAGGAAGCGCTATTCTCCTAAAGAATTGTCACCGAATGGCGAGGGCGGCGTCGCCTATCTGCAGTTCAGGATGAAGCCTTCAGATCCAGATTTCCCTTATGAGCTCGATCACCTCGAGGTCGAGCTCAGGATCCCATCAACATATCCCAAAGAACCGCCATCGCTGAGCGTCGAAAACCGAGACATACCTCGCGGGTTTCGCATAAACATTGAGCGCGGTTGGGACAAGCTTGTGGCAGAACGCAAGGGCGCCAGCACGCTGCTTTCGCTTATGAATGCACTGGATAGGAACCTCGAGACCTTCTTGTCTGAGCAAAAGGCCGAGACGGTCAAGATGACCATCTTCAAGGATACGAGGCACCTCGATGCGATGGCTGCCGAGGCCGCCAGCCAACCGGAGACTGTGGTGCAACCGCCTCCACAGAGACGACCCCTGTACCGGCCCGAGACCTTTACCAGAGAGCAGGTCACGGAGGCAAAGGCTATAAGGGCGCAGGAGACGAGGCAGCTCGAGGCGCGGATGGGCCGGCTTCCACTGTATCAAAAGTCGAGCGACGGAATCGTGTACACCCTTCCGCTCGATCCCAAAAGGCGGTCCGAACTCCCCGTCGGACTGAGACCTGTCAAGTCGGTGCAGCTCATCATACCACTCCTCTACCCACTGCAGCAGATCCGGGTCCTGCTCAACGACGTCGCGTCGGACGAGGCCGAGCCCGTGGAGGAGATATTTGCCGAAAAGGCGGCAGCACAGCGGACCATGAACCTGATGAGCCAAGTCAACTACCTGACGCAGAATATTCATGTGCTGGCAAGGCAGGTCCAGGCAAACAGAGAGGCTGCTCTGGCCGCGGAGCGCATGCAGGCCAAGGTTGAGCGCAAGGCTGAAGATGTGGACGGCCATGGGAAGGCCGCCGCTCACGTTTCATCTCTGGATGATGTCAAGGGCCACGTCAAGGTCATCCCGCGACCACCAGAGTGGTCGTATGGAAACGCAGGCGAGTCGGAATCCGATTCGGAGGACTCGTACGATTCGGACGAGGATGGACAAGGCGGTGCAAGCCTGGGGCCCCTAGATGCCCAAGAACCCACGTCAAGTTCCACAAGGATGACCGAAAAGGGCACGGCAATCACTTTCCCGTCCATCGAGCTGTATGGCGTCGAGATACTTGAGATCAACACTCTGAGTGTCAGCGTCAAGTGCTTGCGCTGCAAGACAAACAACGACCTGGGTGGCCTCAAACACAACGTAGACAAGGTCAGCAGCTGCAAGAAATGCGCCACCGAGTTCGTCGCCACCTTTCGTCCAGAGCTTGTCCACCAAAACTCCACCAGGGCCGGCTTCATCAACCTCTCGGGCTGCACAGTCACCGACCTCCTGCCCAGCACCTTTGTGCCCACGTGCAGTAAATGCTCGACGGCCGCAGCCCAGGGGTTCGTGTCTGTCCGCGGAGACGCCACGACCAACGTCTGCCGCGAGTGTCACGGTCGCTTCACCTTCAAGATCCCCGAGGTCAAGCTGCAGAGCTACAGCTCAGGTGCCTCGGGCTCCCTCCCGCCGACCAGCGGGCCCCGGCGCAGGCAGGAGAAGCTGGGCCTGCACGCTGGCGACCCCCTGCCGGCCAGGGGCGCGTGCGAACACTACAAGAAGAGCTACCGCTGGTTCCGGTTCAGCTGTTGCGACAGGGTGTCGGCCTGCGACAAGTGCCACGACGCCGAGGCCGACGGGCACGTGCATGAGTGGGCGAACCGCATGATCTGCGGTTGGTGCTCGCGCGAGCAAAACTATAGAGTCGACAGCTGTGGCTTTTGCGGGCGGAGCGTAGTCGGTAGGAGGGGGACTGGTTATTGGGAGGGTGGAAAGGGGACGAGGGATCAGGTGCTGATGCGTAGGAATGATAAGCGGAAACACCGGCGTATTGGTGGTGGTGAGGGCAAAAAGAAGGAGTAAGAGTAGAAGAATATAGGGAGTTTTGTTGTTGAGCTGTCTATAATAATACTCTTTCCAACATTGACAAAGAAACAAATATCACCAGCCCGACAGAAACAGGATGACAAAAGATCAAACTGGGTTGTTTATATGCAACAAATATCAACCAATCTTTTTTTTTCTTCTAATATTTGTGCCGTAGAGTGAAAGATACATGCCCATTTCCAAACATACTGCTATTCGAAAAGATGTACGTACCAACAACCAACACCTTGGTCGATTTCAGACAGGCTCAGACGGGCCCAGCCAGGCTCTTTCTTTCTCGCTCATGATCGTTTCCTATCAACGGACAAAAATCAAAAAAGATATGCGCCGTCAGGAATTGAGCCCGACGTGGGGGTCGAACCCACAGCCTTGAGATGTTTCGGAACCGGGAGATCCTTAAGAGTCTCACGCTCTACCGATTGAGCTAGCCGGGCGCAGAAGATGTGCCGGAGGGCCTCGGATACGGGGAATCGAACCCCGGGCACGACGGAGACTCGCAGTTGAGAGCGTCGTATGTTAGCCACTACACCATATCCGATTTGATTACTCGATGTTGAATGAGTGACTTGGTGGTGGATATATGAGTGGGTGGATTAGGCTGGCTGGCTGACTGTTGGATGTTTTTTTTTTTTTTTTTTTTTTTTTGATAATGGAGGCTCCCAGATATTTAGGGCAAGTGGGGTCAATTATGGAGATACTACAGAGTCCGTACAGCAATAACTTCCCCCGTATTTGGCCGTGTCAAGCAAGTTGACTACGAGTAGAGCTCGACACGAGAATAACACGAGATAAGGATTAAATGACGCGAGCCCAGTGTTGCCAACATTGGCAAAGGCGGAGGTCATGTCAAGGTACCATCTACAGTACAGGCGGTACGCGTCCTCTTTGCTACGTTGGTTGGATTCATACCACAAGTGTTTTGTCACATGGATTTTTTTTTTTTTTTTTTTTTTTTGCCTCAATAACCACACACTCTCCTGTTTCGGAAAAAAGGCCCTGGGCTTGGCCAAACGGGTATTGATCGTTTAACGTCTACTATGGTACCAATAGTACGGCAAAACGACTGTGGAGATGTGGGAACAAAAAGTCGCAGGGCGACGCGAAACGGGACAAAAGAAGAATAAGAACGCGTTGCCAAGACTTTTCTTAAAAGACTCTCGGCTTGCTCGGTAATACGGCAATCCTTGGGCTGCTGTCATTCTACAGTACTTGGTCAAGAGGCTTCTAGAAGGCTAGAAGCTCCCAAGAATGCCAAACCCCTGTGTCCACCTTTAGGGGGAAGAATCTTCAACCACCCTTTTTTGCACAATCTATCTTGTTTTTGTAACGGTCCCGGCGAATCCCGAATGGGGTACCGGTGAGTGCTTTGGGTACGTGTTGATTGTTTGGTTGAGCAGGGCATCGAAGATCACTTAGTTTTTGGTTACTATGGCTTTCCAGGTTGGTTTGTATACTTAAACTAATTACCTTGTGATTAAAATTGGTTTTTTTTTTCTTCTTTTTTTTTCTGTCTGTTCCTCCATCCCTTCTCCCGTTTCCCCAGACCACATGTCATCTCGCTCTCCGTCTCTATCCGGGCCTTTTTTTACCCGCCTTTCCCGTACGTGCCCTGGACCAACTCTCCAGCGAAAAATGTGACCTGCGCAACCCGAGTCAGTACAACGCCGAGAACGGCCGCGCAGGCTCCAGGGCGTGTCTTGTAAACTGGCAAGGGGCCCTTCAGGATTTTCCAACCGTGGGTAGGTAACGAGAAGAGACCCACGAGTCGATCAGCCGCAGAGTGGCTGCAATTACGTCAGGCTGGATCATTCAAAAGGTGTTCTACCGGTTTTTCTTCGTTTTTGGGTTTCTTTATTTTTATTTTTATTTTCGCTTTATTTTAATTCTTTCCGGGAGGATGGAAGAAGAAAAAAATATCGGTCGAATGCACATGCTGCTGGGGAATCCTAGTGATAACAAATATCTTGAACGATGAACGAATGAAGTAACTCTTGCTTGGATGGAGCACTGTATACAAATAACTCTACCAGTCACCAGTAGCAGTATGTGGTATAACAATTTCCCACCGTTTCTATTGGTACATCCCGCCTGGAATCGGCCCTGCTCCGGCTCTTCACCTCGGCTCCGGAGACAAGGGCGCTTGTCCAATGTGGACACTGGAAACACCTTGTTTTGTAACTGGATCGTTTTTCACTGTACTATAAGCAGGCATGGGTGAATCAGGACTTTCGTTCATGACAATTTCTCCCAGGGAGTTCGGCATGTTGCCCGTGTGCATGCAGACAACGAGAAAAAAAAAGAAAAAAAAAACTAGGTAGCTGGTTTGTACAGTTCGGTTGTGTAATGCTATTCTTCCCACCCCCTCGGCCCCTTTCGTCCGATTGTCGGATAAGGGCACGAATCATCAACCCGTCGCCCTGCCAGGGACCCCACTGGGCTGGTTGATTGCTGTAGCATGTAGGAATCGAATCACACCTCCAACGCCGAGCCTGGTGAACTCTTCTTCTCTCTGTCTTTGTTACATACGTAATCGAGGGAGGTGTGTTGATAGATAGAATTTGTATTAGCCTCCAAGGGTGTGTGAACCTACAATGCGCGTAGCGAGTCCCCAAAACGGTTCCCCACCGTCGTGGAGATTGGGTTGGTAGATACCGTAGGGGGTGTTGGATGGAGGAAAATTGGATGGATAAAAAATGCTGATAGAAAAAAAAAAAAATAGAAAAGAATTAAACAAAGCATTTTATCTATATTTTATAGTTGGATTTATTTCTTGACTTTTCTCCAGCCACAGCATGGAAAGCTTTGCAACATGCCATCAGAAAAACTCCACCTTTGGCATAGGGTTACCAACAGGCAAAAGAGAACTTCTCCAGTCGAAGACCAGGTTTTGTCTTTGCGGCTCTTGTTGGCAAGGCCAAGCGCCAATCCGAAGCAGCGTGGGCCGTAGTACCACGTGGGCATGGGCATTGAGGGTCTCTGCTGTCAGGCACGCATAAGGATAACTAACATCCAATGTTTGTTGTTTTTGAACTTTGTCTCTTCCTTCCCCACGGTGCTGCCCAAGTCTGTCTACTCTTTTCTCTTTTTTTTTCTTTTTTTTCTTCTTTCCCTCTTTTTTTCCTTTTTTTTTCTTTTTTTTTTCCCATAGGAAACCTACAGTAACGTGCAAGCGTGGTATTTTGAAATACAATTCATCTATTCAATTCACGCACATCAAGCCCGAGACATGTCGATCGGAATGCATTGATAAAAAGCTACGTCGATACTTTCCTCAATGGTGTATTGCAGCCCGGGTAAGGTTCTTCGACGTTATCTCTCTCTCTCTCTGTGTTTCTCCTCCCCCGGGCTTCATTCCCGCCATGACACACTTACTCTATACGTAAACCTGCTGTAACCCCAAACCCCATTCTTTGGCAAGCGAAAGGGCTCACGACTCAGAAGCCCTGCCCCAGAGGCTGCTAGATGTAAAAGGAACCCATTTTTGAGTTTTCGTTTGCCCCTCGTCCCCTGACTTCATATTGGGACCCGTGACCTGGAATTATTCCTTGGGATGTAACCTCAGTGGTTAAATGGAGACCGGGGAAAATACACCCAAAAGGATTCGCACAGGCGTGGGTGTTTTTTTTTTGTTTTATTGACTGTTACTGCCGCCCACAGGTTATAATTGATAACAACTAACAGTACCAGTCGCTTCAGTCGCCCCCCTGCTCCGGGATGCCATTCCGCCTCCCGCCCTGGCGGGTTATGCGGCAGGCACATGTTCTTTGCGACCAGCCAAGGTTTCCATCGAAGGGGGAGAAAACGCCCACTTGTGATTGCCGCGGAATGTCTTCTTCAGGTCATTAGTGCAGGGCACCAAAGTTCATCATACGAGCAAGCGAGAGCCAGGAGATGATCGCAGTCAGCGCATGTCGTGTATCATGGAGGTTGGCATTCGGCAGGCGATAAAGCGCGTGCACTTTTTTCTTCTCTATCTCTTGGTGCTTCAAGCGAATCCCCGAGCAGTCCATGCATGCCTTGGTTGGGCAGGTCGGAAACACCGCACCAGGAGACTTGTACGCCTGTACCGATTAGTTCTTGACGGCTACAACCTCCTGCAGAAAGTGTGTTGCCATCAATGCTTTCGAGCTCTGACCATTCCGACCTCGAGAGTTTGCGATAAGAGGATGGAATAGTATGGTATGCTTTGGGGATCAGGATCACGCTTTTGATCACAGGCCCTCTTACCGTTAATTGCTATGGGGCCCTGGTCGGCGACCCCCTTCCCACCGGCCACCTTTGGGCACCAAGGAGAATGAGTGCGTGCGCAGTCGCACGGGGTCACGCGGAAGTGCCGTTCCGGGGGATCCTGCAGCGGGGCGGACGGCCATGCCCGTTCCACTCCATCGGTTCACTTTACCACTGTCCACGGGCCATTTTCTCTTTGGCAGTCCTGCCCTGTCTGCCTCTGTCTCTCTCTCTCTCTCTTTTTTTTTTTTTTTTTTTTTTCTTTCGCATTTACCTAGTTTTCGAGATAAGAGGGTATCCGCTTCACCTGCGGATGGACGTCAAGCACTGGCCACGCGCTGGATGGGGCCGCCCCGTCGCTTGGGAGGGAAAAAAAAGCCAGATAACGGGGGCCCACTGGGGATACTGGGGAAATGACAGCTGTGTCCAACGTCACAGGGGGGGCATGCCGCTGTTCGCGCCAGCCAAGCAAAAGTTGGGCGTGAGGATCCCAACGCCCTGGTTCTGACGGCTTGGAAATGGTTCCTGTCCGAAGCTGGACGTTTCCTGCATTGCGCGTCTAAAGAGGGTTCCGGGCTGTCGGGATCATGGCAATACCGGGCTGTTATCAAGTCCAGGCAAGAATGCCGAGACTTTACAGCTTCTATCGATTATCGAACCTAGTTGATGCCAAGGCACCGCGATGTGCTCGTACTCCAAAGGATCCATCGCGTGCCGGGAATGTGGGAATACGTTGCTCCAAAGAAAATGGCGCTTGTTACGCGGATCTCGATATCCCTCGAAAGAGAGGCCCTCTGATGGCTGTGGCGTGAGCAATCGAGGTGGCCGCTGGGCTAGGTAGGTACCTGAGCTGGCTGGTCAGCGGGCCGCGTCGCTGATCTGACGCCTACAACATCATTCATGTCAGGCCGTCGAGTGAACAAGATAAGCTTGTTGTTTTGTGATTGATCGATGAAATGAAGCGTGTTTGCTTCCATCTTGAGGGATCGAGAATTTTCAAAGAAGATTAATAGCGCAAAATGTCAAGCGACATTGACCAACAAGCCCAACACTAGAACTAGACCTAGTCTATGTCAATATCATGGTTCGTGATGACATAATTTGTCTTGCCCAAACACCCTCCCCCTGAGCCTACTGTTTATGGTCGGTGTGTGCGTGCAATTGTCCTGATCAAGGTTGACATCCATCTTGGCGGACAACTACTGTATTACTGGTACAATAAATCGCGTTCCATAATGATATGAGCCCTGTCAACCTCGTTCTCCTGTACGCCGTTACGGGAATGGGCGTGTGTGGGTTTTCTCGACTACGTAGTAAGTACTACCTTACCTATTCCCAAAAGCCATCAGACCGAAGAGAAACAAACAGTCCGAACCTTGTTCTCCTTAATTACGAAATAATCACCACGTATTGTCCCCGCGACACGAGATGAAAGTCATTCTTTTGCTGTTTTGTTGTGCGGGGAGTGGGGGGCCACCTCCCAGATTGGGCCTTTTATTAGACGAGGGCATCAAAGTCGGTCGAACCCCCCACACGCGATCCCTCCTGTTTGGGAATCTCCCAAAAAAAGACATGGGGTCGGCCTTCTCCGGCCCTGCTTTCCCATCCCCGGAACCACGTGCGTTATGCCTCGGAGCAATTCCTAACACTAACAGAAGCCCTCCTCCCAAGGGATCTCACCGAGGACGTCTTGGGAAGCTTGGGAATAAGGGGGTGTGTAGGTTTCTGCGAATCCTAACCACACCGGCCAACATGGCCTGGCCCTTTCCTAGGGTAGTATGCCCGAGTCCAAAGGCTTGGGCTCACGATTGCGTTGAGGGTTTAATTGTTTCAATTGATTTATTTTATTATTTTATTTCGTTTTTTTTTTTACTCTGAGCCCCTCCCTTATCAATAAAACATTTTGATGCGACACCTGGTCACGCCCCGCGCATTGTTGACGTCGAAACTCGGTGAACGAGGTCAAGAAAAAAACAAGGAAAGATGCAAGGGGTGTTATTGGGGCCATTTTGTGCAATTGTCACCCCTTTTTGTCGACTCCCTTACTGTGAAAAAAAGAAGTACACAATAGCAGTCAGCATGCTGATAATAACAGCGGTCCAGCCCGTCAAAGGGCAGTGCCCGTCAGCACAAAACGGAGTCAGCCAACATTGGGCCCTGTCGCATATTCATCGCCCCTTTCTGCGCAGCACAGGTACAGTACCTAGGCGCGCAGCCTTAATTTTCCCGCCAATGAGGAACCCAACATTGCGCTCACTGACTGTTCATCACTATCAAATCCCATGCTCACCTGGATCGACAAAAGAATGTTACTATTTCTCCATGTCACGCGGGTTGCGCCCAAATAATAGGTACAACATCATGTTTTAACGCTTTTTTTTTTTTTTTTTTTTTGGCCCATGGCGTTTGTGCGCCTTTTTTCTAGCGCGCTTCGCGCCACTTTGTGGATGGCGATCGTCTCTATTGCTCGTTTCATCTTGGCGATTTCGAGGGGCAGCCCCAGGAGCACCGAGATCGCTCGTCTTTGCTGGCCCCTTATGACATAGTAACCAATTGCAACATATGCTTTTCTTTGTCAGAAGCTGCCTCAAGTGGCTGCTGAGGCAGGCACATTGCTGGAAGTGATGGCCAACGTGACCGGATGATGACAAGTCGATCCTCACATCACTGCAAATTCCTGAGCCAATTAGTTGGGCCAGCCACTTAATTATGGGAGCAATGATGCGTACAAAGGCATCAAGGAGTCAGGTACTTGTGTGCCGCTTCTCAGAAAAAAAAAGAGAAAAAAAACAGTCAAGCCAGATAATGGATCTGCAAAGGATTAATCGTGGGTCTGTCTATCTGGTGGCCTGCTTGACAAAGAACTCTAGATCACAGGGGGCTAATACAGCACCTACCCTTGCTACCTACATAGGTAGGTAGGTAGGTAACCCAGAGATAGCACACCGCTATTGTCAGCCAGAGATGATTATCGCTCTGTAGCAGAAGGATAATACTGAGTGGGCGTACAAGGGCAAAATGAGATGAGATTGAATGCTACGAAAATAACGACGTAAAAAGGCGATCAAAATCAAAATTAGCCGAAAGTAAGCACAAGTAAATTCCACCCGAGCTGGCAATTGGCAGACGAGACGAGACGAGACTCATAACTTACACAGGGGGTGTGGTGTGTGTTCGCTGGCAAGACATCAAAAGGCTGCAGCTATGGCATAACGAAGGGCATCAAGTGACATGTAGAACCAAGGAACCCGAGGGACCGGTGTGAGGAAAACCGTAAGCGCACCCCGCAAATACACCCCTGTTGCCGTCACCGGTGGTGCATTCTGTGCCGTTGCCATTTTCGCTCGAGGTCAACAACCATCGAAAAAGTAAGCCCACTCTCGGTCAGTCAGCATAGAGTAAGAAGAGCACCAAATTTTGGTTTACTGCTGGTCAAAACTCTCAATACGCGCGGACCCATTGAATGCAAGACAATGGGATCGGAATATCCCCATGATCATTCCGCAATTGCTAGGTGGCACAGAGAGCGGCAGAGCAAAAACGAAAGGCGCTCACTTGTAAGCACCACTGGTTTGACCGCGGCCAAAGGGTCTCGTCGCTAGGTCACTCGCCATGCCGTTCTAGCGAGGAATGGCTGTTTGTACCACATAGAAACCGTAGAGTACTGGGTTTGGCCAATGGTAAGAATCTTTCACTATCGACGGGCTCGTGTTTTCTTATATTAAACAGGGAAGGGAAGAGAACGCCATATTCGGGTAGATGAAAGTAATCATAAAATAAAACAAGGGAGCAAGAAGAAGAAGCAGAAGCAGCTATGTACATTTATGCGGTACAAACCACGGAGCCGATCATTGCGGGGAAGGCGCCGGATCCCGGTAGCGGGCCCCGCAGCCTGGAGAATATATCTAGTAATTATATATTTTTTTCGGTAGGTCGGCCTGCCGACGGCAGGACGGGCCAGAAGAAGTTTGATTTGGCGAATCCCGGCGCACACAATACAACCATAACACAGGTAAAATCACACTCGGGTGGGTAGGATCGGTGACTCTGGACTTTCCCGTCTCCCTAGCCTGGCTCAAACGTCGCTTTATTGGACCCTCGAGCTGCCAGACGGCGAGGCACAGCCATACTTCCTTTTTACCGGCCCTTTAGCCTGAGGACGGCAAGGCTGGCGGTCAAGACGCGCCCTTGTAGCCCTCACCGCTTGTCAACAACTGCCTGGAAAATGAATAAAGTGAGCAAGAGAGAGAGAAAAAAAAAAAAAGAAAAGAAAAAACAGTACTGCTGCCTATAAAAGAATCTAGGGGCCACCCCAATCCAGCTGGCTGAACGGAGTAGGTGGGCGGACGCCGTAAACGGGCTGGTCCAGGGAAAAGGCAGTGAAAGTGCCGTTGCAAAGTTCGGCAGATGCTATATGGGGTGACTTTAGTTTGTTAATGATTAGAAAAAGCATTTTCCGCTGAGCCACAGGGTTCAGAGGGTCCAGAGATGCAGATGGAGGCTGAAAGGTTGATATTGCTTTTCATATATTCAGGGTCCACCGGGTACGGAATACTCCGTCCCTAGGTGGAAAAAAAGAAATAAACTAGACACTTTGAAGAATCGTCATTCGTATCACCTTTCGGTGGCATGTTGAAATTGTGCCTTGGCTTGTACTTACGAACCCGACTACCTGGACGAAGAGAGGCAAGTGTTATTGCTTTATCGACGCCGAATCGTTCAGCCATAGCTCATTTACAAAACCAAGTATTTGCAATCCTAATACTCGTATGTTTATTTGACATTTGTTAAAATACGACTTGGGGATTCTGGGGTGCAGCGCCACGGCGCCCAGAGGATGCGATTATAGTACCCCGCCAAGTCTATTTACAGTAGTAGCATCTACTTTGGGACGGCGGACGGCCTGCAAACCGGTACCGACGATAGATTTGAGCCGGCGAGTTTGAGTACTACTGCAACCCTCCCCCGACCAGACTTCAGTCTCGAGGTATACTTCCACTTTGAATTACGATTGAGGAAAATGTATTTGATTGGAAAACCCTGATTTGGTCAGACAAGTACCAAAAAAGAATTGCGGCAAGACACCAATCGGCGGGAGGCACGCAACCCCCCATCCACCTTTAGGGCGGCGCTCGCTACAAGCCCACTGCAACGTCACGCCGGCCCCACACCCCGTCAATTCATGTTGTCCTATAGAGGGAATTCGCTGGCACATGGTTGCGGCCGAAAAGAGAGCAAGCAATTCTCACCACTAATTGGATTCGCTCCCGAGCCACGGGCGCACACCCATCACAAAAGGGGCGCGCCAATATCCCCCTACCGGACGTCACTAATCTGAGCTCGTTATAGTAGGGGTATTTTGAAGGCGTTTGCAATGCCAGAGGAAGGAAAAAAAGAAGAAAAAAAAAAGCGACATTAGCTTGCTCTGGACTTTTTGGTTTGGGGGGGTTGGTGGAGTCGCTTGGCTAAAGGTGGCTCTTGTTTCCGTCACGATGCACCTTGCCGTTCGCGAACTTGCTGATGTGTCAGGAAAGCCACGATTGTCTACTGTAGGCACAAGAAAGTCTGCTCGCTCTTTTTGGGGGTTGTCATTGTCGTCATGGTCATTCCGGATGATAGAACCCTCAGGTTGCATCGGGTGGAGGGTCGGCCCCCTTCAGGCAGCCCTGAATCAATATTTTCGGTTCCGGGCTTTTGCTGCTTTCACATTACTCTACCGCGACTGTAGCCGCCACCGTCAAAACGAGATATTGCTGACTGGCATAAGCACACCAGGCACACCACCCCACCCATCAATTTGCTCCAGTAAGATTGGCGCATACCACTACAGCGTAGCAACCCACATCCTTCTCCCCCCCCCCCCCGGAAAGGAACGGTCCGCGCAGCTCCTAGCTGGGCGTGGTGTTTCTCTTTAGTGATTGTTGCTCTTTTTGTACCCGATGCACCTTCGCCTAGCGCGAGTAAGCATCGCACGTTTGGTTTGTCTTTTTTTTTTCTTGAACCGGATCCATGCCGGTCTGTATCGGTAGGTAAGGTATGTATGTGGTTAATGTTATTTGTATAGTTACGCATTTGGCAGCCCTATCGTATCCACTGTTATCAAAAACATGCCGTAGTTGAAGTGTGTGTGGATGTATACATTTTATGACTGTGTGATTGTCTCTCTTTTATGCTTCTAGACGCTGAGAGTCTCGCGAACCAATATGATATGAGATGAACCTCAATCAATGTCTTGGGTTTCTGAGTGGAGGAAAGCGGGTCTGGAAACCAACCATGATTGAGTAGCCGTCTAACATCACCCCGTTCGCATTTTCAAGCCCTGACTAATGTGGTGATAGTGCTTTGATGTATTAAAATAGATGTATGAAGCCCCGGCGTTATATTAGAAACACCTGGTGACTGAGACAAGGACCGCGCTGCTGGTATAATTGGCA
Source organism: Pyricularia oryzae 70-15 (assembly GCF_000002495.2). Lineage (NCBI taxonomy): Eukaryota > Fungi > Ascomycota > Sordariomycetes > Magnaporthales > Pyriculariaceae > Pyricularia > Pyricularia oryzae. The sequence continues at coordinate 2,109,575 of NC_017844.1, read as the reverse complement.
CAAAGTTCAACTATTTACCCAGTATAGCTCTGCTTCATCCTTGTGTTTACTATTACTTTTAACAGCGTTCCACAAGTCGGCGTATCCGGACTGATGCTGTATTTATTTTTTCTTGTTTTCTCTCAACTTTAAGGTGGGTATATACACTATCACATTCGCACTTCTCTTTTTCCTTCTCTCCAAGCTTAATCAATTAGCAACAGTTGTTCTTTTACCCCCTCGACGTCAAAATGCATTTTCTTAAGTTTCAAGTATTTACTGTTTATATTATCGGTGCTATACCGGTTCTTGCCGCCAAGAATGGGGATGATGTATACAAATTCCCCACACGACGAGCAGAGAAGTATTATTGGAATATGGTGGATATGTGTCATGTAAAACACGAACTAGAACTCATTTTAAAATTCGGTGGTGTGTACCATGCTAACGGGTATGAGAATTTTAGGGAAAACCCGTATTTGGAGAGTGCGATAGGGAGTCCCAGTGCGACTGGACTGGAACTCATTGTCAGTACTGCCGTTTAATTAAAAATGCAAAAAGACCCGAGAGCAGAAAACAAAAAATCTGTACAGGCTGGGATAAATTCACATCAGCCGCCTGTGTCCCAATGATAGTATAATTACCTAGCTTATAATTTAGAATAATTAAGAAAATTGAACTGGTACTTTTTTCGAAGTTTCTCAGCCTCCAGTGATGATTTTCAGCTTTCAGTTGCCGTTGTACGTATATTGCCCCCCACATGTAGTATTAGTCGGATTTGGCGGAAGTTGCACAGCTTTTCACAAACAAACATGTCCGAGGACTGCTGACGTGGGTATCGACCCCATGCATTTTACCCCTTATTTTCCCAGATATGAACAATTTTATACATGTGCTTGTTGAGAACCAGTGTGGCCGTGCAGGCGTAATGATCACTTTCGAATGCGCATGTGACAGAGATAGAGTATGATCGTCCCCCACTGGCAAGTCAGCGTGGTATATTTTCTTGTATTTATACGCGCAGCTGTGGCAAGTAAATCACGTCAGTGCAATGTGAGATTTTTGCAATAGGCAATTATAACATGTCGAATGCGGCATTCAGGGGCGGGGCTAAGCTGACAAGAGTCAGCTTTCATCCCCGCGCTTCTTCCTCCCTTGCGATAACCCTAGAAAAAAAAAGGCTAGGCGTCAGCTTTGGTTGACATGGTTGACGCTTACTGGAAAGGACCTTGCCGTCCCGCCGCCCCGTGGCGTCCGGCGCAGCCCGGCTGCTACCGGACTTGGGGGAGACGGGGGGCGCACGGAAGCGGTATTTGCTACACTTTAGGTGAAAAGAAACCAAAAATACAAAATAAAATAAAAACCAAACGAAGCCGCCAACAAGAACTTGAGTTATATCCGAGGACAAAATAAAATTGTCAGCAACATATATGTATAAACATACACCAGGCAGCAGTATTAGCATCGCCAATGTATCGGTAAAGAAATTATAAATACGCAGTATACGTGTTACAGGACCGGTCAAAGAAAATTAGCCCGTCAATTGGCGCAACCCATCATGCCTTTTGCCCATGGGGGGCCACGTGGGCATGCATACACATGTCGCTCGCCTCTTTTGGGAATCGGAGGGCCCGCGCTTCATCCAGGGGCCAACGCCAAGGCTTTGGGGGTGGACGGAATACCGTGCCTGGGTATTATGGATTGAGGCGACGGTTGAGGCGTAGCGATAAGTTTGGAGTATGGGGTGCAGAAAAGGTGAGTGTGAAAAAAAAACCAAAAAAAAAACCATTTGCGGCCGAGGTAAGGAGACGGAAGAGGAAGAGGATAACAAAAAGAGATTTACTTCCGAGTCCCAGCCAATCGAATCGCGATTAGGTCGTTGCATTCCTATATTTGCTATAGCAAAACATCTCGTGTCTGGTGCTTTGAAGCCAATAATAAAGAAACAAGGGGCCTTATGTCATTCGGCGGCACAGAGTTCATATTCCGCAGTCACTTGACGCCGTCTTTTTTTTTTTTTTTTTTTTTTTTGCGGGGGTGAGCCTCGTCCTCCTGTTGTTACATTTAGTCCAGGGGCTGGGCTGGCTTGCGGCCTACCTAGTAACCTGTGGAGATCTTGGGGGTGGCCTAGAGCATCGGAGGTCTTACTGTGAAGAAAATATGGACATGGCATGTAATGGCCCGTCTTTCCGGCCGTTTGCCACTCGGCCGCAACTCACAAAAACGGTCACTTGGACATGATTGAATTACCCTTATTGGCGAGGAGGCCGAGGCTCTTCTTTTTTCGCCAGGCCGTCGGCTTTTTTGCGAGGTATTTGTCAGAGGGCATTGTTTTGTTGTTTTTCATTTCTTGTCTTGCGCGCGTGATCCAAGCCTACGCAAATTCCAAACAAGGCAAGACCTCGATCCCAATCGAGATTTTACATATCTGTTTGGATCGTAAAACCGCGCAAAATTCTTGGCTCCTATGGTGTCTTTCCTGGAGCCTACATGATCTAACAAGAGAGGCGTCTGCTTGTGGTGGTGCCTTGTGCCTGGTTGGAAGCAGCCCCACACACACTCAGCTCGAGGCCAGTTGTCAATGTCTCAAGTGAGAACACCATTTTTATTTTATTTTTTTATTTTTTGGACAGTCATCGAGATACATAGCTGCTACCTGCCAAAGGGAGTGGTGTTTTCCAGTTCTCGTTTTACTTATTTTTATCATATATTTTATATTGAATACCACATATATCTTACTACGTCAACTCCGCGCAGTCGCACTGATGTAATGTCAGGTTTGCAAAACTGTACCAATGTTTGCCTACCTACCTATGTATGATGCAAAACATGGCAACTTGAGTAAATCTTGCCAAACTAGGTCGCGCACAGCGATGCGCCCATGACGTTGCGGCAAACACACCAAGTAGAATTGCCAAGACGGCCAAGTCGCTTACAGGGACTCAAACAGCCAGCGCAAGTGAAGTACGCCTGGCTGGACTGCCTGCCTGTATGGGACCGTAGCTGTGCAGGGCATGAGACGGCCATAGTAAGAGTACCTGCGAATTGAGCAGTCAGGCACAGCGAACTGCCACTCTCTAACCGCAGCACCCCTGTCGGCTGAACTTATTATTATCATTGCGTTTTATTCACTCCCACCGGTATCACATGCTCGTTGTTATCCCGGAAGCTGGTCATTGTGGGTTGTAAGGAGGCATTGCCACACAAAGTAATGACAGTCCGGTTTTGTAATTTGTAGGGAAAGCGGCGCAAGCAAGTAAGTGAGGCTGGCGCGATGAAAATAATTGTTGGGTTGGTCGATGGTGCACCCAGGAACAGTATGTATGGTCGACATGGTTTCAAAACTGTGCACGTGTTGGAAAAGAAAATCCACGACAGTACAGTCTACAGTAAAAGTTGGCAGAATCACAAGGTCTAAAGACGTTTTTAACTTGGACCCTTTGTTCTCTTCCCCGCCTTGGAAATAATGGACCCCGGACCGGCGGAGAGGATGTGCACAGAAACCACAGGCTCGGTTCGGCTGTAGGACCCAAGATTACTTACTCTGTGTGCTAATTAGAGTGAAGGCGGAGAATCGGTCCGGGGAATTTCTCTCTTCTCATGGTGCATCCTCGGTCGCTCCAGGGTCCTGCCTAACTTGGATCTTTCTTTTTTTTTTTTTTTTTTGTGATCAGGCTGGACCTTATTTATTTTTACTTTTATTTTGCTGGTTATTCTTGTTATTATTTGTTTGTTTTTCCTGTCTTTGGTTTGGTTTGTTTTGAGACATCGCAGGACCGTAAAAAAAAAAAAAAAAAAAACTAGTGAGTTGCATCCCTATTGGGAAATGGTTGACAGACAAGCAAAGTAGTATGGCATGGATATGTTCCAAATCTATGTTCGAGGTTGCAACCCCGGCTCTGCCATTTGACCAGAAGAGGAAAAGGACCATCAGAAACACACCGGCTCTACGCAAACCGGCTCTGCGGGAGACTCTGCCTGCAACAAATGAAGCGGAAGCACACACCAATCTCCACTCGGCAATCTTGCAGCCGCCGTAGTGCGACTAACCAAGTCCATATGCGATGCTTGGGCCCTGTTTATCATTTACAAGATGCATAGCTAAGGTACAGCCTCCAAATTTCTCTAAAAGAGAATGGGAGGTACAGAAGGATAGAAGCACGGAGCAAAGAATAGCTAAAGAAGAAAAGAAAAACGAGTCCGGCCCTGGGAGGCAAGATTGCGATCGTAACTCGGGGTGTCCGCCCTGAGCATCGCCAAGTAGCCCGAGCGCAAGAGCATCAGCGGCTAGGCTAGAACAAAAAAAAAAAAACCACCCAGGTGTCACTTCTCTGGGTGGTGGTCAACGATGACTGCATCGCTGTCTGCAAAAAGTGGCGCCGAACTGTTGTTTCAAGCGAAGAAGAAAACAACAGAGATGGAGAGGCAAGGAGAGGCGGTCAAAGCTGATTTGATTTGCACCATCGAATCCGGGGAATCAACCCCTAGACTTCCGGTGCATTGCTTCTGCCGCCCTGGGAGAAAACAATCCAACTACCATTAGCGGCCTGTCGAGAGCCGGTCAGAACTGGGTGTGCATAAACTTTACAGGGCCAAAAGGTGAGCTGCACTATGTACTCTTGGTATTCGGTACTGAATTGTGATTATTGAGCCTGCGGCAATCAGATCAGCCCCTGGGCCTTTTCTTCTGTTCGTCTGGTTTTTGGTTTAATCAAGTCGCTGCCGCCAGTCATTTACAACTAAGAATGAGCCAGTGACGCAATGGAGAACTTGCAGCCGCGGCTGGTTGATACGTCTTCTCCACACAACCTGATGGACATAACGTTGGAACGATGTATACTTTAATTGTTCGTATTTCCCCATGTAGTTTGGGTGCGTTATCCTTAGGCCTGGGGCAGGGGGCGCTAGACATGTAATCAATCCACGGTTCGTTTTTGTAAGACACGAGTTTCTTGAGAACGGACCGTCACTCAATTTTAGCCATCTACTAAGATAGTTCAAATCTCATCGCCTGGAAATAACGCAACACTTTGCACTTGAGGGGCGTCGCAATTCCTGATTTCCGCTAGTTATTCAACCACTTGGTCAACAACTACCTATAAGGAGTCCGCGGCGTGTAACAGTCTTGTTTGCGACCTGCGTGGGGGCCCGCGTCTAATGAGCACCTACCACTACAGTAGGTACGTACATGCAGTACATGATGTCCGAAGTAGACAAAAGCAAAAAGTACAGAAAAGGAGACACATCGAAAAAAGAAGAGGAATAAAAAGGGCGTAAGAGGTAGTGAGGTGTGGCCCAAAAGCTACCACTATGCGTGCGCGCACGGTCGCCTGCTGTCCATGCCTCCCTTTCTGGAACGTGTTCCTATTGGTGTAGTATAAGCTACGGTCAGTGCTATGCCACTTTTGGCCAGGTGTAGCGCACCTGATATGCTTGGCCGCTTAGTGTTGCTGCAGCTTGACTGACATTTGCTTGTTTGCTTGCTTGTTTGCATCCTTATTAGGTACAGAGTGCAGTGCATCACTGAGAGTTTGTTTGCATTGGGTTGGTGACATTACTCCCCTCCACATTCCGAATTTGATGCAAGATCACACATTAGATCCAACAGTGTTTTGAGACATCCGATATTGACAATTGAAGCCAGCAGCCTCTCTTAGGCAGAGAATATCGGTGCTCCAAAGTCGTGAACTAGCATCGGAAAATCCTCACCTAGAAACGCGGGGGCTGGGGACAAGGGGGAATGGGAAGCAAGACAAAAAGATACAGTTCCCGCCTTACCAAGTAGGTAAATCCCCCAGAATCGCTGGCCCGGTTTCTGGGACAAATCAAACAAGGGCTTGGGTAGCCTGAGCCAATGGGCTGCGAGTGTATATTCCTTACCCCTTGCGACTAAATAAGCAACTCACTATTAACTGAGCTCCTGCATGCAAAAGAACACCGACATTGCACCGCGACAGACTGTAATGCGCGTATAAAAGCTGCTTCACAACGTCACCGATATTATGCCTGCTGCTCAGCGCCACTTGTTTTTAGATTTCTGCAACCAGTTTTGCACTATAGTCCACGAGGTACTCCGTAAGTAGTTCTTTTTGTTTTCTACATAGAAAGCAAGTTGAAAGCCAATCAGTAAAACAAAAATTTACTTCATGGCGCGGCGACAAATGACTGGTCACACCCACCCCTGGGTTCTGGATTCCTTGGTAAAACAAACACCGCCGCAGAAGACAGCTATTTCGAGCCAATGATACGGGGGTAGAAACTCTCGCATTTTCTTATACTCCGTATATGTTTGCAAGGATGCGGCAGCGCATCTGCGGCTTGTTTGTCCACAAGACTAATCACTGGGTGCGGTATATCTTAACGCATGCTCATATGTTTTTATGACAGGTCGCAACAGCACGCCCTTAATACATTCAGGTTTAATATATCGTTTTATTTGGTATTTTCTTCTTGCCTGTTATTTCTTGGCCTCTCTGTTTGCTTCATGCGCCACCTGTAGAATTACGGATACTCTTTTACATCCAAGCCGAACCAAAGAGGTAATTCCAGGCGTCGGTAGTGGCAATAGTTCCTTTGTCCAGGTCCATTGGCATCCATCCTCTACTCCATAATGCCACTCTCAGCAACAATATTTGCCTGTTCCAGAGGGGTGAAAATTCAAAGATCACCAGACCTTAAAAAACCTAGTCAACTTATGCCTCGGCGTGAAGTCCGCAATGATTTGTTTTGTGTGGGGGAGACAGTTGAGGCAGGCACAGTAATGCTGGCGCAGCACTGTTGGCTGCATTGTGCCTTGTGTGTTAATTTGGCAGCGAGCACAGCCGAGCGCGACACGGGTATCCGTTGAATGACAAGCACGAGTGCGTGCAGCATGTCGGCATTTGCAACCTAGAAGCCCAGTGCCCCCCAAGCGAGGGTGTAGGACAACCACCAAAAGAGGGCGATTCAATCACGAGTAGCGAGGTAGATCTTGACGGAACCAATGTCGCCATAAAAAAAAAACCTGCAAGTGGTGCGCCAACACTACCCAGTGACGTCTGTTGAATTTGTTTTGTTTTTCCTTGTCTTTTGTTGGCATTTCTCCGATTTCGCAGCTCCATCGCTTGACAGAACCTTTTTTTTGTCGGGCATGGAGAAATTGGAGATTCTGCTTGTCAAAGAACAATGGTGGTAATTTCAAGCCATGTGACCAGTTCAAGCCGGGGAATCGCAGGCATTTCGCCGGGCATTCCTGTCCACTTTGGCTGAACAATCCACCTTGCCATACAATACCAAGAGCACCTATGGTAGGCAGTTGTCGCAGTGAGAAAAATAAATATCCATAATTGCAATAACAAGCCCACTGAAGTGGCGCGGCGTTCGTGGCGATAAGTCTTTGGCTCCCTACCGCGAAAATAACTAAGTTCCAGTTCAAACGGGACCCGAGGGACCATGTTGGACAGAAAACAAAATGGCGTCACCAGTAACCATCAGTCAATCCCTTTCCACTGCCCTATTCATCACCCATGATTGTTTATATGCTGTATGCGTACTCACAAGGACAAGCTAATGGGGAGATTTGAGGCTGGACCATTGACTGATGGGAGCCCAGGGTGGAATTTTGCTGTGGCCAGCGCCTAGACGCGACCGACCTGGACGGCGGACTGGGCCTCGACTGATCGTTGACTGACGAGGCTTCAACTCGTGACCGTTTCGTCCAGCCCGCGTGGCCCGCAGCCTGAGTGCAGGCTCTTCTTGGTACTGCAGAGTCTCAGTGCCGCGGCGCGGTACTTGGGCCTGGGTGGATGTCTGTGTGGCTGGAGCGCTGGCTGTGGAATGGGAAACTGTGAATGTAGAATGAGATTTGGCCGCTCTAAACGTTCATCCGAAAAGACTTTACTACCTGATCTGGAAGGCAAAAAGTCGACCAAGCCTATTCTGGTAGCAGTTTGTCCAAAGAGGAAGTAGGCAACAACCACGTTAGCGCTCTCATGTGACCAGAACTGAGAAAGAGGCCCCCTACCTACCAAGTCCGGATCCCAGAGCCCAGGAGCCGGCGCCCCATAATTGGGGATATTACCAGGTTGGGATTAGCCTACAATTCACACTCCTCCCCGGGCCGGGCTAGGAAATGCTTTGGCTTCACGAGAGAAAAGAGAGGGAGAGAGAGAGAAAGAGAGTTGGGCACCGTCGTCCCCTGCGGAACAAGCCCCGTCCCACGTTCTCGAAATTACAGCACCTCTGACCCTTCAAGCATGCTCAGTCTGGGTCGGTCTTTTCGTAACTTCACGGGTGGGTTTTCTGAGCAATTGAAAGAATGATCGGATCTTTTTACTATGGCGGGGGAGCAAAGAAAGGTGGGAGGGAGAGAGCACATGAACGAGTTTGAACAGCGCATCCATCATCGGATCAGACACAAAAAATAGGAACCAGCGCACAAGCAGAAAATTAAGGTCAGAGGCCACCCTCGTAAAGTTCCATATCAATCACCTGGGGGAAAGAAGAATTACAGGCGGTGTAGGCAAGTGAAGTGCGCGCATCTACCCAGCTGCAGAGTACTCCCGTAGCAAACAACGGGGCAATGAGTACCGAGTAACGATACTGGACAGTGAGTACTCATGGGGTGCGCTACTTCTTTGAGCGCCCCTGTTGCGTCGGGAAGTCACTCGGCAGCTTGCAGGCGAGCGAAGGGGGCAAGCGGATGAGCGCCAGTGTGTGCCAAATGTGGATGTGGGTTATAAGTGTTTGGGTAGAGGCAAGCTAGGGTTGACGGAACGCCACCAGGGATGGATTTTGATGGGTCGGGTAAGCCAGGGGCGTGCGGGCAAAAAAAAAAAAAAAGAGCGAAAAAAAAAAGGTACGTACCGCGGTACCTAGGGTACAAGTTTTACACGCCCACAACCCCCTCGTGGGTGGATGCACTTCCAAGGCTACCTCACCGCGAGTCCGTTCGCTCCCTTCAATGACACTGCACACCCCCCCTCCATGCATCATTCATTCCCCACGCTCTTGGGGGCTTGGTCCATCGCTCACCCATTTATCTTTTTAATAATTACTGCTTGATTCGCACTCCCCACAATCCTGCCTTTCCTGAGTCTTCTGCGTATGATAACAACACCAGCACGAACGCCAAAGTTACCAACACGTCAACATTGGCAGTTCTCTGTACTCTTCGAATCGCACTGGATATTTGTTCGACCAAATCTTGATTTGTTAACGACCCGACGCCGACACTTGCTTCATTCAGTATCTACAGCGGACCGACAAAGCCTTGTATAAGCCTGAAGTCAGCCTCACTTCCTGAGCACTTTTATCCACCCACTCAACTCACCACGCGGAGCACGAATTCGAGTGGAATTGCACTGCACTTCTGGCGCCGCACACAATCTTGCGAGGGAAAAAACCGCAAGCATCACATTATCCCACGAATCAACTTCCAACCAGTCGACTTTCGCGGTCGTGTCGCGAACAGCCGTCACTATTTATAGCGCCACAGACCTAACAAACGCTCGACAATTCGAGCGGAACACGCCGACGACCATGCCCTGTATGTTACAGGACGTTCTGAAGGTCGACCCCGAAGCCATCCACGGCCTCGACACGGGTGACGTGGAGAACTTGGTCAAATTTTGGACAGGTGAGCTTGATAGCCCTTGGGTTTCTTGGTCGAGAAGACTCAAAAGGTGGGATTCCGCATACTAACATGGCGCCAAACAGTATTCACAAGGTGTGGAGACTCAGTTGCCAAGGGTAGGAGGCTAGAAAACATCGCCTGGAGGGTTTGGAACCACCAGACCTTCTGCGCCGCAGCCGAAGCTACTACTCCATCATTCCCAACCGGTTCCCTCCCACGGGAGATCGAGAGGAAGATCCAACAGTCTTCTGAAGACATGCCCCAACTATCCGCCAGCGTGGACTCCATTGCAGATGAGGAGGCTGTGGACTGCACAGCAGCCTCCCCAACTGACAGCGATCGCCCCAGGATATGCAGACAGGACTCTTGCTCCAGCAGCAGGAGCCGATGCAACATTTCTTCCGACGAGTTCGAGAAGATGGTAACCTCTATCATCCAGACCAAGGACGACCTGACCTTACCCTCACCTTTACCCTCACCATTTATGTCATCTTCAAAGCCTGCAGAGAAGCAGGTCGAAGATGCTTCAACAGAGAAGCCTCGGCCCGCCACCCAGGCCCTTGAGCGTACCGGGTCCACAAGCGACTCGGATGCGTACAAAGCCTCGCCCACACAGTCGGTCGGTTCATCTCAGCAGTCATCACCATGCACTCGGGACTCGCCACCAACACACCCCGTCATCCGAGGCTTCTCAACATCTCACATTCCCATGTTCCACAATGTCACCAGCCAACCAAGGCCAGCACCCATCGACACAATCCCCGAGCCAACTTCATCGCCCCAGGCGAAGATTGTGCAATCCAAGAAGCCCCAGGCCAAGTTTGCTTTGGGTGGCTCTTCTTCATGTGACGACTCTCACAGCGAGCGTGGAAACAGCCCCGACCTGCCCCGCCAGCCGGTGCCCCAGATCAAGAGGAAGATGTTCCAAGTTGGCGGTTCTTCGGAGGAGGGCGAATCCCTCAAAAGCGCTATGCACTCTGCCAGGTCAGGTCTCCTGTCGCCTCAGAAGAAGCAAGCCTCTTTCAGCAGGCAAGTCGTGACCAGGACTTTCCCCCCGGTCATGATGGATCACGAATATTCGGACGTGGACGAGAGTGCGATCGACGATGACGATGACGACTCGGAATGGGAGGACTCTAACGAGGAGAGCGGCAAATCGAGCATGGATGACAAGACTTTATTCAAGCGAGTAGATTCTAAGGTCAACCTGACCTCGAGACGCTCACTCATTACCTTGATGCTTGAACGAAACGACCGGCAATCAAAACTAGGCAACGGAGCTTCTCAGTCTGCGTCTGCCATTCACCAAGGTCGGATGCCTCGACAGGGGCCCTCCTTTGTTGCATCACCTAACGACTCCGACGACAGCCCATTGATGATGAAGAGGGGATCCCGCGCCGCGCAACTGAAGCCTATTAATGAGATCCCACGATCTGCTGCGCAGCCCATCGTCGCCCCTGTCCATGCCAACAACCAGCAGGCTGCTCTCTCGCCACGTACCACAAGACGCAACATGCTCTCGACTGAGCTCACCGAATCTCTTCGTCGTGATCTCGTCTGGGAGCGCTCCCAGAAGTCGTCTACAGTCAATGCTGTACTCAAGCGGAGACACACTTCGCACAACGTGGCCAATCTCAAGCAGTATCCCGAGCGAGCTGTGGTCAAGAAAGAAAACGACGGCAATGCCAGCAGCTGGGATCAATACTTTGCCCGCGAGGCCTTTGGCGGTTACCATGTCAAGGGCTGGTAATTCAAATAACCACTGGGCCCTACCAACACAAACCACATAATTATACAGCGTTTCCACATCATGACCCCTGGTGTGCAGAATACTCTGGGAATTTTTTCCTTTTTTTTGGAACAGATCACCGTCTGTCTTGTAATAACATGACACGAAGCATTCACACTTGCACAAAGCGAACGCTCTGAATCGCATCAGCCATCGGCGTTTTTCTGTTTTGGCTTTATTTTGCTGTGGAATCCAGCAGCGCCGCCCAGCGATAGTGGCTTTTCGGCCCGATCGCTGGTGGGCAAGCAACCCGAAAATCATTGGTTTTGGGATGAGGGGTTCACATCGATTTCCCCAACAAGCGGGCTGTTACACAGGTACACAATGCTGGCAACACTGCCCAACAAAAGAGGTCGGAGCACCTCCATTTTTTCACAATATACTCATCATGCCTCTCAACGAGCAATGCACGGAATGGCGCTGTCGTTTGATTTAATTTTTTTTTCTCTTCATTACCTCTATGATACCAGGCTCCGCGTTATGTTCTTGTCCGTCAGCCACAATGTTATACCTTTTTTTTCTTCTCCAGGGGTTTGTCCTGTATAATACCATCTCCACACAGACGTCGAGTCGTGACGGTACCTGAAAGGTGTTTGGCAGAAACGGGAAAGTCACTATGTTTTGTGTTGGGTGGGAAGGCAGTTAGTTGGCGGTAGTACAAAAAAAAAGGCTGGGATCAACATCCCGCTATGGTCGTGGAGGCCTGCCTGCTTTCAATAAACACTAGCGCAAGTCTCACTACACTTTGTCATCTATCTGTGAAAATACTTTTTGTGATAGACATGTCTAGATACAAAATCCGAGGACGAGACGGACTCTAACAAGTACTATGCTATGCGACTTGTGAATCTGTTTTTGCAACGATTCCCGAAACGGAACAGAACACATGCAAATTACAAGGCGAAGCATAACAAGTAAGTAAACCTTCGAATGCACGACGCATGTCAGGACAGCTCTTGACGATTTAGCCAGAAAGGTCGCTGTTTTTTTTTCTTTGATTTTTTATCTTCGCGCAGGGTAAAGCAGGGGTAGATTTTATGCAGAAGAGCTAGCTTGCAATAAACCCCGCGAGAAAGAAGGGATGTGCTGAACAGTCAATCTGCAAAAAATTTCCGAAAACAAGACCAGCGGCCAAGAGAGAGAGTCGATCCAAATTTCACATGTGAAAATCACAGAATTTGAAGCTCACGGGATTTCAACGACTCGTCGTTGAGCTTCAGCTGTGACAGCTGGGACCGGGGACTGCTTTTATTTGATCTTGTTGTCATTGCGAAAGAGTGTTTTTAATCGTCCTTTTGCCCACCTGCCTGCATTTTGCTTCATACTCCCGCGCCAGTTGATGACGGTTTACATATTTTCGTTACTGCTCGTGGTGTGAAGATATATGTGCATGAGCAACTCGCCTGTATGCCTCAAACAATAATAGACTTGCCGTGGTCAAAGTTCCGGCACGAGGTCTACAGTGTTCTTATTCATTTCATGGTAAATCTAGAATACTTTATCACGAGCTTGCCTTGTACATACAATTCCGACTACCCAAAATAAAGAGGGGCGTGGGGGAAAAAAAATTGGACGAGGCGGCTCATCCAATGTGTCTTTTCCCCCTCCCATCTGACTGGTTCGACATGTATTTACATAGTAAGGCGTCGGCTATCATTTGCTCACATGCAATGGCCTAGACATCTCTTGTTCCAAAAGCGGGGCAGGCCTTGTTTTTCAAAACAGTATGAGTTCTAGACCTTTTTGTTCTCTTTTGGTTCTCATTACCAATGGACCCGATTGACTAGGAAAGACGGAAATAGCTTGGGACTAGAGATAAAACGATGTGAAAAAAAAAAACACACACACACACACACACAATTGCTCGCTTTTGCGGACAGAGATTTATTTTGCCGTAGAGGGAAAAAAAAAAAAGACAGCACGGAGATACAGGGGCGAAATTCTACGGAGTATCCTAGCTACTACCTGCCTAGCCAAGCTACTTGCCTAACGCAAAGCATGCAAATTGGCCGACTGTTGCCACGGACGGTCGTATTACTCGCGAGGTGGATGAGTCGGTGGGTATATGCCGAACCGATCTCTTTTTGACTCCCTTTTGTTCGATGGCCAATGGACCTGTAACGGCCGCGTACGCACCGTACAGTAGTCCCTCGCGACGGCGCTTCTCTCGGAACGAGGCAAGGTGCGGAACTGGGCTTCTAATATGGTAGATTGTCGATCGACCCTGTAAATCCCGAATTTGTTAGTCAGCCCTCTTCAAAGCTTGGTCCGTATAAGCCGGCTTGCCGGTACGGCAGTGTGCTCCGTGACTGGTGCTGGATAATAAATACCGAAGTTACCTGGGTAGCGAACCCACTTGGTAATCTGATACTTGCACTGTGGGCTAGAAGTAATAGGGGGTGGTTTCTTAGTACATATAAAGTACATAGTGTGTACTGTATAAGGGTCGGCCCGTTATAGGTATTGTTGCCTCCATTGAAAGCCTTGATAGCTTACTATTGTACAGTGCATTGCAAGGAATCTAGGCTCCCTGCTAGTAGGCTCAGCATTGAGGCAGATTTGGCCTGGCCTCTTCGCAGTAGATTACAAAGTGCTTCTATCCAGTAGTAATACTCTCGTAAACGGTCTAGGCGGAACTGGAAGCGGAGCCTAATCCATCTCACGAGCCTCACCTGTGAGCACGTGGGGCGCAAGTTTGCCACAGCCACATTTACCGATCTCCGGTGCAAGATTCAAGTCGCTTTGTGGGTAAAGCCTTGGACCCTAACTACAGTTGAGAAAGTTGCTTGTTTGGGCAGTTGGGCAGCTACAATGTGCCTTGCCAAGTAAGTCAGCGGGAGTTATAGCTATGACATCTTCAGCCCACTCTGGCTCTTGGTTTCTTTTTGGGGCCATTTCCACTTGAGACCCAGATCAGTTGTTTTAGATTGGGCTCACCAAACAAAAAGTAAATGAATGTTTAGTTAATTATTAAAAAAAAAAAAAAAAAAAAAAGAGGGAAACAAAAAGCCTTAATGACTCTTGCCTGTCACCCCCGGAGGGGTACTCCGTATGCTTCAAAGACACAAGAAAAAAAAAGCAACTGAGGCATATCTATCGCACCCCCACCCCGCGTCCCCGAAAAGCGGTCAAGGCGAAAAGAGACATAAATAACATGACTGCAAGCCAGGCGCGAGGCGGGGTTTTGGTCGGGTCGCGTCTTGGGGGGGCCGCGGGCGCGTCAGCTGTGCCTTTTGGACCCCTGTTCGGCCAGCGAATCCCACCATCAGATGCGGTTGCAGGCCAAAAAAAAAAAAAAAAAAAAAAAAAAAAAAAAGTGCAGAAGCAGCAGTCGCAGGAAGCAGAAGCGGTATAGGTATAGGCAATGTCGATAATGCACTTCCTCGCATACTGCATATTCAGGTGTAAAGAGACTTGACCTTGCTATACAAAAGTTAAATTTTCATGATATTGCGCTACAATTGGATCGGGTGCGTAACCAAGTACTTGAATCTGCGTCATCAAGGGTCCCCGCCCCTCTCCCCCATTTTCTTACACCGCTCCGCTTTCTGCGAGACAAGTTTCTTTCCGGAGGATCTACTGTGAGTCTCAGAGGGGGTGTGTTATTTTGCGTGATGGCTATTAATATATCTATCTGTCCGCGGAAGTAATAGTGACATTTTGCCGAGTGAGTGAATTATTTTATCTGCCCAGGCAGGGTCCTTTTCTTCCGCTTGATATTTTTTTTGACCCTCTCTACGGTAACTTTCTGTTGGCTTGCTTGCTATAGGGCCAAGACCTAGACCCATGTCACATCGTGACAACCAACCCACCGCAACTGCGGGCAGCGCGGATAGACAATCAAGGTCCCTACACCATCAATCAACCCCCACTTACAAGGCACTGGAATTCATGCAATGCAGTACGGAGTAGAGGGAGGGTGTGGGCGGTAATCGCCTTGTGATCTGCCAAATGTAGAGGGTAGAGCTGATGACCGGGGAATCACTGCTCGGACTTGATATCTTGAATGCTGGCCATGTTGCCAGGACATCCGGATTGTTTGTGGGTTGGTGATGATTACCGGTCTGGCCCACTCCACTTTGATTTTTTGTGGTGCTTTTGATGGAGCGCGTACGTACGGTAGTGACTGCCAGGCTTGCCAGGTACTGGATACCTTGATAGATATCTATTCTTTGACATCCCGAGGAGAAGAAGCAAAGGGTTTACTTAAAAGTGTCGGTAGAGTGATGTTTTGTGACCTCATACAGTGGGCAGGCAACTCAAGCGAGAACTCATTCAATGCATGCCGATAAAGTATTCTTCTGCAATTGACTGGAACTATCATCCCCGAGGTACCTCCATCTCTCAGCCCCAGCATCGCTGGGTATGGTACCTTTGGTGTTGGTCGGAGTTTCACCCGGGGTTAGGGTATATGTCTCATGCAAAGACGGAAAGAACCGAGTTCCTTGTGCCGTCCGGATCTCCACACCTCTTTTTTTTTTTGTGTGCCGCAGGAGCGAGACACGTTCTTGGTCATTTATTTACCTTGCCTGGGTAAGACAAGGCAAAAAGAAAGAAAAAAAAAAACCTTGTCTCGGCGTCTCAAGTTCACCGACTTTTTCTCGGAGCAGAATGCCGCTCATGTCTAGTATTGCTGACCTCAGCAAGAAACAAACAAATCCCCCGTCGTCTCGATCTATGGTCTCTGACCGCGATCGGCTCGTGACATCGTCCCACATCAGTTGCTACTCCCAAAACCTACAGCTATTCGGCCGACACATCAGGAACAGTCGAGACTAGAGGGCCAAGAGCTCACTCTCTCCCAACTCTCGGTTAGCTGTTTTGAGACGTGCCGGGAGGAGTACCGAATCCAGAGCTGACCGGTAACTGTACGCTCGGCTCGGGGCATGTGAGCTGTTGGGGTTTGGCTTGTGCTCACGACCAGAAATTGGACACGCGGTCTCAACAGGGTATGGGTTTCGCCCGCCATGTGCTGAGCAGAACGGGACAAAAAAAGGAGAACAAGCTTCGAACCTTGTGCATCTAAATATCGGATGATGGACGGCGGTGTCGAGACGAAACCACTCGTCACCTGCAATCACAGGAATAACCATGGCCTGCTAACATTGAGGCCTATTTCCGAATGAGAGTAACCGCGGGTCTCAGTATATGTGCCATATAGGTGCCCAAGTTAGTACGGATGGCAACGCCAAGGAAGGATTTTGTTCCGTTATTTGTCTGACAGAGTTTATCCTTGGTCCTTGACTGTTTGTCAGTCACGGAAAAAAAGGGTTTGTTCTCTTAAGGCTGAGAGCCTGTTGGCAAGAGAGCCTTTCTGACGACGACACTGACTCTGTATACTCGCACGAACAAGGGGTGCCGGTTGACAGATTTCTAGAATTTCTACTGGAACCACCCTCCGTGCACCAACGAGGAGGCAACCCGATACTTCGCACCAACCTGATGATGTACCCGGTATCTTACTTTCGAGTGGACGTGGTAAACACGCCCCCGGGTCGGCCACGGTCCTCGTCCGTGTCATCCCTTAGTCGGGTCGGCGGACATCGGACGGCGGTCCCAGCCAGTGAGTGCCCTTCGAGTTCTTTGCTATCTTCATTCCATGTTTGCGCCTGGGGAAATTAACGTATCTGAATATTATTTAAATTTATCTGTTCAGATAATTGTCTTCTTTTTTTTCTCCTTTTTTTTTATTTGTTGCTTTACTCATGACATGCAATTCTGATACTTACCCCAGATATGCCAGCCCAGCCGGGTATGTGCTGTTTCGCAAACAGACATTCACCCCCCTTGGAGCTTTACTGCGGACATAAGTGGTACGTGAACCGGTTCTCCTCATCAAAGTTTCGCTCTGTCAATCCTGCACAGAATTCCATTCCTTGTAGCAACAATCTATTGTTTTGTCAAAGAAAATGTCAGAAGTCGACGAGCCCACACTGTCCCAACGTACGGACCAGCTCGTATTACCTCCATGTTACCTGTTTTCAGAAACAAGTTCCCCCTGAATGAGTTTGCGGGTTATGGCAACCCAAAGAGCCTATGGTCGCACACAAGGGCTTCGAGGTCTCAGCAGTTGATCATGGGCTATTTTCGGCAAACCCCCGGGGTTGAGAAACCATGATTAGCCAGCTGACCGTTTCTGGCGGCGATGAGAAAACATTAGGCCTTTCATCTGATTGAGAAGCAACAAGCCCGCCCCCAAGATCCAATTCTGCATCTGATCCGACGCAAACCGCTATGTTGAGTGTGGGGAAAGGGGGAGTAGGGAAGACCGCTCGGGTTCCAGAGGGGCTATCCGACGGCTAGTGCTAATCTCACGTGCAAGAAAGAAAAAAAGAAAGAAAAGAGAGAAAGCAGCCGCCGGTAGCCTAGTGGCAGTCCATATCATACTAGCTAAACCTAGCGAAACAGCTTGATGCCACTGTACTCTGGCGAGGAAAGGCGTGTGACATGACGCAGCTGCCCACCATACAAAAGGCCCCTCTGACAAACGAATGGGCGGCGTGTGTGTCACGCAACGCCCTGCGGAAAGTCTAAACGCTACTGCAATACATACAAGCAAAGTATTACAATAGTTACGCCAAAACCCCGGGATCCCTCTGATTTCGAATCACCGAGTCAGCTCTTTTGTACAAGTTCATTCTTCATACCGTACCTTACATTCGCTGGGTCTTTTTGCTTGGTCGCCACCACGTGTCGAGCACATGCAAAAAATAGAGGGATAGATTGAAGCTGGGGCGGATATGAGACTGTTCACACCCAAGTCAGTGCTCGAGGATCCAGACTTGGGTAGAGTGTGGCCCATCACGCCTCGCACTACCCCGGATAGATCTCGACTCGAGGTAACACATCCTCACGCAAGGAACATGTATTGAACCTGACACGCAAAAGGTCCGTTTTCTTCTCTCACCTCCCCCGATCAATCCCATCGGGGGAGCTTGGCGGGTGAGGATTCGCTGCATCACCAAATTAGAGGGAGAAAGAGAGACAATACTCACGCCCCGGAAGGATTCCCGAATCCAGTGCTATTGGGCAGTATGATTCAGGCACGCACACACCGAGGGCTATGCTCGTGTCGCAGCGGGCAGGCAACTATCATTAGGGGGGGTCTTGGCAAGGCAGATGGGCAAAAATGGGCAAAACAAACGAAAACCTCATTTACCATGGGCATAGCTGACAATATCACCGCCAAGCAACCACTAAGCACCATGATAAAATTCCCTAGCCCGAACACCGAATTACCTACGACCTAGGTTCAAGACGGAAACAAATTCATCCTCCCCCGCCATATTGGGCAACCATACGAGACGGCGTCGCCGCCATAGACGGTTCAGCCCGCTAAGAGAGAAGGGTTCGAGTCGGCGCACTTCTCATCAACCCACCCCATCAAGCAACTCATCCTTCCCATCTCCCAGTTTATCTCCGCACCACCTAACAGTAAGCCACCACCCCACCCATCCCTCAAGCCCTCCGCCCGGGGAATTTTCCATTTGAGGGGGGGGGGGGGGCTTTTGGGCCTTGTAACCAAACACCACGGAGAAGCTAGCAGCCCTTGCAGCCCTAGGCGACGCAGGGGAGCGGCCTGTGCGTGCCCCCCTTGGACCATCCCAAGTCTTGCGTCCAATCTAGTCTACCTACCTAGACCTACCTAGTCAGGCCAAGTCTCGTAACCTATGAATGCTAAAGGAAAATATGCCAGAAGAGGGCTCGCAATCCAAGTCCCACAATCACCCCTCCGAAGGGCGCACCTGTATCGAGAAGTCTGCCGGTCATTGCCGGATCCAGGCCCGGAAATGGCATCTTCTGGAACGGTCTCGGGTCACGCGGTGGCTGGTGCGTCTCACCAAGCTATTCTTCAACTTCACACTGGTGTAGTCCGAGCCATGTATGCGTCCCGCGTCACGTGGGATCTTTTCTGAGTTGAAGCCTCCCAGTGTGTATGTGTGCAAGGTGTGGTATTAGAATCAGGCTAGTTGAAAGAATAGCTAGCGAATGATCCTAGACAAGCGGCTATGATGCCAGTCATGATCTTTCAGTCGCGGACTCACTACCATATATTGTTACAAACTCTTGTGTAAGTCAAATATACATGCCAGCTTGAGGAAGGAATATCTGGTCCTGAAACAAAACCTGTATATCGATCCACTCAGATCAATTTAAGCCCCGTAATAGCCCGTGGCGAAGATCAGCTCTCAAGATGATAGGATCGTCAAAGTACCAAAGAGACGGCAAAATCTGTAGATATGAGAGAAGAAAGATTGCCAGTCAGCTCAATGGGTTCGGGTTACTTATTACGTCAGTGTCGCCCTCCTCATCGAGTCAGCCTCATCCTGGTCGCTGAGTCTGATAGAAAGGATCGAGATGACCCAGCCGGTGTCAGTATTGATACTTTTCTGGAGTCGACAGGTACAGCGACAAAACCTTGGACCACCCTCTCCCAGAAACTCCCGCGCCTGGCTGTCAAGTATGCTGTCAGGCTCCCAATTTCTCATCATTCCCGAGAGAAATGGAGGATAGTCTTTGTAAAAGTCTGCGAACTGGAAGTGCTGCACTCTTGCGTAGGTTTCTCGACTCGAATACGTGACTCGAGCAAATAGCTCAAAGACTGCCCTCTGTTCATTTCGAAAGCACCGTGAACCTTGGTTGAGAATCTCTCCAATTCGAAAGCACACTCGAAGGGCAGCAGCCTGATTTGACACACTGCTGATTGAGGACGTGGCTCTGACTCCAGTGTTGTTTCCTGTACCGCTAAGCATTGTCGAGCCTCTGACCGAAGTTGTAGGCTGAGAAATCCTGTCAGCCCTATTGTTGCTCGTCTTGATCAGGCTTGTGGAAGTAGCCATTGGTTGTTGTATAGACCCATACTGCAGGACTGGCTGGGAAGGGTTATGCTCGTGAATCTTGCATGCATCTGGCTTGATCAAAGCCATGACCTCATCCCAGTCGACTTCGTAATCCAGTATGTCACAATTCTGACCATCGGAGTCGCCTTGGCCGTTCTTGCTAGTTGAGTCTTCATCCTGGCTGACCAGTGGTGATCTCCGAAGTTTTGGATCATACTCATCAGCATCACGCGACTGTCTGTCCATGGCTTCGAGTACGCTGAGAGGAGGTGTCTGGTGTGATTTAGTGTCCGAATCTCCGTTTACAAGTTTGCCCATGTCATCCTCCATATCGGAATCCAAGTCAAAGTCGGAGGGCAGTACCACGTTGTCTTGAGGGGCTCCATGTAAGACAGCGAGCCTATCACCCTTGATGCCTACCACAGCTGCCTTTTTATAGTATGTTTCGTCCCCCATGCCGGCTTTTTCAACGCACACAGGTGGCAGAGCCTCGCCACAGCCGACTCGTTTGACTGTTGCGCCGAGAGAAGTTCGACCAGAGCCGGTCGGCTTGCAAACATGAGGCGATGAAGCTGAGGCTTGAAGAACGGCAGCGGTGTGACTATGGTGACACTGGGTGGCCCTGTCCGAGACCCCATCGCCTGGTCTGTGTATCAAATTGCCTTTCATGGTGTCAGAAGCTGCATCTGATTTGACAGTTGGGCTCGAGGACTCCAAGTAACGTTTGTCGTGGATTCGAAGGTTCTGCGTAATGGCAAAGGGTGTTGGCCTGGACGGGGATGAGAGGTTTTGCAGCCTCGCACCGTGGCACGCGGCTGGCGAAGACCTGGTGACTGGGGCTGTACAAAGGGCTTTGACGACGTTCCGAGCGTCACATACTGGCTGCAAACCTGACCGTTTTGATGGCTTCTGCTGCTCTTGGACGCTGTGAGATTGTGGGAGTGAGCAGGTGAGATTGGTGTCAGGCAGAAGTTGCGCAGAGGAAAATTCGGAAGACTCTGTGCTGGGCGTCCAGGCCAAGGAATGTTCTACTGCGAGTTGCATGGTCAGCTGGACGGACTCTCTATTGTAGATTCTCAAATTCCATCGGGGTAATTCAGTACTTACCCATATTTGCGCAATACCATGCTAAACATGAACCGAACTTAGCGACAGAGAGGTCCCGAGATGATTAGAGACAACCAAAGGGTGGTTGTGGGCGGCTAGTGATGTAAATCTTGGTTTCCATTCGGAAGAAACCTGGGGTCACTATATGCTTCATGAAGGAAGGTGCGACCACCCAGATCTTTCACATAAAAGGTCTTGACCCAGGAGAAAAGGAAGGTACCTTGACTGTGTAGCATTAGATAGTATGACGTAGTGGAGGCAAGAGCTTTGAAGAATCTACTTACCTACCTCAGGTAGGTAGGTACCTAGCCAGGATGAGATACAAGAACATCACTCTGTCCCTCTAACTTGGGTCCCTTTGCCGAGAGCGAGGTGGTCTCATTCTTTGACTGTCATACCGCGAACCCAAGTACAAAAGCCCAGTGGCAGTACGAATAGCCTCGATGGGCTTTTTGATGGTCATTTGGTATTCATTCATTAGCGGTAGCATCGGGCTATCTTGCGAAAAAAGCGGACTTCAGCACCGAGTCGGACCCTCTTTCCTGGGAGGAGGCCTGTAGTTAACAGATGTTTCCCAAACGCGTGAATGTATTACTTGGTACCTACCTTGCCTACCTAGGTGTGTATGACATGAACCAGCTAGACAGCTTTCTCCATTCGCCACGCATGTAAAGGTCAATCCACCCCAGAAAAACTATAAACGACAAAAAATAGGTATACATAACAAACAATGCTTCACTTGTCCGCGAGCTCAATGTGCGCCCCACTCACACCCTTTCCGCCCTTGCCGCCGATCCCAACCACGGGCAGCAGCACAAAGTACATGACGGGCTCCAGTGCCGCCAGGAGGGCGTAGAGGCCCACGAGGACGGCATTGTCGATGATCTGGTCCACGACCGGGTACGCCGTGGACTGCCGGGCCTGGGGGCTGACCCCGTCCTCCTCGGGATCGCCCATGAACCGCGTCAGCGCCGCCACCTTGACGGCCGCCATACACATCCCCAGCGTCCAAAACACTACTGAAGTAGCCATGGCGGCGCTCCGCTGCAGAGGTAGGGTCTGATCGCTCAGGCCGCGGACGGTGACAACCAGGAGCGTGCCCACCGTGGCGAAAGGCAGCAGTGCGACGCCCAGGTTTGCGGCGACCAAGCGGCCCACCTCGAGCAGCTGCATGCCCACGGCGGCGACGGCGAAGAAGTAGTAGACGCCTAGTGTCCCGCGCCGCACCAACTGCCTCGGGTTGCCGGCTCTTGGACGGCCCGTCTGCTCGGTTGCGGGAAAGACGATGGCCAGCAGCAGCAGTGCCGTTATGAGTAGCCATGTAGGTAGTGGCATCAGGATGGTGTCGAAGAAGCATTGCGTCGGCAGAGGCCTCGAAATGCCCGAGACTGCGTTCTGAGTATTAGGGAGGTCGACTGTCAGAATATTGTGTACTCGACGTGTTCAAACCTGTTGGCTCCGGGCGAAACTTACAATGCCTTCTGGCCGGTTTGTGCAAAGTTGTGACATGATGGTATTGTATCCTAGTTACTGTGCGTTTCCGAGTCTTGTTCGTTGCTGTTTTGTTGAAGCTGTTCCTCACATCTATAATGGCCTATGTTGCAATAGGGGTTTCGTGAGCGAATATGTGCAAAGGAAAAAAAAGAAGAAGAAGAAGAAAGCAATCACTCATATATTGGTCTCTATCAACTGTTTGTCCCAAGGTTGCAGTTATATCTAAATATCCACTGGCCACGGCCTCAGCAATAATCTACAAAACCTAAGAGCTCCTTGTGAAACCGGTTGCTTCGAGTAAATCACATGCGGTGACTTTTTTGGTGTTTCAGCACCTCTAAAGCCGGCGTCATGTCATGCAGTGCCGGTAGATCGTGGATCTGCAACTCCTCGCTGTGGCGAACCCATTTTAAGACTGGCAATCCCTTCATTTGTTTTCTTTTTCTTTCTTGACTCTCAATTTTCCGGAGTGGCCAACTGCAATAATCCGCCACTCAGCAGAAAAAAAAGAAAAGAAAAAAAACACAAGTCGTGAGTTTTGACATTTTTTACGGGTTGACTATGGGTGTCAGACAGCAAAAAGGAGAGATCACACGGGCTCTGTGGGCTTGTGCGTGCGGCTTTAAGGTTATAAGCATAACATGGGAGCTTAAGCTGGTGGGTAGGCCTGAGCCTTTTGAGATCATTATGCAAGAGCCGGTACATCTTCGCAGGAACAGGAAGCAGAGATGCCGATGAATTTTGGGCCACGTTGAACAGCATTCGTGATTATTTATCATGCCTCAGTTTGGATGCCCGCATCTTCAATAGCTGGTACTCTCCAGGAAATATATATGTTACCTGTCGGGCATCTTGCCTACCTTAGGTACCTAGGTACCTAACTATTTATTTACTTACATATACCTACCATAAATATCCAGGGTACGCAAGCATGTGCCGTTTGTCCAAATTATTGCCCGGGTTTCTGCAGTCATCACATATTCAGCACGGACGACACTCACTTTGCTGATCCATTTGACAGCTGATCAGCAAAGATCAAGGGGCCCCTAAACAAAAACAAGCGTAAAAAGATAGAATATAATGTATACCTTGCGTGGGTGATGACAAGCAGCCAAAAATAAAAAATAAAAATAAAAATAAAAATATTGCAGCTCGGAGACCCCTTTTGTCAATATTATGATATTATCTACTACGTAAAGTTATCAAACCAATGTGATGCGCTGCAGCTTTTGACGACCTGTTTGTCGTCACCCACAGCGCCCGTCACTCAACACCCTATTCAGTAACTCTCACCCGTCCCTAGCCTCTTCAATAGCTTCGACTGTATCGCTTTAAAAGAACATCATTGGCCCAGCCATGAAAATCAACGCAGCAATGGGGACCGCCAATGCCGTCCCCAGGGACGCCTTGCCACCACTTGGAGAGGCACCGTTGCCGGGAGTATCACCGTGCGTGCCCGACCCGCTCTTGAAGCGGTAGCTTGGGTCGTTGGTGATGTTGACGAGGTTCTGCGACACGACCGTGTCCGGCGGAGCGTAACCCCCGCCGTTCGTCACCGCAGCCGCCACGTTCTTCCAAAAGTCGCACGATGTTTTGGGGCTCTGCGAGTCCGAGACCGTGCTGAAGGACAGCGTCCCGACGTCCAGGACTCCCGTCACCTGCTCCTTGCTGGTGTCGGGCTGATCCCACTGTATGGTCGGCACGGTCGCGTTGCGGACGCGCTTGGTGTTTGGATCACCCGTCGTGATGTACGACGTCATGTAGCTCTGATAGTTGACGCTGAGACCGCTGTACACGGCTGCGGTGAGGGGCGTGAACAGAGACACTAGGGATCCCATGACTGTGTTTAGGGAGGTCAGGTTTTGGTTGTAGAACATGGTCAACAGGTCCGAACCGTACGTGCCCGGCGATACCGAATACTGCATGTTCCAGACGCGGCGCGAGGTGCCATTCCTGAGATACTCAGTCATGGACCTGCCGTAGCATGTAAAGGAGCTGTCGCGCAAAAACGCGGCAAAGCGCTGCGCCTCGGTGAGGTACGGTCCTTGCACACCCAAGCCTACCGCCGGGTAAGCCTTGAGGATGAGGTCGGTGATTCCCAGCTCCTTGACATACTGGGGATACCGGTTCTCGATGAACGTGGTGAACTGTGAATCGGTTACAATGTTGGCATCGGCAAAGGGCGATGTCTCGTCTGCGCAGTGAGACACGATCATGGAATCCAGATTCCAGAACTTGCCAGAAGAAAGCTCAAGAACAGGAAGCTGTCTAATGTAAGAACCGTCCGCTGATGGTCCAACAGGCGAAGATCCCTCCGGCACCATGCCCGACAGAGCGTCGTTGGCTTTTGTCAAGTCGGCTACGCTGGCCTTTCTCAAGCAAGAAAGTCCTTGACCCTGACAGCCGGCTTTTGTAGCGAACCCTTCAAAAACCCGCTGGATTTGACCGTCGCGGTCCCA
Source organism: Pyricularia oryzae 70-15 (assembly GCF_000002495.2). Classification (NCBI taxonomy): domain Eukaryota; kingdom Fungi; phylum Ascomycota; class Sordariomycetes; order Magnaporthales; family Pyriculariaceae; genus Pyricularia; species Pyricularia oryzae. The sequence goes on along the minus strand of NC_017844.1, from coordinate 2,084,294 downwards.
CATCGATTCTGATTATCCAAAATAGTCAGCAACGCTTCTTCTTCTTTTTCTTCTTCTTTTTTTTTCTGCCATAAAAGTCCCCGAGTATCAGCCAGAGCATGACTTACGGTAAGAGGTCGAAAGCAAGATGGCCTTTGAGAACAAGGGATCCAGCTTGCCACCTTGGGCAACAATGTGATGCATCAGAGACCCAGCACCGCTTGCTTGCCCAATGGCAGTGACGGCGCTGGGGTCACCACCGATCGCGTGAATGTTATCCTTCACCCACCGAAAAGCAGCCCTTTGGTCCCACAGGCCGGCGTTGGGCAGGCCTTCTTTCTCCATGGTGGTTCCCGCGAGAAACCCGAACCCCCCGAGTCTGTAGTTCATTGCCACGACTATCGTGTTGCCACCGGAGCTTTCGATGAGACCCGATCCGTCATAATAAGGGAATGAGGGCTGGAAGGCGTCCTTGCTGCCAAAGAGATAACCGCCGCCGTAGATGTATACGGCCACAGGCAGCTTCATAGATGGGTCTTTCAATGCCTTGGCGGGAACGTAGACATCGAGAAACAGACAATCCTCTTTGCCTCCTGCGAACAGCGGAACAGGTTCACCACCCAAGCTACAGGAAGTTTGATCTTGTTAGCCCTGGGACGTTTGAGAGAGTTGTAAGCCTAGTCTAGGTACTAACAATTGGTTCGGGGCTCCTCCGACTGGAGCGGTGCCGCCATTCCCGACGAAATTTGCCCCTGCTTGTGCAGTCTGTATACAATGAGGTCCATAGCTGCCGTCCTGGACACCGTTCTCATTCTGGGGCGCGGCAGGTTTTGCCCATCTCAAGTTACCGACGGGGGCGGCCGCGTAACGAATGTTTTTAAACGTGTAACTGAAACGTTCCAAGACGGTCGTCAGGGTCAGTAATGCATCTGTTGGTTCCTATTCCTGTCTCCGTCTGTAAAGGCGATGAGGCTTACATATCTCCAATGGAGCTGTAATTTGTCGCTCTATAAGCCGCATAAGGTAGGGTAAAGACAGGCAGCTGTCCATCCGAGGGGAGCATGACCGACGGATCGGCAGCAAAGACGAAGCCAAGCCCCAGCTGGAGGCATAGCAGCTTCATTTTGTGAGCGTACATTTCAGATCCACAGGCGAAAGAGCCTGGGTGCAGCTCGAGATGAAGTTTAAGGGGGATAAGGGGTTAGGACAAAGGATGAGTAAAGCAGCTTATTCCCAGTTCCCAGAAACATTAAGAGATTGTACCCCCAGCGCATCATGGCGCGGAGGAGGGCGAGTGGCACAGTTAATAAGATTTCCATGCCCGCTTACTAGAACCTGTAGAGAGAAATAAACTCATCCATGTACCTGGCGGTGAGTTCTACTCGTAATCGAGGACAATCCCAGGAAGACCTGAGAGGTCCGAGAACGAAAAAAAAAAAATGAACAGACGGAGAGGAAGTTGGGATGATTTGCTGCGCAGCCATGATCCCAGAAGATAGCAAGCAGTTTTCATAGTTTATCTGGTGATGAGTAGTAGGCAAGCCGTATAGTACGTAGATTCACAAAGCCCCGAGTCCCATCTGGTGCCCGCCACTTCTGGCAGAGCAATGGCCGGCCTGGCTTTGGTCATTGGAGAAGAGCCCATTTCAGGTTTATAAAAATGATAAACTCGAAGATCATGGGGGACCATTGAGGTAGGTTGAGACTACCGGGCTCCCCAGGCATACAATGCGACGACACTCTAAAAATCGAGATGTCATTGGGCATACCAAGCCGGAGACGCGTGAGAGCGTTGCGCGTCAATCAGGCTCAGTCGACTGAATTCAAGTCCGTGTACAGTTGCCAGCTCGGGCTTTCGAACGGTGCTTGCATGGTGGCGTCGTGGCAATTGCCAAAGAAATGCAATTTTATTTCATCTACTGGCATTTGGCGGGAGTAGTTGCCTACCTAGATTCATGAGGCACAATCAATGCTTTGGGCTGTCACCCCAAGTCGAATTGACATTGAAGGGTCTGTGGGAATCAACAGTTTGTACAACAGTGAGTAGAAGAACTAAATCATAGTTACGCGAGTAAGATGCGTTCCTGATTTCATCTCTGGGCCTGGCGCGTTTTCCCCCACTTGACGATGGATGCTCTGGCTTGTCTGGCTCAAACAAGTGGGTCCGTCAGCCCCACTGTCGTTTTTCCTTCCGTACTTTGTACGGTAATTAATTACGTGAACAACTCAAGAGGTGGGTAGATAGGTGTCTTGGACCAAACAAGGCCCGGACTCTGAATATTTTAATCCGAGAATCCGTCAACCTTGTAGAAAATCTAACTACAATGGGGTTCATAGAATCTAAAAGTAATAGATTCATGGATCAAATCAAACCTACCAACCCTACGTCCGTATTTGTCGAAGTTGTCCCTACATATGTACATCGAGAAACCTCAATGACGATAACGACCAATGATGCGATGGCGACCTTGTGACGTCGGTTGCCGATTTTACTTTGGCTTCTGGGTGGGGCGGTCCAGCACCCCTCTTGGCGTTCACTGGCTTGTGGCAACGTCGCTGGACTGCCTTAGAACTACCTAGAATAGAAGCATTCCAAATAATTATCTGCTCTGAAGCGCGGCATCAGATTTGTAATTTTAAGGCCGACCTCCGAACCTAACAACGAAGCTAGGCAGTTGATCAGAGATCGTATTGATCATCTAAAACTACCTACTTGTGCATCACAACCGATTATTTGGAATCACGTAAAAATTTGGTTCAATAAGAACAGATTGAAATCCCCAACGGAGACTGATTGCATTCAAGACAAAGTAAAAGCTCTCTAATCTCCTCACTACTTTAATTGTTGCTCGATGAGGTTCCTGCGATACTCTACGTGGCTCAACACTTTCCAACTCATCACGCACCTAACTCGAGTTCGAGCCGAACGCCAGATACCCATCTCCATCAAAACCTCAACTAATTCTTCTTTGCTCCGGTCATCTATGCCGTCTATCCCTTTCTTTGGCAGCTTCTTTAGTTCCACTTCCTCCAGCTCCGACAAGATGACCTACCCTGTACAGAAGTCTGACGACGAGTGGCGCGCAGTCCTTTCCAAAGGTAAGATTCTCTTAAGGTTTTTTTTCTTCTCATCTCCTGCAGCAGTCTCAAGCACCCACCTAACACTTACGCCCACACACAGAGCAATTCCGCATCTTGCGTGAAAAGGGCACAGAGCGACCTGGCACCGGCGAGTTCGACAAGCACTCGCCCAAGTCGGGAGTCTACACCTGCGCCGGCTGCGACGCCCCACTGTACAAGGCGAGCCACAAGTTCTCGTCTGGCTGCGGGTGGCCCGCCTACTTCGACAGCGTCCCCGGCGCCGTGACCAGGCACGAGGACCGAACGCTGGGCATGACCCGCGTCGAGATCGTCTGCTCCAACTGCGGCGGCCACCTCGGGCACGTATTCAAGGGCGAAGGCTACCCGACCCCCACCGACGAGAGGCACTGCGTCAACAGCGTTAGCCTCAAGTTTTCGTCCGAGGATCAGCCTGTGGATAAGGGTGAGGCCAAGGAGAGCAAGGCTTGAATGGGGTCGGGAGTGTTGCTCGGGTAGCATAGTGTTGCGTTGGAGTTGTCATGGTTGTAGGTCTGCATGCGGCGTTGATTTGTTTGGGGGATATGCCTTGGAAAGCAGGCAGTATATAAACAACACTGTCTTTCTTCAATTATACCATTGGGTAACTGCTCTTGATGTTCAATTTGTACCTTACCTGGCTTTGAAGCCGACTGCTAATTGAATGGCAATATTGGCGATGCGGTGCATCGCCGTCATCCATAACAGTTTGTCAGGCAATGCTCTTGATCAGAGGTGAATCAGCTAGACAGCTACAGATAAATGAATGAATCAAGTAGGATCAAGACAGCCCAGTCCGCACAATGTCCCGTCTGTTTGCCCCACGTGCCTCTGATACGTGCAGTGCCGACAGCATTCTTTCTTATTGTCATTATTGTTCCTATTGTGTCTTTTCAATCCCGAACAGGAGACAGCACGGGAGTGAATTGACTGAAGCTTCTAAGACATCACGAGTTAATCAGCAAAACTTGACACCAAAAGGGGGTGTTCTTAGTTTTCCACGTTAACATCAATAAATTGTCGTATAAATAAAGCCATTGACCAATAACAATATGGATGCGATGTATAGCCTGTTAGCCTACCTGAGGGAGCCATGACTGAATCCCCTCAACGTGCTGTCCGTCGATTTCCATATTTGCCTCGTGGGCAGGTACGCACTCCAAGACAAAAGGAAAGAAGAAAAGGACACCTTCCGAGGTGTACCTATAACGCACATGGCACAGCTGCTCACGAATATACTCTCTTCCCGTATATCATATGCATTAACTACTGCAGAATTTCTGCAATATTGGTATTTTCCCCCAGCCTCCCCAGTAGCTTAATGTCATCGGATATGGCCACCCACATGCTTAGCCCTTTCTATATCCCCAGCAACGAAAAGCAAACAATACCAAAAAAAACCTACCTCTATAAAGATGATTCACAGGTTGGTGCACTTCCCACACACAACCACAAATGCAAGACCAGTCACCAGAAAGCGCTTGTGCTGCAGCCGGTCTGTCAGGTCTTGTCCCTCGCTTTATTTCCAAAAAAAAGAAAAAAAAGTATATATACCTCCATCAGGACGACCTTACGTTCCCTGTTCGATAAGTTTGCTACAAGCCAGCACTCGAGAAACAGACACATCAAGCTTAAGACTCCCATCGTCACATAAATCGCCCTTGACAAACAGGTTCTACTTGGTAGGTGTCTCATCACACACAGACAAGAGTCCACCCAGTCACTGCATGCGCAAGGGAAAGCTTGACAGCTACTGACAAGACACATCGAAAAGCCTGGCAAGCCACCATTCTGCAGCCATCAACAACTGCCCAGGAGCATCCCCAGCCTACCGCCTAAGAAGAGCAGCAGGATGCCCGTCACAACCCGATCCGCCAGCCGTCGCATGGCAGCGGCACAAACCGCCGCCGCCAAACCCTCCCAACCGCGCATCAAATACCGGCGCGTCAACGGAAAACCCGGGCTCCTCATCAGCCCACCGGAATGGGTCACGCCCACCCGCCGGGTCGTGCTGACGACGGGTGCCAGGGGCCAGAGGCTCACCAGGATCCGCGGTCCTGGAGACCGCTTGTTGGTCCGCGTCCCCGACAAGGAGGCAGCCACGAAGACGTCGAACCGTCGCCTGAGCACGTTCGTCAGGGCTGGTCGGACTTGGATTCGCATCCGGCCCGCTGTCCAAGAGGCCGGTGGTGTGGCCACCGGCTCGCAAAAACAGGGGCAGTAGCCTCCATGTTTTTTACGGTCCCGACGGTCACCAAGTCAAGCTCGAAGGCCGATTCTTTTGCCATATCTGTTTTTTTGAGCAGCAGTCGGGATATTTTCAGCGCCAGAAATTTCTTGGCAATTTGGGTTGCTTTGGCTGATCGCTCCAGTCTCTCGATTTTGTTTCTGTTTCGTCTTGATATATCTTTCGTGGTGGAAGATATTGTGTCTGCATTTATGATACCCCTTTGCATCAAGCGAGTTTCTCTTGGGGTTAAAAAGATACTCTTACGATGAGTGCAACGCACGAGAAATCGGAGTTAGTCTTGGGTTTGCAGGTTATTGGAGTTGGGTTCTGATTTTCCTGGGTTTTATTAGCTTTTGTTTTCTTCTACTTTCGAGATACCCCGGGAAAAATGGCCATGGCGTTATGAACATGAAGGCTATCTTGAGTTACAAGCAAAAATTAGGACATGATGTTACTTGACGCATCCAAATTTCAGCGATGTTGTCATAACTGAGCTATCTCCAAGCAAATGGCTGCAAAATATGCAGAAATACAAAACCCACTTCATAAGACCCCAAATTAGTTAGTTGCCTATGATTCTGGGCTCTGGGGCCATCAACCGAGGTTGCGGCACCGCGTTTCCATGACCCAATCAAGAGGACAAATTTAAGGACCACCTTCTTTGCAAAGAGAACCCCAGATACGACCGAATTCGTCCGCATACTCAGCCAAGATTTCTTTCATGTCTTCCGAATTCGGTTCGTTCGCTGTCAAAACCGCGTCAAGTTTTCGTTGAGTGGCTCGAAAGTGCTCCATCCCCTTAGTGACGATATTTATGTAGTCTTGTTGCGAGTCGTCTGCAGGTTGATGGTGACTCGTGGTCAGGAATCCTGAGCGCGTACTTCTTAAGAGGCGTTGATAGTCGGCCTCATCCCCTTGCGAGTGCAGACGGGTGAGGCGGTCAGGCTTTGGCGTAAATTGATCGGGACGATAACCTTCTGCCTCTGTCCTGAAAACTGGTGGTGTCATGGGCCCACGGACTAGACCACTAAGGGGCAGATGGGCGCTGCCCACCAAATAACGAGCCTGGGTCGGCGGCTGTCCATGGTTGCTGATGATAGGCGCCCGTCGAGGTGCAAGGTCGATATGCTCTTGGTCGTCTCCGTAAATGTTATAAGGGGAATCGAAGCTGTCTTGAAACCCAAGGACTTGCGAACTTTGATCGATGGGGAAGTAAGGACTGGTGGTATCTGAGTACTGCGTCTGAGGCAATCCAGAGTGAACCTCTTGCGAAGAGGACATCCTTTCGGCAGTGGTATGTGAATCCGCTCTGTCTTTGGGCCGAAACATGGGCGAAATTCTCATTGCTGGCGATGGAATGCCAGCTACTCGACGCACAAGCTGACCTCTACCGTTGCGTTGCAATGGGCGGTAGGATACGGGGCTTAAAAACCTTCCCGGATGAAAGCCTGAATTCTGGCGTGATATTCCCAGCTGCGGTTGTGCAGAGGAGGGGCGAGTAAGCTGAGCAGAAGAAGGTCGGGGCAACTGAGTACACAAAGGCCGGAGGATACCGACAGGCATTTGAGAAGCAGAATGCGGGCGTGTGAGAGGAACCGCAGGTTTGAGAATCTTGAGCTTTTCGAGTTCGCTTGCCGTCTCCGAATAGTCGTCATTGCTTGCGAAGAAAACCTGCAGAGAGTTCGTGGTACCGTCGTCTGCCCTGCCATTGCCTGTTGCTGTTGAGGTGCCAGTTTCCGTCACAGTAGGCGCCCCGCGCCTCTTCAAAAAGTTGGTGAAGCTTGCCGAAGACGGATATTGCAAGGTGAGAGAGGAAAAGGCCCCCTCGGCCTTCTAGGACTCAGGAGCATCCCTCAAGGATCTTGCAAATCGGGTCAAATTGATGGACTCCTTTAGTTCATCATGGAAATGTCAGATGCGTAAGCTTGACCCAAGTAGAATGCACGACAAAGCACCAAGCGGGTATCAAATGTGCAGAACCCACAATGATATGGTTGCCACATAATACAGTCAGTGTTTGCTCTGTTGCAAATGATCCTGCTGTCCAGGATACGCCTGGCTGAAGCTGTCGCTCATCCTTGATAACAAGCTCGATCAGACCATCTAGTTCGAGAGTAGGATCTTCGCTGTTGTAGAGCACTTTCTGGAGGGGTACCACCACTGATGGCTTGACTGCAGTGAGCGCCGTGGGAATGGAGCGTCTTGTCGGCATATTTATCCAGCACAACCGCCGCTTCGATAAGGTATAGCGAGAACTGTGTGATGAGAGATCTCAAATATTGTCGTGACGAGGATATTGATGCAAAGCTGCCGCATCTTCCTGATGAAATCACCCACACAATCGAGTACAGAAAGCTCACATAAAAATGACCATAGAATGGGGAGTAGGGCGTTGAATGTGTATTCTAATTTTAGAGGCCAGAGGTTGGCAAGGAGAGCCACAATATCTCGATTCCGATGGCGACAGTGCTATCTAGAATGATGGATGGCTGCCTTTGTTGCCGGACGAATGCATACTGTGGTTGTTTGGTCTGCGCAACAAGGACATGCCTTTTATGCAATTACCAGTCTTACCTTACCTGCCTACGCCTAAGGGCAAAGATACAAAGGATCTTTACATTCACCTTTGCTGCCCCGCTTCAGGTCTTTTGGTTTGAAATTCACCTATCTAAGTAGGTAGTTGTCTAAGGAAGGTGCGAATACCTACCAATTCATACCTCACTTTTCGGCAAGGACTCCACTGCATCTAATATCACGTGCAATACTACATTGATGAATGCTGCAGGCACGATGGGCCCACCGGAAAGTCTCCACTTCGAGTCCACGTCTGGCAGCTTGTCAAAGTTCGCGTGGAATTGCATTTGGCCTTGTCGCGTCCAGCCTAACGTCGTCGGCGTCAATTGCAATTGCCTTTGCATGCCTGCTTTCAAGGTACCTCACGCCTGGCAGAGGTGCTTTCCGGTATTCCGCTTCACTTTATTCACTGAACGAGCTGGCTTGGGGCACTTCGGAAACGGGCAATCCGTTGGTATTCGAAGTTTGTTTCGGAAGCTAGATATTTATCCCGTATTGTCTTGCTTCTTTTTCCTTTCTCCTTAGGCTGTCGCTTCCCATTGCGCCGACGCCGCGTAGACATCAACTAGGCGCCCGACAGGCACGACATCATGTCGGTCGATTCGGATGATGGCGCCGAATCCTCGGGAGCCAACTCGCCCAGAAACACGTCTCGCGCATCGAGAGCCAGCAATGTCAACTCTAGGACAGCAAAAGCAAGCCCCGCCCAAAAGACCAAAGTGACGCATACTATCGACCGAACCCCAGAGTACGAAGAGTTCATCGCGAAGCTTAGAGCATATCACAAACAGCGTGGAACGTCATTTGAACCTGAGCCATGGGTCGGAAGCGCGCATCTCGACCTGCTCAAGGTCTTTAAACACGTCGTGGCCGCTGGTGGTTACGATCATGTTTCAGCGACGACGCTGGAATGGCGCAAGTTGGCAACGGAGCTGGGGCTGGATGTAACGGACAGGAGTGCCGCAGGTGTCGCGTACGCTCTCAAGTCTGCTTTCCTAAAGTACCTAGCTGCTTGGGAGATACAGACCATTCACAACAAAGAGCCACCGCCACCTCTCATCCTCGAGCATGAGTCCGCGAAAGGAGGTGGTCTTCTGACCCGTACACTCGAAAACTATACGCCGAAGAAGGCCGTTCCCGCTGCCGCTCGAGCCTCGAGTGTAGCCGCATCTGCTTCCGAGACCGACGATACGCCCGCGCGCAAGGAGACTCCACGGGCGGGTGGCACCACCCGAAGTCTCCGCGTTGCGCCGCCCCAACGGGTGATTTTCCAACCAGACACCGGCCCGTCCAGACAGACGCGCCATGCGGCAACACCAGCTCAGCAGCCGGCCCAATCGCAGCCCACTGCCAATACGCCGCCTGCGCAACAGCCCAAGACCCAATATCAGCCCCCGCCGCATTCCCATCCAGCACCGACCGCGGGCCATCCTCAGCCAGGACATCCCCCACCTCACATGGGTAACCAAGTTCGTGGGCCATCTGTAGCCTATAGCCCGCAGGACCCTGAGCTCATGTCGGCTCTTGTTCAGAACTTTGAGCCGCGTCTCGAGTCACCCATGCAGATGCGACCGGTTGAGACGCCAGCAAATAACCCTGTCGAATTTGAACGAAAACGTCGACAGGAGAAATTTAAGGCGGCTGGCATCAAGTCTGGGCAGTTGGCAATCCGGCCACCCCCTGGAAGTAAGTCAATCTACCCATAAGCCTGGCGGCTCATTGCATCGCATGGGATATCCTCGGCTAACATAAGCTCGCTGTAGCAACTGTCTTTGAGGGCCCTAACATTTATATGCGCTGCTTGTGTGCCCTTCGCTCTGGAATTCCATCCGAGCAGGCGTATGCATTGCATCACCTGGTCAAGATTTCTTTCGAGCGTGGTGACAAATTCAAATTTGAAACCTTTGCTGGACTTGCGGAGGGTCTTGTCGAAAAGGCTCTCGAGGTGGGCGGCTTGTACTTTGACGTGAACTGGACTGTCGATTACAGTGGTGACCCGGATGAGTGTGACCCCGAAGTACTCGATGGACTGAACGGTACCCCCGATATCCTTGATCGAATCGCCAAACTCCAGCCCAAGACTTATCTCGACAATATCCAGCCTGCCGACGCTGCAGACCGAATGGTGCACGTGACCGAAGCCGTACTGACTATCCGCAACATGGTCACGCTGCAGGAAAACGCGGTGCTCATGGCTGACTTCAATGTGCTAAGGGACCTCATCTGCATCATTCTCCATCTTCCTAACAGCGACACGATAGTTGAGATCAAACATCTCGCACTGGATATCGCAGAGCAGCTCGCGCCTTATATCGTCCTGGACACGGTTGACCCGTTGTACCAGACTCTTCTTGCACAACTTCACTCTACAGACCGTGGGATGATCCTCACATCTTTGCGAGCCATTGCGCGACTCTCAATCAACCTGGGTGAGACGAGTCAGCTTCATGATGTTCCAGCCAGTATACTACAAAACATCCTGGACTGGCTCCTGTTGAACGATGACGAAATGATCGACGCGTGTTTGGACTTCCTCTACACTTACACATCGCATTTCGTCAATGTCGAAACTTTGCTCAAGGACGTCAACGCCGGATACCTTGTCAACCACCTTGTCAGGCTTTTGTCCCATGGTGCAAAGAAGTTTCAACGAGAGGTGGTCCTGGAAAAAGAGAGCAAGCTGCCCTCTACCGACTTTGTACAACCTGTACCGGAAGATCTTCGCCAACAGCTTCTAGCAATGGAAGAGCCTGAAAGGTGTTATGCATGGCTCAAATGCTTGTTTGAAGAGGATCCCGAGTCTGCAATAACACAGATCGCTATATGGCAAGCATTTCAAGCAGCCCTCAGCTTTCCGTTGCAACAAATGTCCAGACCAATGATGGGTGCGGCGGAGTTCATTCGGAACGTTTCGCATGTCTTTACACATGCTGGAGCTCAAATTGTCAAGGAGCAAGGGGAGCGCGGTGAGATTCAAAGGTTCATCATCAAGGGTGTGAGGCCGCGCATCCGACCTATTGCTCAAGACGGAACGGAATACTTGCCGTGCATGTGGAGAATACCGGTGCCTCGAAACCCGAACGATCCTAATGCGCCGCTGCGAGTTGTTAACTGTGGCCAGCACTTCCTGACTCCCGAGAAGATGTACAACCACATTATCGATGATCACCTGAAAGAGTCGCGTGATCCTAGCGGGAAGTTCATGGCCAAGGAGCGCGACCTGTTCTGCGCATGGGGAGAATGCAACAAGTACTCACGCCCACAAAAGATGCAGCTTTCTACCTTGATGAACCATGTCAAGACACATTGCGCTGCGGCGCAGCAAACTGCGATCGTCTCCCTCAACATTGATGGCCGGCGCCCCAGACGTACCTTCATTGCGCGCCCCGCCAAGACGATCAACGTCTCTTTCGAGGAAACGGCCGCGGTGCGCGACGAACGTTCGAACCAGGCACAGGCTGCTGGAATTCCGTTAAGTTCAGCACTTGTTCTGCGCAACATTGCACGAAACGTGAGCAAGTCCGATGGGGGCGTGGAAGACTCATCATCCGAGGGCGGAGATGCTAGTGGAAAGACGCTCGAGCTGCTGTTCCGTCCAGTTACTGCTAGGCTTTGTGAGATCATGATGAAGAACTGGCTCCTTGCACCATATGTCACGCAAATCTTGGAGATTACACGAGACAACTATTAAACATCTTGGTTTTTTTTTTCTTTACGATATTAATCTGGATGGACGGAGTCAAGAAAAGTGCGATGGACTTGGGGCAATGAGCCATCTCTCAATCTTCTTTAGACGTAATTTCGGGGTTGTGTGTTTCAGAAGCTGGTTTGGAGCCTGTCGCAATGGTTTTCTAATTTCTTTCGGCAAGGAGTGAACGGGTTGCTAGGTTTACATGATTCTCATTCTCAGTGTATAGGATGAAGTAGTGCGCTTTCCTTCCCTTGTGTAAAAACCTTTTCTGTGATAACCGAGAGATAGACCGACCATAGGTTTATGTGAGATATATTTATTGCTCCATGAATAGACTGATTATACAGGGCGAGACCTGTCGTGAATAATGAAAGTTGTAGGTGGCCACACTCGGGACGCCTAAATGAGGCCCAATTACAGATGTGTTCAGCAAAGCACGATAATAGCTTCATGCAATGATACACGGCAAGGTTATGAATTGTTGTCTGTGTGACTAGTCATGTCCGCATGCGTATACTTATCTTACAATAAGACTGCCACCCGCAGACAAACATATCAATCTCACCGACGTCTTCCACTCTGCTCAGCCCGTCTTTCACGTTCCAGCATTGCATCAAACTCTTTCTGCGCCCTTTCTCGTTCCGTCTCGGAATGTGAGTCTTCATCGGATTTGTATGTCCAGTCCTGATCTGCCTGAGACTGGGAGCCGGGCTTTTGCCGCCTGGCTTCCCAAGATGGCTGTGGCGGGTTTTGATCTTTGGATTGCGCCTGCCTCCTCAACCGGTCCCAAGCCGACTCTCCCGGCCGGCCCGACGAGGGTTGCGACGAGGATTCGTCCCTCCAGTCACGAGCCACAGGCGAGGCATCATCAAAAGGATCATCATTATCGAAGGATCCCTGCGGTTGCTGAGGTGGTGGCGGCGGCGCAGGAGAAGCCCTTGGCCAAGTCGGACGCACCGGAAAAGTCTCGGCTGGAGCGGTTTGGGCGGCCGGCTGGCTATCAGCCGACTGCCAGCCGTCAGACTGGGTGTATTCCTCTGGCGTTTGTGTGTAGTCGTTGTCATGGTCGGGCAGGGTCCGCGGCCTCTGTGGTCCGCCCGCACCGCCAGGGCCCGCGCTCCCAGGGCGTCTGCGGGCGGCCTGCTGCATGAGCTGGTCGCGGATATTATGAAGTCTCCGCTCGTGGTCCTGGCGCAGCTGGGCCAGTCTAGGATCGCTCAGCGATCCATCTGATGCGTAGCTAAAGGCCAGCCTGCCCACGGGCTCGCTCACAGCTATATTGCACAGAACGTCATAGGTAAGGAACCGGACTAGCTGCCAGGTCCAATGCGCAATCGCGGGAGAGGACAGGGCCGCTAGGAAACGCGGAACCGGGCGAGGACCCAGGAAGGGGAAGCGGTACGAATTGGCACCCCTATTCCAGAAAAAATACGTGCAAGCGATGCTCGCCGGGATACCGTACATCTTTTCGGCCCTGGTGCCCCGGCTGAAGTGGTCTACAATGGCATCGACCTCCTCTTGCCGAAGCTCCCGACCCGTTATCCGTGCCGGGTTGCCGATATAACGCTCGGCAAAACGTCTGCGGTGCCGGTCTGATGACTGCAGAGGCCGCGGGTGGAAAAACTCCCAATTGATGCGGGCAATGCTTGCCGCAGCAATTTGGTCAGATGCTGCTGAACTCGCCTGGCGGGATGCCAGGCGCGGGTCGTCGAGGCCTGCCATGCGCGCGGTCGGGGTCGCCGGATGAGCTTCCAAAGACTCTGAATTTTTTTTTCGCTTATAGCAGCACCTCTGATATTTTCGGTCAAGTCTGATGAGTAGGATGCACAAAGAAACCTAGGTTCTTTAAATTAATGGTCAAGTTCTTTGCAAAGGCGCCCTTGATGTATGAAGTCACACTTCTCGGTAGATCATAGTACTGGGAATCCATTGGCCAGTAGCGTAGCTGTAGAGGAATATGGCCCAAGCTCCTCACACCAACGTCAGATTATGTCACTGAGTGGATATCTACAAGTGGGTATCTTAGGTACCGTAGCGGGCCCCCACCAGACCCGGTTCAGGGGCCCTTGTTTGACGCGTCGCGAAACACTAATATCGGACGCGCCCCAGATGCTAAAGTGCACTCACTGGTGGGGAGTACTACCACTACAACGTCTCTAAGTGTCTTTGACTTTGCAGGAAAACAGTGACGGTTATTGACTTCGATTTACCCTTGTCTTGTCTAGCTCTTTGCATACTTCTCATAATTCGACAAGGAATGCTCTCTTGACTGTGGGCAGTACAGAAATGCCTCTCCAAAAATCGTACTCTGAGCAAAGAACATCGTTTAATAATGTAGGTGATCCTGATATGTCCAACTTGGGGACGCGTTCATTAACCTTGTTGACATAATCGAACTGACTCTGCCCTCTTCACAGCGCAAACAAACGTGGCAACGCTCCAAAAGTCACTCTGCCGTTCCACAACAACCTCCGAAGCCACTCCCTCGCGTGTCTGAAGTCACCAAGGACAAGTTAACAAAGTTTCGGTTCCAAGAACACCCTGGAGATGCTCCCCAGCCCGCCGAGGCCACGGCGACTACCAAGGGCGCAGAAGCCCCTGCCAGACAGAGTTCCCGAAATGCGTCCACCGTCATAACCATTGACAGTGATTCCGACAGGGAGGACGGTGCACCTAAAGCTGCAGAAACGACGAATCCGCTAGCACTTCCTTCGTACCCACCAGATACCGTAACGACTCCGGTGGCCAGGTTGGCATGGCAGGATCTGATCCAGATGGGGGAGGGTGCCAGCGCCAGGGAAAACCAGCGAGAGGTCTCGCCCAGCGACAGGATTCTCTGGGACAAACCAATCGACCCCGAAGACACATTTATAACTCCAGCTCATCCAGGGAGAGGGAGGAAAAGAGCCCGGAGCTCTTCGCCTGTATCTTCACCGGCTCATGCCAGGTTCGATAGCCCTGTTGTCGACGTCAAGCAGCTCACTAATGCGTTAAAGTCGCCCCATGCGGATCCTGCATTCGATCTCTGGGACAGATTTTCAGTATGCAGTGCCGTCAAGAAGACCACACCCAATGCCGCGAATCCTGCGCTCGCGCATTTGATAGTCTCCTCGTCGCCTCGTCCCATCAAAGGTGGGGCGGGCTTGCAGACCGAAAGCAGTCTGCGGAGGGCGATAAGCTGTGGAAACGGCGTCAACTGGCCAAAGCGACGGAAAGTTCATACTTCAAGTATTGAGTCTCCAACTAGCAAGCTTAAAAGCGGCCGTCGACCGGACTCGAAGCTGTCCATGGTGTCAGCTTTGCTAGAGACAGTGACTGGCGAAATCGAAAAGTCGAACGCAAGTCAGGATTACGAGACCATGCCGCAGTCTCCCTCTCCTAGCAAACCTCGTGGGTCTCCACGAAGATCACGAACACAAGGTCCCGAGTCTCCCATGACAAGGTCACCAATAAGCTCAGGCCTTGCCGATTCGAAAGACCGAAATTCTCACAAGCCGGCTGATAGTACGTCAGATTATGGCGACGATGACTTTGACGACGATACTCTAATGGAGCTCGATGCTACGTTAGTCGCACCCGAAACTCCAAATGACCCGAACCCGGTTCTGGCGCAGCCCATTCAGCCCCCTGAAAAAGGGAAACAAACGCTTATTGAGGTTGACGATGAGTTTGATGACATGGACGATGACTTGTTCGAGGCAGCGGAGGGGCTTTTAACCCAGCTAGAGTCCAGATCAACATCGCAGCACCAAGTTCAACACCAATATAACGAAGCTGCGTCATTACCGCAACAGTCCGACCCGGAAGCAAAGCAACACAGTGCCGGTGTTCAGTTCGGGGATACTGGCTCTGATGACGTTTTCGGTGATGATTTTGGGGGCGATTTTGATTTTGAAGCAGCCGAGTTGGCAGCTACGCAGTCGGCCCAACAAGGGGCGGCACATAACCAAACCACACGGTCTACGAGGGCTTCTGCTTCTGCTTGTGCTTCTGCTTTGACACATGTACGTACAGATACATAGTCGACGTAGGGCTACAATTTACTAAGACGACATTTTAGCCCAGCCCAAAAGCCCGAGTTATTCAAAGATACAAGGTCACCCGTGTGGATGATGCCGTGTACACCACCGACACAGGACGAGGCTGTCCGGAAAAGGTAAGCTGACTCTGTTTTAAGCCTACCGTGGTATACATGTCATGGGACACAAGTTTGACATAGTGCGCTAATACGACTGTCTGCCTTAAGATCCTCCTCTTGGTGGAGGACACCACCAAAGCGAATGTTACAGTTCATCTTCGTGGAGACTGGATCGAAACTCCTGTCAGCACCAAGGCATTTGTTCACATTATAGGCGATTTTGAGCATTCAGGGAGATGCATCATCGATAATTCACAGAACATGCTCATCTTGCATCCGGACCAGCTCATATCATCTACCGTTGTTGCAGACTCATTCAGCTGCACTCGGCGCGCTGTCTTGCAGGATCGGGTCAAGGCCACCAGTGAAGCCTCGCCCCCTCTCGTTTACGGCACGATGCTCCATGAGATCTTTCAAGAAGCACTCATGGCCAACAAGTGGAGTTCTGAATTTCTGACTGCGTTGGTGGACAAGAATATCGGTCGTCACATAGAAGACCTTTACACAATCAAGGTTAGCCTTGGAGAGGCTCGCGAGCATTTGTTATCCAAGATGCGGGAGATGAGGTCATGGGCCGAAGCCTTTGTTTCGAACTTTCCAAAGGTAAGTCAAAAACATCCTCCTCATGGTTGAACACGCCATAAACCGGTAGCATACTGAATATTTTTCAGTCCGATGCGATTGTTCACGGCCGCAACGGCGAGAAGGCAAACATGTGTGTGAGCAAACTCCTGGACGTAGAGGAGCATGTCTGGTCACCTATGTACGGTTTGAAGGGCAACATTGATGCCACTGTGCAAGTTACCATGAAGGACGGCAACAACCGCCGCAATCTGACGGTTCCTTTCGAAGTCAAGACTGGTAAAAACGTAAACAGCAACCACCAGGCTCAGACGGCATTGTACAACTTGCTACTATCCGACCGATACGATATCGAGATAGCCTACGGAATCCTTTACTACATGGAGACTTCGCAGACCATCAGGATACCGGCAGTTCGCCACGAGCTCCGGCACATGGTTATGCAGCGCAACACGTTGGCATGTTATATCCGCGAGAGAAGCGTCCAGCTTCCGCCGATGAAAAAAGCCAAGAATGCTTGTGGTAGATGCTATGCGCAAACTTCGTGCTTCATCTACCACAAGCTTGCTGACGATGGAGATGGCGAAACAAGCGGGATGCAGGGGAAGTTTGACGAAGTTGTCCAACACCTGACGCCGACGCACAAAGAGTTCTTTCTGAAGTGGGAGGATCTCCTTACCAAGGAAGAGAAGGAAAGTCAAAAGCTCCGTCGGGAGCTCTGGACGATGCTCAGTACAGAGCGTGAGAAGGTCGGCCGGTGCTTCTCGAACGTCGTCCTCGAGGAAGGATCAGCAGTCGAAGACAAAAACAGCCCCAAGATCAACCGGTTTCAGTACACCTTTCTCAAGGATGATGTCACGAGCAACTTCTCTTTCATGGAGTCGCAACTTGCTGTGGGTGAGCCTATCGTCGTTTCAGATGAGAATGGCCACTTTGCACTGGCTCTTGGTTTCGTGGTGGCAGTCACAAAACGGAGGATTACCGTCGCCGTGGACAGAAGACTTCACAATGCCAGGATCCGCCAACCGGGCTTTGACGAGGTCAACAACCAGGTCTTCGCTAGTATCATGGAAGTTGGGCCTGATCGGGTCGGGACCCAACCGCCTCTCGGAACCAAAGAGCCTCGAATCCGGTATCGTTTGGACAAGGATGAGTTCAGCAACGGCATGGCTACAGTACGGAACAACCTTGTTCAAGTCATGGCGAATGGTCCTTCGGGTTCTCTTGATCTTCGACGGCTTGTTGTTGACCTGGAGCCTCCAACCTTCAAGACCGTGGCAACTCAGTACGAAATCTCGGACGGCGAGAGTCTGAACGTGGACCAAAAGAAGGCCGTCGAGAAGGTCATGAGCGCCAAAGACTACGCCTTGGTGCTTGGAATGCCGGGAACTGGAAAGACCACTACCATCGCTCATATAATTCGCGCTTTGATTCGTCAGGGCAAGAGCGTCTTGCTCACATCCTATACTCACAGTGCCGTCGACAACATCCTCTTGAAGTTGAAAGGCGATAGCATTCCGGTATTGAGACTTGGTGCTCCTGCCAAGGTACACCCTGAAGTTCAGGAGTTTGCCACCCTGGCAGCGCAGCCGATGAACTCTTTTGAGGAAATCAGGACTGCATGGCACGATTTACCAGTGGTTGCTACAACATGCCTGGGCATCAGTCACCCTTTATTCAACGAGCGCACTTTTGATTACTGCATCGTGGATGAAGCCTCGCAGATTACGCTGCCCATTTGCCTGGGCCCGATCAGAATGGCACGTACGTTTGTTTTGGTTGGCGACCATAACCAGTTGCCGCCCCTTGTGCAAAACGAAGAGGCCCGGAAGGGCGGACTCGATGTCAGCCTTTTCAAGCTGCTTTCCGACACTCATCCCGACTCGGTCGTCAATCTCGAACACCAATATCGCATGTGCGAAGATGTCATGGCGTTAAGCAACGAACTCATCTACGAGGGTCACCTCAAGTGCGGCACAGAGGAATTACGCCTCCGCAAGCTCGACATACCATTCCCAGAGGCTCTGTCAAGGCATCACTACGACGCATCATCATTCATGTCTCTGAGCAGATCGCAACCCGTGTTTTCTTTGCCAAAGTCGTTCTGCACAGATGGCAATTCTTGTTGGCTGCGTCATTTGGTTGATCCCGATACTCGGGTTGCCTTCGTCAACACAGACGCGTTACCCGACAGCCGCGAGGAGGCAAAGGGCAACAGGATCGTCAATCCTGTAGAAGCGCAGCTTGTGGTGCAGCTTGTTGAGTCGCTAATGACACTTGGTGTTCCAGCAAACGAGATTGGCGTCATGACGCACTACCGCTCGCAGCTTGCTCTCTTGAAACACAAGCTCCTGAGAGGCAAGAACACGGGTGATGCCACTGCCGTGGAGATGCACACGGCTGACCGCTTCCAGGGTCGTGACAAGGAGGTTGTGGTGTTGAGCCTGGTGCGCAGCAACGAGGCGTGCCACATCGGAGACCTCTTGCGTGACTGGCGACGCATCAATGTCGCCTTTACGCGCGCAAAGACCAAGCTTCTTGTGATTGGCAGCCGTGAGACTCTTCGCGGATGTGGAGCCGACGAGATGCTATCCAAGTTTGTGAGACTGATGGAAGACCGCAACTGGGTTTGCGATCTCCCTGCAGACGCCCTGGAGTCGCACTTGTTCGAGGACGGTGGGATTGCGGCAACAGGAACAACGATTGCACCGACACAGGCATCTCCCCGAAGAAAGCCCCCAAATAAGACGGCCGGCGCAAATGCTTTGCCAAAGCTATCATCGGCTGGTGTGTCAAAGGCCGGTGGGAAGGAGAATGTCCCGCCTGGTAGACGGCAGCCGACCAAGCAAGCTAAGATTGGCGCGAAGATGCTTACGAAGGGTAAGCCTATTCTTCGGGATATCCTGAACGATATGTCTGGCGGCGGATTTTGAGTCTGCCCTTTTTGATTTTGGCGCCAGCGCTACACAATATTGTTTTGTCTTTGTTATTCTGGAGAATTTTTTGTCATAAACATTGGGGGTTTTTAAGTGCAGAAGAACTAGTATGCGTAGGATGTTCAGGAACAGCATGGATCGGGACTCTTCGTTTTATCAAATCAGCATTGGGATATCTGGGTTGGTTGAAAATGGGTTATGGGTATGGATACACCATGGATTACTTGAGTACGAATATGGAAGATCTCGATCGGATCGAGTATGATCCTTGGGTTAGAAATATTAGTGTTTGTCTTAGTTAGGGACCTTATCTTGATATGATTGACATGACGAAAGGATTCGCTATCTTGGAGCTGCTAATCAATCCCTCGAGTTTAAATGATATCAACACGCGTGACAACATTCCGAGTCGCTCTGTCAGTCAGTTGCAGATGGATACTACTGCATTAGTCGCTATAGCTGCATGGGATGACAGCGCATATTCAATCACGTGATAGCTCTCGTGACCTTCCCCAACAACAGACGCCTCGGCGTGTATCCACCGACCCGGTCACACGTAACCCGTCAATCCCAACCTTGATTTCCCGCACCACCGAACCGCAGTCACGACCCGACACCGAAGGCTCAATCTCTACAGCCTTCGTCTAGCTGCCAGACCCATCTCCACTCCAAAAAAGCTGATCGACGAGAACGAACAGCAGCCGCGAGCTATAACAAGCCCCAGCCGAAGTCAATTGGGGCGGGAAAAAAACCGGGAACAAACCAATATCCTCTCCAAATATCGACCGAAAACAAAATGCCCAGCATCCGACCCAGCGTGGCGCTCCGCGCCCTCCGGCAGACGACGCAGACCAGGACGTTGTCGACGACGCCACGACGCCTGGCCTCCCATGGGCCTGAGTACGACCCGCCGACCGGCTGGCTGTTTGGCGTCAAGCCCGGCGAGAAGTACCAAAAGGAGGGCTGGGAGAACATCATGTACATTGGCTTCTTTGGCAGCTTTGCCGTCTTTACCGTTGCCATGTGCTTCAAGCCCGACACCTCGTGAGTTTGCTTCTCCTTGTTGATATTCAGTTGGCAGTCTGTCCGTTGGGAATTGATGCTTGTGGTGGGTGGTGATGGGATGGAGGACTGGGGTGGACGATTGAGGGGCTTGGAATTGCTTGTGGCATGGGCTTTTGTTAAAGCTAGACTCGTGCTAACCATACCCGCAGGATACAAACTTGGGCTCTCGAGGAGGCCCGCCGGAGGTTAGAGGTTGAGGGCATCTTGGAGGACCCCTTCCCCGAGAAGAAGCCTTGAGCTGAACGGATGGGATGAACTCGGGACTCGGTTCAAGGAGCCCGATGTTGTCAATTTCTTCCAGTGTCCTCTTTGTCTCTCTCTGTCCGCGATGGGAATACTTCAGAGGACAGACAAGGGGCGCTGTGTGTTGAAAACTGTTTGGGGGAATAGACCTGAATTTGATTCCTTTTTTCCTTGTCTGCTGCGCATTTTCTTTACCCACCCTCCATCACTTTTCGATGGCAATATTTTCTGTTATGTTCAATCGAGGAAACTAAGACTATATTCCCTTTGACTTTGCTGTTAGTACTGGCATTTTAGGCCATTCATAAGAGACTTGATGCGGCAAGCTGGCCTCGACTCGACGTCGTTATAGAGCTGAGAGCACGCATGCAGCACAATCTTCCGTTTACAAGCTCACTGACGCATACCTACTACAGCTTACTAATAACAGGCGAATTGGTTCGATTGTCAGCCACGATGTTATTTCATCCCCATGGCAGGTACTCTTTAGGCATCTACACCGCTAGTGTTGGATCGAGCTTCTGGAGCACAAAACGTTTGTCCTGCGGCTGTTCTATAGATGTAATCTTTCTATAGATGTGATCTATGTCTGGACAAAGAAACGCCAAGGCAAGGAAAAGGAAGAGGCATTAAAAAGAAAAATTACAGTAGAATAAATCAGCACACGTGACTCCACTCGTGGTCCTCGTCGCCGTACTGGATGCTCTCTATCCATCCCTTCATCCTCATGGCGATCTCTCCCGACTCCTCGTGATCCTGAAGACCGCAGTGGACAAGCTTGCCCTTCCACGCAATCGAGCGGACGGGGCTGACGATAGCGGCGGTACCGGAACCGAAAGCCTCAATCAACCTGCCCTCGGTCGAGGCCTCGTGCAGCTCCTTCATGGTGAACTTTCGCTCAGAGACAGCCCAGCCCTCCGGCACGAGCCTCTCGCGGGCCAGGGCCAGGATGGAATCGCGCGTTACGCCCTCGAGGATAGTACCGTCCAGGGGCGCCGTAAGGAGCTCCTTTTGGCCCGTCTGCTTGTTTTTAATGGCGACAAACATATTCATAGTACCGACCTCGGTAACGTACTCCTCTTCGCCAAAAAGCCACAGGTTCTGCTGGAAACCCCTAGCCATGGCCTCGCGCTGAGGCACAATGCAGGGCGCGTAATTTGCGCCGAGCTTCTTGTCGCCGGCACCGCCGGGCCAGGCGCGCACGGCGTAATCGGTCGCCTCGAGCGAAACGGCCTTGAATCCCGTCGGGTAATAGGGGCCCACGGGGCTTGCAATGACGAAAAGCATCGCGGACCCGGGAGGGCTGACACCGAGCGTCTTTTGCGTACCTATCATGGTCGGGCGCAGGTAAAGCGAAAACCCGCGCTGGTCGGGGATGAAACGTGATTCGAGCTTGGCGTACTGCGAGATAATGTCGATAAGAGCGGGCGAGCTAAAGTTTGGCAGAGCAATACGCGCAGCCGACTTGTTGAAGCGCTCCATGTTCTTATCCGGACGGAACAGGCGCACCTGGCCGGACTTATCCTTGTAGGCCTTCATACCCTCGAAGCACGTAAACGCGTAGTGGAGGACGCATGTAGCCGGGTCCATGGAAAGATTTTGGTACGGGACGATCTGCGGTTGTTGCCATCCATTGGTTTGTTCCCACTCGCAAGTAATCATGTGGTCTACACGACGTAGTAGCAAATCAGGAATTAGTTTTGGTTGAGTGTGTTTCACGCCCACCAAGTTTGGGGGCCAACACTCCTAGGACTGTCTGAACCAACCTGAGAATTTCCTGCCAAAGAGGAGGTTTTCGGGCTTGTCCAACACACCAGGCTTGCTAGTCTTGGTGATCTTTAGCTGTGCAGGTTCAATGTCTTTGGGCTGGGCGGTCGAGGCGACCTCTGCCTTGACACTGTAATGTCTTGACCACCGGCGTGCCGCCGATGGCGACGACCTCAGAATTGAACGCAGCATAGAAGGCGCCATGTCTTTTTCTCTTTTCTTTTGTTTCCTGCCTCAGCCCTATTAGCCCTGATTTCTTGGGGGTGCTGTAAGGAGGGTTCAAGGTCTAGGAAAATTTTAGGCAGTGACAAGCCTTCACAGCTGCGAAGAGTTGCGACTAGAAATATTGCAAGGATGAGCGATAACGGCGACGGTTAGAACCGGTGCGCACAGTCGGCTTAAAAGAGATGCAACGCACGTACGTGCTAGGTGGCCTCCAGACATGAACAAGCAGGTTCAGCAAAGTTGTTGTATTATGGAAAAAAACAAGAAAAAAAACATTTGGTATTTGGAGCACGCATTCCCTTAAATATATTGTCTAAAAGAACTTGGGAGGCAACAATTGAGTCACAAGCCAGTCTTTTGTCAAGGGGAGTCAGTCAGAGAGGCCTAGATGCGCAGACAAGGTAAGGTATTGGCATCGGAGCCATATCGGAGGCTAGCTTGCTGGTTTTAAATTGCGGACCCTGCCTGCTTCGTACCTGGCTTGCCTGGTAAGCTAAGCTAAGAAAGACTTGAGCTGAGAGCAGTTCGTTCCGTTGAGCTACGGAGTAAAATTGTCCCTCCCCACTCTGAAACTTGTGTGGGGTAAAGATCACTGTGGGACTCGTGCATCTAGGGTTGGGGTTGTTTTACACTAAGTTACAAGTCGATTGATTGACTCCAACTGTCGCTATGAAAGTTGTCCAGGTGGTGTTATCTATCTGAAATAAGATGGCTGACCATTAATTTCCAGCATCATCGTCTCGTTCCCATGCATGCGCGCCCAATAAACCGCTCGATGCGAGAAAACCGGGTTTAGAGACTTGGCAAGATTCACTACCTGGATCTCCTGCTCTCTCTCTTTTTTTTATCTTCGGGAAGGCTCACAATAAAGAAAGCCAGTGTGGTACTTGTTGTGTGGCAGATTCTATCCGGTACGGTACTTCCCCGTCAACGGGAGAAGCCGCGTAACACATAGATCTGGTTATCCTCTCTCTACCCAAACTGCCTTGCGCTGATCGATGCGCTTTCATCCCAATCCATCCGATCAACACAACTCCACAATGCTCGAGAGCCCTAGGCTCACTCGCTTGCCACCATGTTCTCGAACGCGTTAAAGTCCATCTCGTCGACCAACATCACCGGTAACTATTCCATATCCCAGAACTCGACCTCGACCGCCGGCCCTTGGAAGATTTATGATGCCAAGAAGAAGTCGACAGGCAAACCATACTCGGTCTTTGTCTTTGATCGGAAATCCCTCGACTCACACGGAAACTCACTCAGCCGGTCGAGTGCTGCTGCCTTCAAGCGCACCGCAGATGAGGTCGTCGACCGTCTTAAACGGGAGGCTTCGGCCCTGGCCCGCCTCCGTCACCCCAGTGTCCTCGAACTAGTCGAGCCCGTCGAGGAGACCCGGGGCGGTGGTCTGCAGTTCGTGACGGAACCTGTTACCGCGTCGCTGGCGAGCTTGCTGCAGGAGAAGGACGACCAGGAGCGGTCCGGCGGGCCGGGGGGACGCTCCAGTCGCTATGTCACCGAAGACTCGGATGGGACGCGCCGGCGGAGGGAAATCGAGATTGACGAGCTCGAGATACAAAAGGGGCTTTTGCAGATAAGCAAGGCGCTCGAGTTCCTGCACGAGAACGCCGGCTTGGTGCATGGTAATTTGACCCCTGATGCGATCCTGATCAATGCCAAGGTGAGTTAGGGTAGACGTCACCTCAATTTTTGGAGGACAAAGGAGGTATCTGTTTCATTCCAGCGCCAAATGATTGTTTCTAACTATCGAGTGGGACCATAGTCGGACTGGAAGATTAGCGGGTTGTCATATTGCAGTCCACCCGAAGGCTCTACAAAGCCAACATCTTTCCAACCCATCAGCCTGTCAGAAGTCCTCAACCCAGACCCAAGGCTTCCACGTTTTGTGCAAATCAACCTAGACTACACGTCGCCCGACTTTGTCATGGACAACAACCTTACCACTTCAGCAGACATGTTTTCACTGGGTATATTGGGTGTGGCGCTTTACAATTCGCCTCACCGGTCCCCCATTGAGAGCAACCAAAGCCTCTCCAGCTACAAGAGGGTCTTTTCTTCGTCATCTACTACCCCTTCCGTCAACAACAACTTCTGCTCGGCACGTCCGCTCCCCAAGGAACTATCTCAGCATGTCCTGCCCCGTCTGATCACCAGGCGACCGGCGCAGCGGATGACGGCTAAGGAATTTCAGATGAGCGAGTATTTTGACAACGTATTGGTATCTACCATTCGGTTCTTGGATTCTTTCCCAGCCAAGACGCCAAATGAAAAGGCGCAATTTATGAGAGGACTGAACAAGGTTCTCCCGTCTTTCCCCAAGTCAGTAATGGAAAAGAAGCTTCTTCCGGCACTGTTGGAGGAGTTGAAAGACAGAGACTTGGTATCACTCATCCTGCAAAACGTTTTCAAGATAATCGACCTGTTACCATCAGGAAGGCGAGCTTTTGGAGATAAAGTCCGAGCCAAGTTGAAAGAGCTTTTTGTTACAAACGTAAAAAATGCCCAAGAAAAGGACCCGGCGCGAGACGCTGGTCTGATGGTAGTACTGGAGAACCTGGCCACCATTGCCACTATATGCGGCGGGAAAGAGTTTAAGGACGGTATGTCCCCCCCCCCCCCCCCCCCCCCCCCCCGGCGCGCTCTTTTATCGCGCAGGTATCCGTCTGTGCACCACTGTCTGTTCCCCCCCATATATCTTATTCTAACTGTTCCTCTCCAGACATACTGCCCATCGTTGGGACAGCTTTAGAGTCTCCGACGCCGTCAGTAATTGATGCGGCCTTGCGATCACTTCCAGTGATTCTGCCGGTGCTTGATTTTAGCACCATAAAAAATGAGCTCTTCCCAGTCATTGCGACTATTTTCAGCCGGACAAACAGTCTCGCAATCAAGGTTAGGGGGTTGCAGGCGTTTGTAATACTATGCGGTGGCTCCAACGATCCGAACGACGACGATGGTCTTGATGGACTCAACGAGCGCAAAGCGAAATCGTCATCCTCAAGTGCGCTGGACAAGTACACGATGCAGGAAAAGATTGTTCCGCTGATCAAGGTCATCAAGACCAAGGAGCCGGCCGTGATGATTGCAGCGCTGAATGTACTGCGTGTCGTTGGCAAAATAGCCGATGCGGAATTCGTAGCCATGGAAATCCTTCCAATATTATGGAACATGAGTCTTGGTCCGCTGTTGGACCTGAAGCAGTTTCAGACGTTTATGGAGCTTATAAAGTCACTATCGAAGCGTGTTGAGGACGAGCAGATCAAGAAGTTGCAGGAGTTGGCGGGTACGACGAACGGCAGCACAGCAGGCCCGAACGACGACTTCATGTCGTTCGGCGGAGTCACTGGTACTCAGTTTGATGCCACAAGTAATGCTGGAGATGACGACTTTGAGTCTCTGGTCAAGGGCAAACCGTCGGGCTCTTCTGCAGCGAATCCCATGGATGCCGGGGGATGGGACGGCATGGCATCAGGATCGGGATCTAACGTAACGTCTCCTGGTGTCAAACCATCGGTCAAGTCGCCAACAACTGCGCCGACCTTTTCATGGTCAACACCCAACAATTCGACCCCATCTCTTCCAGCCACTGTCAAGGCGCAGGCCTCGTCTTTCAGGACGGTGACTCCCGATCTCGGCAGCTTTCAAACTCTAGCCCCTTCGAACACGCAATACTCGCAGCCGTTGCAGCCACAATCAGCATTTGCGCCGCCTCCGCCGGCCTCATCCACGCCCATGGCCAGCACAACAGCCTCCATTAACTGGTCCTCGGCGGCTACGACACCAGCGGCGGCAAACCCATGGGCCTCTGCCTCGTCGACGTCGAATACCATCTCGTCGCCACCGGCGACATCCTCTTTTGGCGGCGGGCTCAACTCATCCATGTCATCACTGTCAATGAACTCCAGGCCCACCATGTCGCAGCAGAGTTCATCCTTCTCCCTCCCTCCGCCGCCTTCGAATAATTCGTCCTTTGGGATGGGTGGCAGCGGCATGGGCTCTGGCATGTCATCTTTTAGCCTCGCGCCGCCGCCCTCTGCGAGCGCGCTGCAGCCATCAGCGGGTCCCAAGTACGGAGCGGGTCTCTCCTCGGGCAGCACAGCTCAAGGGATGGGCATGGGCATGGCTAATAATAGCACCAATTCAATGACGGGATCCGGAATGGGGATGGGCATGGCGGCTATGATGGCCCAGCAACAACAAAAACAGCAAACACAAGCACCGCCACAGAGCAACTCTGGGTCTGGTCTGGACAAGTTCCAGAGTCTATTGTAGTAGCAGTAGTAGAGAAAGAAGACCAGCAAAAGCGTTATAGCAATAGTGCCTATTTTTTTCAGGGGTTCCCGGGTGTGGAAAGGAACCTTCGCTCCGACACGATATAGAAACTACCGTGCATTTTTACTTTTTTTTTTTTTTTTTTTTTTTTTGCGATCGGGGTCAATACTGCACGATACTCTTATTTTTTTCTTGGCATAGGCCTTTGGCAACTAGGTTTAGGCGCTTAGCTGCGATTGATTCGTCTGTTGTTTCTATTTGTTTTGTGTTTATACCCGTTTGGTTATTGGCCCCCAATACTACTCACCCTGTCGTTTCACGTGAAGGGAAGCGCTTGAGTGGCAGGGACTGTGCGTCAAATCGTAGCCTAAAATCGGCCGAAAAAAAAGCTATTTCTAGGATCGCGTCCTGTAGAATGAAGCCGAGAAATTGTCGGTGGGCACTGCTTGCTGACTGTGCTGCTCTCTGGCAGGGAGAGGGAATTAATCGTAATGGGGATGACACTGTGTGGGCTCCGAACCTTGCTTGCAACGTCTTGCTGCTGATACGCTACAATGACTTTTGAGAGAGCACAACCCATGATGGTGGTTGCTCGTAAGCAAATTGCTACTAGTTCTAGTCAAGAATAGAACTAAACATATTTGTCGCCACTATATCCGGCCAAGCCGTGTATGATGACAAAGTACTCCGGAAGTGGTTGGGGGTTAGCGTTTCATCTCCGCATCTCTCCAGTCAAAGCCGGCGACTCGGCAAAGTTCGTGGCTGATATTAATGTTTCTTGTTTATGAATAGCAGCTGAATTTGAGCCTTGGTATTGGCTCCGTTGAGCGAACAAAGTCTCGTGGGGTAGAATTTGATGGTGACAGGAATTGGTATATTGAGATGAACCGAGACGCCGGATAGGAAGAAGATGATGAGAAAAAAACAAGAAAAAAAAACAAGACAGACCAATTACATAAAACAAAGGTCTGATGATGACGCTGTACACCGTCGATAGTTTGAAAGGTTTGAGAACGACAAAAATCCCTCCACGTTGAACGAACGCTAATGACTGTAAAACAGAATAAATCAGTGTAATCGATGCTGTGCTGAAAGATTTAGGACAGAATAACGAGAAGAGAGAGAGATAACAAGAAAAAAATTTGACAGCAATCAGAGATAAACAAAAAGAGAGAACATTCAAGTGCTGGAATATTGACGAAGCAGCGGATCCTTCAAGATTTGGCACATGATTCATGTGCTTTTTGTGCTTCATCATTTTTTCACGGCCCGGACGTAATGCCTGCTCCAGTAGCCCTCGGCCAGCTCCGTCTCCACCTCCTGGTTCTCGGGTATCATCTCATGGTCGAGGTCCCATCCGGCACGACGGCACAGCTCAGCGACAACGACGTCGCAGTCACCTAACAGGTCGATGTCAAAATGGACGTGCGATACTGGATCGCGGCTGATATAGATTTGTGGCACGTTGGCCGGCAGCACGGGCACGAGTTCTGAAACAGGCTTCACCTTGAGCGATGTGCCAATGACGATGACAAGATCTACCAGGTCCCGGTCATGGCCGAGCAGCCGCTCCCCGAACCTCCGGGGTAGCGCCTCGCCAAAGAATGTGATGTCGGGCTTCATGATACCCTCGCCCTTGGCCACAGGACGGCGCGAGGCGTCGATCTCCGGACCCGCTGCACCGTTGCTATGTCTTGCCGATGTGCGCAGTGCCCTGCCCGGCGTTTTTGCAGAGGATACGGGGCCGCCGCTGTATGTCCCATCGCTGTCGTCGTCATCGTGGCTGGTCTTGCGCTTGCGGCTTTTGGATGCCTGGCGCGACCTCGATGAGCTGTTTCTTGCCTGGGCACTACTGGCCTTGGCAGAGGCGACACCGCACTTTTCGCAGCGAGGAATGCCACCCGCCTCGACGACAGGGAATATGGTCTTACCAGGAACCTTGTGGCCGCAGCGGATGCACGTGGCGGAGGACCAGGAGCCGTGGCATTGTACAAGCCTCTCAGGGTCGATTCCAGCCGTCTCCTCAATGTTGTCGATGTTTTGCGTATAGTTGGTCAAGAGCTTGCCCTTCTCCTGCAGCATGGCGATGAATGCATGCGTCGGCGAGCAGCGCTCGTGGTTGGGAAGGACCTTGCGGGCGATGGAATAGAATATGCTGGGGTCCTCGTGAAAGAGGCCCAGGTCAAAGACCTGCTGCGGATCATCCAGACCGAGGTCGCCCAGCATCGAGTAGAGACCAATGTTCTTTGAGCGGAAATCGGGGATTCCGAGAGATGTCGAGATACCGGCCCCGGTGAGAACGATGATGTTCTTGGAACGCTTGATCAGGTTCACAGCGTCGTCGAAGCTGTTGTATTGCTCTAGCTTGGCACGCTTCTGCAGCTCGCGCGTCATTGCCAGGCTCAGGAAGGGCAAATAGTCCTCGTCCGGGCGTCCCTGAAGAAAATCGGGCGGGCGCACGCTGAACGCCGTCAGCAGCTTCTCGGCCGTGAAGACACCCGAGTCCAGCGTTCTTCGAAGAAACTCAAGAGGCCCAACCTGACGAAGTAAGCGACGCAGCTGCATAGACTCGCTAAGTGTGCATGCTCCCTCGACTGATGCATAATGATAAATTCAGTGAGCGTTGGTATTTTCATTCGAGGGAATAAAAAGATAGTGTGGCAGTAAGATAGTGTGGCAGTAAGAGTGAAGAATGGGTGAGGCGATACTTACTATCAGGAAAGACTTGGTCCTCAATGCTGGATCCGATAATATCCTCGCAGATGCTATCGGCGTCTCCGCGTTCCTCAAGCTCCCGCAGCATGTCGTCGTTGTACACTGATGCATTCTGAATGTCGTTTTTTAAATGTTGCTTCTCGTCCACCGTCTCTGCAAGAGCGACGGCGCTATTCCTCGGCCGTGGACTTGACGAAGCCGTCTTTTTCCTCTTGGAGAGTCCATTGCCATTGGCATTGGTGTCCTCATTGCTCCGGCTCTTTGTCTGGGCACCAGGACTTGACCTGGCCGATTGAGTCTTGGCCATCGGAACCTTAGTAGACCGCCTCTTAACGACCTTGATAGATTTATCCATTTTGACTTCCTCACTCTCCGAGTGAAACAACCCAGAAAAGAGTTTATCGCAGAATGGAATGCAACACAGAAATAGTAGAGATGTGTGGAGCAAGAAAACGAAAACGGTTGTTGATGGTTGGCGTGAACGACAAACGTGATCAAATGTCGGAGGGTGAGACAGAAAAGATGATTTGAGTACAACAGTTAGTTGCCTCGTTCTGCCCCTCTCCCCACTGCTTCCCCTTCTCTTAGAAGAGCACGCGCTTGCTTTTTTTTTTTTTTTTTTTTTTCTTTCTGGACAAGCAAAGGTGCAGATCAATAAGGACTGGAGGGCAGAAATGAGAGGAGAGAGAAAAACTGAAGACCAGTCTTTACAGAGCTCCAAATGATGACGAGAGACTAATTGACTCTACAGACCATCAATTTCAGACAGTATTTTAATGTCTGCAACTGTGAAGTTGGGGAAGAATTAGCGACTAAAACAAGTTAGATTTGATGAAGCCGAAAGGTTGCAGTGATCAAGTAGGTGATCTGAGTGGTAGGAGGGAAATAGACGGAAAGATGAAAGGAAAGTCGGTTAAGAAATAATGGAAAGGTGAAAAAAGAGGAACCGTGCGAGGGACAAGAGCACTTTGTATTTATTGGTCTTGGGGTGGGTGGGATGAACTGACCTGCGATTACACGTAGGGACCCTTTTTCCGTTCTCCTTCCTTTTTTTTTATTCTTTTTTTTTCTTTGGACAAACAAGCACAACCTTAGACCAAAAAAGCCAAAACGAGACGTGAAATTTAGTCTAGGTATGGCATGTAGGCTGGCTGACCAAGTTATCTTCTAGCGCACAAGGTATAGTGAAGGCAAATTGGATTGTCCTCCCGCCCAAAGGACTACTGAAAGTGCCCCAGGTACCCACCCAAGGCAGGCAAAGTACCACGTAGGGCCGATGAGGCAACGAGTGCGAGCTTTGAGAGGGGTGATAAAATAGCCAAAATTAAATGGCCGGAGACGACAGGTGGATAGATGTCGGAATTTACTTTGATTGTGTATATATATACTCTCGCAAATGCCGCAGTCTCGAGTCGTGACAATGTAATCGAAAGTGTGCGGATGTGTTGCAGCAAAAGCAGTAAAGAGAAAAAAAAACCCCCCACTCCAAGGCGTTGTAAGTTTTGAGGCAAAGCCAGGTTAGGATTAATGGGATGCAGGTAGAGAGTCTCTTTTTGTTTTCTTCCCTAAATGATGGAGAGGGTGAAGAAAAAAAAGGATAGTAAGGGATCAAAAAGAGAAGAAGAGGAAATAATGACAGAAAATGGAAAGAAAAAGAAAAAAAGGAAAGAGAAATGGATGCCAGGATGGGGAAGGTGCGACTTTGATCAGAGTCTTTAATTGGTGCTGACAATTCGATTTAGTCTAGCCTCTAGCTAGGTTAGGTACCCAAGGTAGGTAGGAAAGGGAAAGGCAATGAGATAGGCAAGGATAATAAACACGTCCAACTCTGTCGGTTGAAAGGATTACCGTAAGGATGGCGACAAGAGAAGGGAAGGACACACACCAAAAGAAGAAAAAAAACAGGGTCCCAGTCGGGAAGTCGGGAAATGGGACAAGACAACCTAGGCACCAACCAATCTTGGCTACAACATACCTAATAGGTACTCCCACCCACCTTACCTAACTTGCTCCTATCTTAAGTAACAACAGTGCCTCACGAGACACCTCGTTGTCTATATCTAAACTTTTCAGGGTTCGAAACCCAATGGGTGTCGACATTGAAATAAAGTATTCTCTCGATGTACATCATCCTAGATTTCAGTGAGAGTGTCCGTCCATCCCATCCGTCACTTTTACTTGTCCATACTGTATACGTATATCCCGACAGTGAGTTTCGATGCATTGATGGGATGGATCGTAATCCGTACCTAGGTAAACAGCCTGCGTGCCTACTTGACCTGACCCCTGCAAGTTTACAAGTTGCGCCAGCAAAACTAAGTGCATAGAGCCTTTTTTTTCTTGCTCCTTATTCCGTAGATGTTTTACTTTTACGCAGCAACGTCCCCTGGACTTTGAGCAGATGAAACAATTTAGATTTTGGGCAAGAGAAACGAATAAAATAAAACAAGTTGTCAAGTAAAAGTACATGCGAAATACGAACATGCTCGCAAACAACCAATGTAATTTTGAATAAAAATGACACGTGCTTCATTCAATTGAACTTGGGCTCACTCATCTCTCACAGTATACTCGCGCAGCGCGTTTGCCAATCCACAACAACAACAACCCGAAAAGAAAAACAAAAGAACAAGTGATGAAATGCGTGGCGTATCCCAACTATGACGCCGCCGCAAGTTTGTCACTCCCTTCAAAGAACTGCTCACATCCAACCCCCCTTCCATCTTTTCCCATTTTTCCAATCCTGCTTGTTGTTGTACATCTCTGAAAGGCTTTTTGAGGAAAAAACTTATTCGACAGAGAGAGGTGGCTACTACGTGGCGTAATCCAGATATTCCTTGCCCCCGCCCCCTTTGCCCACTAAATCAATTGCGCACCTCTCCGCACGTGAGAAAAAAAAAAGAATAAATACAAAATAGCAATCCATCGCCATCGCCACCTCACCGCTTGGGCGGCCAAGACTTTTTATTTTATTTTGAAAACCCCATCCGTCCCGTCCTTCCCTCTTTCTGGCGGTGTGTGAAACGCTTGAAACTTGACGCATTATACTTCGGGAACAGAAACCTCCGCACATAGATGAACATGTAATTCTTTTTTTTTTTGTTTAAAATTATATTAAATAGACATAAGAGGACTATCTTGTATGCTGTCAGGCAGGAGAGATTTCACTATCTTCGCTCTTTTTTTCGATCGTCTTTTTTTTCTCGGTATTTTTTCTTTTTTCTTTTTCTCTCTCTTAGACTCGAGTTGTTTGCACCTCTTCACCAAAATGTAGTGAACATTATCAACGCCGAACGCCGTGCCAAAAGCAAAAATTCAATGCCATATGAATAAACCAAGCCGCATTTTGAGAGTCAAGAGCTGCGACCCGTTCGACCAGATCAAAGGAGAAGAGAAGAATAAAGGAACAGAGCTAAAGGTACATGATGTACAAAAGTCGCAACGTAGTGGCTGGGAAGCTCGAGGAATGTAGGAGTGACAGTGATTTACGTAGAAGTATTGATATAGCCATCAAAAAAGTCCCGAGTATGCGAAGGGTGTATAGCCAAAAAAACAGTACTGCTACGGCTTACTATTCCTTGCTGGATTCATGAGACTTGCGTCCTGGTGGGGGTTTGGGGACTCCGAGCTTGGGTACGGTGGGTCCAGGCTTATCCTCCTCGTTGGACTCTTCCGGGACGCTCATGCCGCTGACGTTTGACGTCGAAGCACCCGCCCCGTCCATCGGATCGCTATCTTGGCGCTTGTTCAGAGGAGACGGCTGCCTCGCTGGGAACACACCGAAGTCACGGTCTCGGTCGATCGGCGACCAGGTAGCGCCAACGCCACCCGCAACGATACCAGCCATGACGGTCGCCGCGCCTAGAGCCGAATTGGACCTTGATCGCGAAGACTTGGATCGGCGTCTCGAGTCGGGAGTGGCGGCGAATGAGCTGATACTGTCTGCTCTTGTCGGTGTGGTCGGCATGGGGATGGAGTCGCTCCTCGAGTGAGATCTCGAGTGCGAACGGGAGCCTGATGGGCTCTTGTACCTGGGCATAAAGGCCTCTCGCGGGTTCTTGAGCGAGTATTTGAGGTTGTTTAGTCGACCGCCCTTGACGCGTTTGATAAACGCGAGCTCGTCCCTGACCTCGGAGAATGGCTCCGGGTAAGCCTGGAATCGCTCCTCGTCGTCAGAAACTGTGACGCCCGGCACCTTGCTGCGAGCCCTGCGCCTTAGGGACTCGGGGACAAGGCTGGCAACAAAGGCATCAGGGATGAGTCGAATAATCATGCCGAATGGAATCGACAGAAATCCCAAGAAAATTGCGTAGCCCCACATGGCCGGCGTCTGTCCCTCCTCGGCAATGTTGAAAGCAAAGCTTCCATAGTTGGTGATAAGTGCCTGAGCGCCGCACATAGCTAAGCTAATGGCAATGAAGATGGGATTTTTGGTGATTCCCTCCAGGATGTTGAAACGGTTATCCAAACGGCGGTTGCTGCAGCGAGAGTTAGCACTACCTTCACAAAAAATATATCACTCTGAACTTGGTCCCTCCAATACCGGACCAAAACTCAGACTGTACTTACTTCCACTGGTTGAAAATTTGCATCCACACGAACGTGTTGAAGACGAGCGTGGCGATCTGAGCATCCTGCACGTCCTGGTCGTAAGCCGGAAGCACCCGCTGCCTACCAAAGTACAGCAGGTATGTAATTCCAAGCTGGTAGAGCGCTTGTCCAAGAATCATCTTCCACATTGTGACGGAAATGATTGGCGAGCCACGCGGCTCTGGCTTACGGTCCAGAACGGTTGGGTGAGGCGGATCCTGTAACAGAAAAAAAGCGCTCAAGTCAGTTTGATTCCGCTACCTCTTCCGTTGCTCGTCTCTCACTCGGGGTTACTTACAGTTGCGAGAGCCAACGCCGCAAGCGTATCCATGATAAGATTGACCCATAGAAGCTGTGTTGCAGTCAAGACAGACTCTTCTCTGTCGTTGGAAACGGCGGATACGAAGGTGAGCAGGACAGCGGTCACGTTGACAGTCAACTGAAACTGCAAAAAGCGTTTGACAGCATCGTTGACAGCGCGACCCCAACGTAAGGCCACCACGATGGAGGTGAAGTTGTCGTCCATAAGGATAATGGCCGAAGCCTCTTTGGCGACTTCAGTACCCGATACACCCATTGAAAATCCAACATCAGCCATTTTCAGGGCTGGGGCATCGTTGGTTCCGTCACCAGTCACGGCCACGATATGACCCTTGTCTTTGAGGCGCTTAACCATGACCCGCTTGTCCTCGGGGCTGGACCGAGCCAGGACGTGCAGGCGGGGAACCACATCCTCTTGTTCGCGCTTGGAAAGGTTCCGGAACTTGGGGCCCTCCATGATGATGCTGTCGGGCTGCAAGATACCACAGTCGCGGGCGATAGCTTCGGCGGTCATGATGTTGTCACCTGTAACCATTCTCACCACGACTCCAGCCCGCTGGCAGTCCTTGACGGCTTCACGGACACCGTCTCGAAGAGGATCCTTTATTCCAACAACTCCGAGCAGTGTCATTTGCTTAAAAATGTCTTCAAACTTGACCTCATCGTTCTCGCCATCGTTGCGCCTGGCGCGTGCCGGAGGCCAGCGGTCGAAATCGCGGTAGCAGATACCGATGGTTCTCAGTGACTTCTTGGCGTAATTCTCGATAAGGCTGTTAAGTCCAGTCCGGTTCTCATCCGTGAGGGTGGCTGTTGTGGCATCCTTCGAAGGATCCCTGATGATTTGTGTACATTTCTCCAACAGAATTTCCGAGGCACCTTTGACGTACAGGCGTGCACCACCTTTGGGGAGTTCGGCAACTATTCCCATACACTTGCGGCCAGAGTCGAATGGGATCAGCTGCAAAGTCTTCGAGTTCTCCCGCTGCTCACTGACCGAACCCATGGCGAGATGCTCACGGGCAAACAGTAACAGGGCCGTCTCCGTCTTGGAGCCGACGAAGCTCTGCTCGCCATCAACCTCACCCTCGAAAGCGGTCGAGTTGAGCACGATGGATCTCAGAAGCACTTCCTTGACTGGCTCGCTCAGCAGTCCCGTAAACTCGGTCGGGCTCAGAGGCTTTACCTCAGGGGATGATGGGTTCTCGCTGTCGCCGGTACTAAAGTCGTCGGCGGAAAATCGGTGAGTGGTACCCACGGTGCCTTCGACGACCTTCATCTTGTTCTGAGTCAGGGTTCCCGTCTTGTCTGAGCAGATGGTGGTCGCGTTGCCCATGACCTCACAGGCCTTGAGCTGCCTGACCAGGTTGTTCTGCTTGACCATCTTTTTCGTCGCATAACTAAGCGCCAGGGTGACAGCCAGCGGGAGACCCTCAGGTACTGCCACTACAATAATTGTGACGACCACGATGAAGATGCGGATGAATTGCTGTCCCTTCTGGGCAGGCGTGATCTCCGGGGGTTGCTTGGGGAGGCCAACGAGGAATTTGATGAACAAGACCAGGAAGAGAAGCAGCGCCGCAGCGCCTCCGATTTTGGCGATCCCATCAGCAATGACGTTGAGCTTTTGTTGCAGAGGCGTTATCTCCGGGTCGTCCTGCAACGACATGAGGGTCTGCCCGTAACTCGAGTTGACGCCAGTGGCCGTGACCATGAACGTACCCACTCCCTCCATGACGCGAGCGCCGGACTGGATAAAGGGATCCATCTTTTTCAAGTCGCCGTTGTTTTCAATGGCAGCGTAAACTTCGTCGGCATTCCGCTTCTTGATAAGATCCGATTCTCCGGTTGCCTGGGATTCGTCACACTTGATGTTATGTCCCTCGATGAGGACTCCATCGACAGGAATCAAGTCGCCGGTTTCCAGATGCACAACGTCACCGACGAGGAGGTTATGAACCGAGATCTCTTGAGCTTTTCCGGAGCGAATCACTTTGACGGGCCGGTCGGTCTTCTTCTTGTTGAGCTTGGCAAATTGTCGTTCCTTCTGCCAATCGTTCAAAGACCCAACAAGCACCACAATGAGAATTGCCACAATGATCGCGACTCCCTCAATCCACTCGACCTAGTTCGTTACTATAGTTAGCGTTGAAAACGGGGATTGGTTCTGGGGAAGTTAGTTACTCACCTTTTGCTTAGAGGGGTCATGGTCGGGGCTAAAGGCCTCGTAGAGACCGACCGCCAGAGAAATCGCAGCTGCACCAGATAGAAGTAGGAGGATTTTGTCGTTGAAGGTGATCCACATGAGCTGCAGCAGGGACTTGCCCGTCCTCTCCGGTAGCCTGTTGTCCTTGTACACGCGTTTTCTGTCGACGAAGTTGTCCTCTGAGCCGGACCTAGCCCGGTTGGCCTGGGGCTTGCCTGCTCCTGTGTTGGTCTCCTTTTCTGATTTCTGGCCCGTGACCTCCTCAAACGTAACCTTCCCTTCAAGACCAAGCTCGTCCACGCTCAAGCCAGCCTTGCGATCGGTGCGCAATCCCTTCTCCAGACCCGAAAGACCACCCAGTTTGTAGAATGCAGAAAGACTCTTTGGGTTAAACATTTTGCTCAGTTGTCCGGGACTGAAGGCGAACGGGTTATCCTCCACCACAAATGTGTCCTCCTTCCCCACGTCGGGTTTGAGAGCGTCGGGGTCGTTCATGATCTTGTCATTGGTCATGGGGTCCGTGGACTTGGGCGCCTTCTCGGTCGTATACGACGGAGATACAGCGATGGTTTCACCCTGAGATGCCATTGATCTCGACCCATCATCAGAATCTACCGAATTCTGGCGCGACCTGTGGTTGTGGGGAACTGCCAAGAACCCCTGGGTGTGTCCTTGGCCCCTCGAGGCGACCGGGCTGGATACATTGTGAGGACTGGTAGGTCTGCTCGCGTTGCTTTCGAAGGACGTCGTGGGGTGGAACTCGGGTCGACCGCTAATAGAACTGCTAGCTGAGTGGCCGCCATTGCTAGGTTGACCGCGAGACCAGCTTTGCGACAAGGGCTCTACGATTGTCGTCGGCGAGTTTCCATCGTCTGTCGGCGAGATAGGCGAGCTTGTCTGGCCATTTGCTTGACTTGGCCTGTCTGCAGGTGCGCCGGCGTCGGTAGACGCGCTGACGGCTGTTGTGTCAATGGTAATGGTAGGACTGGAGCGCATCTTGGGTTAGCAAGGAGATGAAAAGCCGCGTCTTGGTGCCCCGAAATGTCGTCCAGGAGAAGGTGACGGGATTTCTGAACTACTCACGCTCTCTGTCTCCTGGGGGGCGTCGCCCCATCGTCCTTATTGTCCGCCATGATATATTGACTGAAGATTTACGATTGTAGAGAAAGTCTGCGCGGCTTCCGGTCAGCGACCAATGCTCAGCCGCCAGTCCGGTACGCAATTTCGCCCCGTCCAAGGCTGCGTAACTAAAGTAGACACAGCGTATCCAAGGAGCTTTGCCGTCTTACACAAGTATTGAGGCTGTGCTTGAAGCAATATCGGATAATCAGCCCAGTACACTCCGGAGGCCTTCGATCGCTTCCTTCTGATCGAATCGAGGTAGCTACCTCATGGACAATGGAATAGCCGTGGTCGTGGTTGGGGTTTTGATATGTGGCGAGAAGAGGCGTAGTCTAGCTGGTTGCCTCAGGGCTCTTGCAAGTCGCGAGTGGCGGGTTAATGTTGGACCTGGGAGCCCGAACATAGAAGCCCACGCTTGGCGAGCAATGCCTCA
Organism: Pyricularia oryzae 70-15; assembly: GCF_000002495.2. Classification (NCBI taxonomy): domain Eukaryota; kingdom Fungi; phylum Ascomycota; class Sordariomycetes; order Magnaporthales; family Pyriculariaceae; genus Pyricularia; species Pyricularia oryzae. The sequence goes on along the minus strand of NC_017844.1, from coordinate 2,046,073 downwards.
CAACAGTCGGGGTACGACAAACGTGGTTAAGAATCCAAACCGCTCGACGAACATCTAGGCCAGACCAGATGGGAATCTGGAAATGGCAGTGGAGTTTGCCGCAGAGTTCAAGATGCCGAGTACTCAAGAGTGCACAAAAACCAACTATGGCAGACAAAAATGGATGCGACGGGTCTAGGCCGGGTCGGCGAGCATGGAGAATGGGTTTAAAAGAGCATGCCACGGCTTAGGGTACTTCTCCGTACATACAGTACAAACGGTGAGCAAAGATGTGAAAGTCGACGTGACGGGCAACATAAAGCGCAAAGAGAAGATGGAGAGGGATGGGATGGAAGGGATGTGCTGATGGGAAGTGGAGAGCACCCACATTTCATGATTGTTGACCCACGTCCCGTCTTTTCTCGAAATGCAATTTGCTCAACTCGGAGTGCCCAGAACAGCCGAGTGAGGCAGTGCAAACAAGCAAGGGCGCCAAGAAAACAGTCCCCACCTCCTGCTTGACCGAAACAGGGAGTTATGAGAAGCCAATCCAAAACAATTAAAATAAGTAGAAAAAAAAATCTACGGCTTGTCCCATCGAGTGCTTTGATATTACAATGTTCCGTTTCGAGTAGTTCACTGACTCGGAGACGCGCTTTGCGCTCTTCTAGACGCATTTTCCCTGTGATAATCATACCTTGCACTACTATGAAGCACGCGAGAAAAATTACTACGCGGTACTTTGTACCACAAACTACTACCACTTACAGTATGCACCTGTAGCGCCGTTACCCACACCGTCACCTATCCTAGTTAATACAACGGGGGTTTTTAAAGGTCAATTTAAAGTAGGAATTGACGGGCGAGCCGTGCAGTGGGTCACTCCATAGTATCTCGTTAGTATCTCTTTGGGGTATCCACCGGACTTTCGATACGTTGATACTTGTCAAGTAGTTGAATTCACTATTCAGTCAATGGTTTCGTATCACAATACCTGTAGCAACTGTAGGTGAATTGTGGCCACAAATGTGTCGATAACACCTGTAATCTAGTCTAGTCGCATATGTATGCTTACCCACAATCTTGCCGCCTCGATGCAATAATCGCGAATCGAGCGATAGATTTGCTGTACCGTTTTCTGCAACTGCTGTGTTAACGTAAAAGTCTAACCAGGTCAGAGTTGAGAAGATTCAGATGGCGGGCCCGAGTCTAGGCAGACTCGACCTTCTGGAAACGTGCCTACCACGCTGCATGGGTCGGGAATAAATCGGTTCGCCCGTAGCAAACTCAACCAGCACGTTGTCGACTGTGTCAAAAAAAAGAAGAAAAAATAACAGAAAGCAAGAAACTGCCATGTCACTCCTATGCATCTAGGTGCAAATCCCGCCTGATTGGTTATAATGACCTCATAGCCTGCTTTCGGGAAATTCAAGGTCCAATAAATCGATTGCATTGTCAGTTGTCATGTCGCCCTCATTTGATTTGCACGATATGATGACATTGTCAGAATATTGCCGGTTTGTTGTGTCGATTGATTTGATTTTCATCAGACACTCAGTTATTTCGTCGATCACCCATTCCAGGTAGGTGTGTACCGGTAGGTCAGCACAATCGGACTCCACTACCTGATGCAGTCTAGCGCTACCCCTGCAGAGTGTTTCCTCTTACTCCTCCACTCACTTGCCTCCACATAGCTGCTAATGACTCCCCTGTAGATGGAACCGAACCGTGCACACGGATACGCCCCAAGGCCCCCTCCCTAGGATCCCTCTTTCGGGCTTCAACCCAGGAGCTTGCCAAGCTTGCTACCGCTAACTTGCCAAGGGCTCCGCACAACTAGCGCCCGGGACCATGACAAACATCGAATTTGCGGGTGGCTTGGCGGTGCACGTCGAGCCATTCATTCTCTATGGGAAGGAACCTAGGGAGGGCGACTGGGACGACTCGGCGCTTGTGCAACCCAAAAAAAAAAAATCATTATTGTTATTATTTTTTGCCGTTGCCAGGGGCTGGCACAGGCTCCTTTTGCTTGACTGATCTTCACCCTAGCAGGATCACCTTGGCACTATACTCTTGGCTTTTCTGCGCAACTTCATCTAGTTGCCTATCAAAAGGACGATATACTTGGCAGTTCATCCAGATTTCAAGAAAAAAAAGCTCCGTCGAGGCTTTGCCGATGAGCTCGGGTGGTGTGATGTGGTGCGACAATTCAAGGTCACGACTTTGGCCTTTGACCACCCGGTTCATCGCCAAGACAGCCCGGGGCTTCTAGAATTTTAAAGCTGGGAAGACCGTGAATGGATATTACATGGATAATCCAGTACTGTAGGTACTATGTAAAGTCGGAGGAAGTATTGCGTCCATTTATTTACCCATACAGTTATTGTTGGTCATTTGCAACAACTCAGTCCACCGCTTGATTTTCTAATCTTGACAATTATCCCAACCGGGGTTGATGTAATATGACGTATTATGCGATTTGATTTTTTTTAATTTTCTTACTTTGGTCCCCTTGATATTTTTATTCTTCCCTCTCCTTTGTCCTCGAGATTTTTCTTATAACTCGCTCCGCATGTTATCACTCTTGACAGGGATTTAATTGTCGGCTGGTAAACCAACCTTCATCGCATGTTGGAATCACCAGGTCCTGCTGCTAGGTTTCAGTGTTTGCTTTTCCTCAAAAAGTGGGTGATGAGGACTTGTTGGTACTGTTGACAGTGTATGGGCCCAGGTCGTGCCCGAATTCGACTGACGGAGATGAGACTGGCTCAGCCACCTCCGTCGGCTGCCGCTTGCTGGTTTTAATGAGTCGCGAAGGCAACATCGGGGAGGGGACCCTCTCGCGTCCGCGCGGGTGTCGAACCTCATTCTGCTAAAGTGTCGGAAGCTTGATTAGGTACCCAGTCACCGCATCACGGACTTGCAGCAATCCGAGACAGGAAAGAGAGGTGGCGGCTTGACACTGCCAAGATGGACGATTCTTCAAGGGACACAAAACAAAAACAAGACTCTCGTTGGTGAGTGAACGAATGGGTTCCTAGGAGAAAGGAAGGGCTCCCTTGCCCCCTCCCGTCGAACGAAACGACCAATAGCAAAATTAAAGTTTCGCCCTGGCCCGATTTACAAGGCCCCCGCCAGCGCATGCACGAGTGAGTTTACCGGTACAGTACTGAGCGAGTGAAAAATGCTGCGCCATTCAGCCGGCTAGCTTTGAGAGTCAGTTGGCGACTCGAGATACAGAAATTTGCCTTCGTTTGAGGCTGTGTAAAAGAGTGAGGGGGTAAGAGAATCAGATCTAACTATGTTGAGAGATGGAGGTAATTTATAGGTCGTAATTGATGGGGACATCTTTTTTCCCCGATATACGTAACAATACCCATCCATTCGTTTCTTTGGACTTGCGTGCTCAGCTCCTTGTATTGATACAACCTACCTAACTAGGTAGCTCTCCGTAGGTGATAGGCTCGTAGATAAAGACGGCCCGGTTACATTGGGCTAACCTGGAATACTCTGACATGGAGCTACTTTAGAGTGCTTTACCGAAGATAAAGAGAGAGAAAAAAAATGAAAGCAAGCAATGGAATTAATGAAGGGGTCGAAAAGCACATGCAATGGATACCTCTTCCATCCCTATCATCTCATATGAGTGGGTAGGTAGTTCCGCTGATCGTCGATATCTGAACAAATCTAAGGAACTCTGTCGCGCTTGGGCAGACAAGGCAGATTGCGTTACAATGTCACCTTCTCATGAAGTTATTAACATGTGTACAGTACTATATCTCTATCCTTACTTGCATGTCCGTCACATACATACAGCTAAGCGTTTCTAATGTAATTGTCAGATTTATGCTTACTAAGTTGCTCCCCATCGAAAGGTAGAGAGAAAGAATAAGAGTGCCACCGATCTAGCGCAGACACTGTCCCCAAAAGTCCGGGCTGAGCAGCTTCGACATGTCCAAAGTGAGGTTTTTTTTCGTTAAGTGGGACAGCAAGAAAGATAACAGGAAAAAGAAAAGAAAAGAAAAACGCTCACGGTAGGATCTACCACTGATGCTCAGCTTCCTATTGCCTTCCATATCCCAGGAACAAAAGATTGACCCGAGGAACGTGTTTCAAACCGACACTTTCATCTCCGTTTCCAATATCGACGACGTGGCCATAAAACAAACAACGTGGTGCGAAGCTGAAGGAGAATAAAAAGAAGAAATGAAGCCTGTCAACTCCCTCCCGACCAGGTTCATCCCTTGTGTAGAAAACAACACATCATACATATGATATGCCAAGAAATTATATGTCAGGAGAGCCCATTTGTCCGCCCGTGTGTCTGGACATTTTCTGTCTCTCTTTGATGCTTCACCCATCCATCTTCTTCGAGTTCGACAACAATTTGTGCATCATTTTTTGCCCACATTTTCTGCATTGCCACACAGTACATATTTGCAAATGTTTGACTACAAATGTGGCCAAATGGCCGCTGATGGAGAAATTACTTTTTTTTTTTTTTTTTTTTTTTTTTGGCGAGACATAACCATACCCTAAGCTGGTCAAGTTTGGGGCTGTGCAACATGTAGTGCCGGGACAACTTTGCTCCCTTTCCCCTTATGGGGATCTAAGGTCCAATAATCACTCAACAAAACCTTGGCTATTTGACATATAGGTTTATCAGCTATCCGGTTTGATCGTTGGATACGTTTTGACCCCCATCGGTTTTATTCTGTGATACTGTCACAGTATCGAGAGATTTAATCTCGGCGCTTTGGGGGCGTTTACGGAATAAGGGGGCGCTGTTTGGATGCGGCAGCTCATCGGACAGTATTTATTGGGCCCACTGAGGGCTTGGGTCTTCTGCAATGTATTTGATCCTTTGTGAGGCCTCTCGTCGCTCGCCGTTTTCCGTGAGAATACAATCTCGGTAGCCGGGCTGACAAAAAAAAAAAAAAAAAAAACGTAAAAGCAAGCAGTATAGAGCAAGAGTGCGTATTGTAATATTGTGGGATTTACAAATGGAACACACGTGAAACCTGGTGACTATGAACTACCAAGGCAGCAATACCAGACACTACCGTTACCAGTTCAATAGCCGTCCTGGATAGATGCCTTTTGCTGCATCACATTTCTTACATTGCTATGGTTGAGACTCACAAACTTTGGAGCCAAGACGTGTGACAGGTTTCTTCTCCGTTTGTAAGCATGATGTGACCACCGGTCCAGAATGACGCCCCTCCTCGGGGGAAATTTGCCCTCTTCCACTGCCGAGCCGGTTACCATTGCTTTGTTGTACAGCCTCCTGAAAGCCGCGGGGAAGCAGCTGTTTTCTTTTTCTTTTCTTTTTTCCCAACCCCCTCTCGGCTTGGCAAAAAGCATAGGGTGCATCAGGAGATGAGATTGATGTCAGGTCTTACCCACCGTTGTGGCATCGTTCGCTCCATTACTAGTACACAAACTGCATAGCCTCACTCTTATCGCCTTCGGAGGAGCCACGCTGGCAAACCAAGTACGGAAGAAGTTCACCAAAGAGGACCCTTCCGAAAAAGAAAAAAAAAAAGGTCCGATCTGCCCAGTAGAAAGAAACCCTCTCACCCGAGAAAGCCCAAGAGGCCCTCCTTGCCAAGATCTACATCCTTCACGAGAACCATCTTGCCGTCACCAGCCGCCGCCGCCGCCGAGAGTGTCTTAGTAGTAGCCCCAGTAGCATCGCCATGCCCTTCATCATCACGATCCCCCTTTCCTCCTCCCAACCTCAACGGCCCACCCTCGACGACGGCGAGGCGCAGCACCTGCCTCCACAGTTCCGCCACCACATCATCTCGGAGCTCGTCCCCGGTCTGCTTAAAGTCCGGAAACGAGTTCACCTCGAGCAGCCAGGCTACCCCCTGGGCGTCGACGAGGAAGTCGACTCCAAACACCTCGAACGCGTTGGCGAGCGGTGAAAAGTGCATCGGCATGCCCCTGGCCGCGGCCTCAAAGACGGCCCCGGTCGCCTCGCAGATCTGCGTGAATATCGACCCCTTGCTCACGTCCGACCTGCCCTCGACCAGCACCTCTGGCAGGTCCCAGAACTTTCGCACGAGCGGGGGAGGAGGTGCTTCGCCATCCTTGGCGTCACTAGTAGCAATATCGGCAGCGGTAGCGGTAGCAGAAGCGGCAGTTGTCTCGTTCTGCAGGCAAGTGTTGGTGAGGTGAGCGTCCAGATCTCCCTCGTCAGAAGACGGTGCGCGGTATTCCCGGCCCGCAAACAGGGCGAGCATCTCACGGTAAACGTAGACTTTCATGGCGCCAACGCACAAGACGTAGGTACGTATGTGGAACTTGCGACGGTCGCCCGGCAGCAGCAGCGGCGGGTCGATGTATGGCTGCGCCACAAAGTGTCGTAGGTGCGCCGCCATGATGCCGTCTGCCTCCTCATCCTCGTCGTCAGTGTCAACGTCCCACTCGTCAAAGATGCCTTGTAGCTCCTCCATTGTGCTGAACAGCCGGATCCCCTGGCCGCGGTCGCTCATGCTGGGCTTCAGGATCCACCACTCCCTCTTCTCGTCGTTTTCCAGGCTCGCCCGCAGATCCCAGGCCTCGACGAGCGCGTCATCTAGGAACTCGGCGTAGTCGACCTCGAATGATGTGCTAGGCTTGACATGCCGGGCCAGTATCGAGTTCGGGTGCTTGATGACCCAGTTTTCGACCGTCGTGGCGAGAAAGTGCTTGCGTATCAGGGCCTTCCGGAACTTGTAGCTATTGATTACGATAGAATTTTGATGCTCCGCTGCGTAGTCAAAGTCTATGGCCTCGTAAGAGGCGATCTGCAGCGCTTTTGTTCCATCTCCGGGTATGAGGCTTGCCAGTGAAACTGGGTTGTCTTTGTCTTCGGGTTGCTGCTCCGGTGCATCTACCAAGCAGTACTTGTCACTAGGTAATAATGATCCCAATGCATCACGTATCAGTGGTTGTACGTAGGGGTCATCATAGGCGATCAGAGCATGCAGCTTTCCAGTGTCCTGCGAATCATACGCCCCCTTGTCTCCGGCTGGAGACGTTTTATTGATAGATTGTTCAGTTGCTGCCGCACCAATCCCGGCGGCCGAACGGATGGGAAGAGTGTCAGTGCCCTCGTGAGATTCCAATACTGGCCTAATGAGTGACAACATAATTTGGGTAAGAATTAACACAAGTAACAAGGCAAAATAGACAGTAAAGCAAAATAAATAAATGAATAAATAAAAATAAGCACACTGTTTGGCCATGTCTTGTCTATGGGACTTGGCTCTTCTAGATGGCATCCCTACTCCGTCTAGTACGCCGACCTTGCCTTTCGTGATACTGACCAAAAAGGGTCATGATGCTACAGCACACCTCGTACATTTGTTTCCTCCCCAACTTCGCCGCCATCAACAAGAAGCAGAGAACAGACAGACAGACTTACAGCTTAAGATCTTGCCCGTGTAGATGTGTCGCGGCTTGCCAAAAGTTGGCCTTTAGAGGTGTTACACTGTAAAAGCAGGCAATGGTCAGTATTTATTTCATCCCAAGATTCAAGAGGTTCCGTCAGACGTGTCATGGCATAGCCCAATATTGACTCACCTTGTATAGCCCTCCTTGACTGCCCATCCATCGTTACCTGGCGGTGCATCTTCCACGCTCTTGTAGACGTCCGTGAATCTGGGTTGCCACTTGAAATGCTTGTGCGTCCTGGTGTGAGCAGTCCCCTCGCCACCGTCCGCGGCCGCCTTACCATTCTGCGCACCACTCGAGAGGGCAGCTTCACCACCAGCCCCTTGCCTGATCCTCTCCTCGGTCTCGTCCTCGTCCTCGTCCCCGGCGCCCTCTACGGCCGTGAAGCAACCGCCGTCGGCCCAGTAATTCTGCAGCATGGGAGTCCAGAGCGTGCGGGCCTTCTCGACACCCTCGACGAGCGGGATGTTGACGCTGTAGAGGTCGACGCTCCCGTCCTGCGGCCACTGTTTGACCAGGGCCTCGACGACGCGGACGGCGTGCCTCGACGCCCCCGCCACGATCTCCGGGTCGTGGTTCCGCGTGAAGAAGGCGTACGACAGCGCGATGGACGGCACCTTGCAGGCTGCACCCTCGAGTGCGCCTCCTAGCGTGCCGGAGCTCAGCGCAAAGAGCGCCGTCGTGTTGCGGCCGTAGTTTGGCCCGCTGAGCACGAGGTCGACCTTGCCGCGGTCGGTAAACATATGATGGAGGCCGATCTGGACGCACGAGGCCGGCGTGCCGTCGACAAGCACCCACTCCTCATCTGCTGTGGTGGTGGGCCGCTTGTGTGTGCTGCCCTCGCTCTCGGGAACGTCCTTGTCGAAGATGAGCCCTGCTGGGTTGGCTGGCAGCGGCGGGGGGCGGTAGTAAGTCGGTCTCACGGTCTGGCCGATCAGGTGGGCCTTGCCTATCCACGAGCGCTGCGTGTGCGGCAGGCAGACCGAGACGGTGTGGCCGGCGCCTTGGAGGGCGCGGACCAAGGTGTGCACGTAGGGTGACGACTGCGAGCTCGGTGGCCCGTCGTCGTTGACCACTAGGATGTGCATGGCTGTGATTGGTGTTGCTTGAGAGCCGAGGTGGTTTCCTTCCACGATGTCCCCTGATATCTGTTTATCCTGTCAAAGATGGGCCTGGATGGATGCGAGCACCTGTTGGTCAACGGGGTGCGAGTTTCCCGTCGATCTTCTTGCCTATGGACTTGGGACTTGAAGACAAGAGTGGCGGATTGTACAGTTCTCTCGTCAAGCACACTGTTCCACGATCGTTTGTTTGGTAGGTATTTACTAAAAGTCCAAGGCGTAGTACCGAGATTTTGAGTTGTCTGCTTGCTGAGTTTTTTCTTTTTTTTCAAAAAAACAAAAAAAAAAAAAAAAACAAAGATAATATCAAGGCCCGACATCGCCTTCGCGGGGTAAAACAGTTCATACATTGTAGTATTTTAGGGGCTCCACTTTACGTCAAGTTGATAACTCTTGACTGGGATGACCGTTCAATTGCGTACCTAGGTAGGTAGGTATAGACCTGAGTGAGAGACGAAGTAAATTCAGGCCGTTCACACAATTTGGGCCGTTTTTTTACATTCACCTATTCTTGCCATTTTCTCAGCCTTTCTACGTGGTATAAATGTGTTGACTGAATCGATGAGAGAGTTAAGCAATATTTCTTCGGACCGTGTGTTGATTGAGTGAGTATTTGTACCTAGTCTAATCATGATCACATGAGATACCAAATGGATGCAAGTCTTTACACACCAAACCGAGACCCCTTCATCATAAAATGACTATTCTACGTGCTGAATGCTAAACGTGCGTTGCTTGCCGTCCCAGGGCACCATGTCGCATGCCTCTTACCAAGTGAGACATCCGAATTGGAGGCCCTTTTACTTGGATATCCGGTCCAAGCCATGCTAGGAAGCCAAGCACAAAAAAAAAAAAAAACCTAATATCAATAAAATCGTGGATACAAACATGAACCCTGTCGAGCAAAAGCCTCTTGGCTCCGAGTTCACTGGCCCGTCATTGCCGGGCATAAAGATCGTGAACACCTTTACTCGTTTCCCACCCGGTCGCTCCAATCTGGGAGCAGCTTTCAGGTCTCCAACCCATCAACGCAAATGGGTAACATCTTCATCAAAATTGATATTATGCACAGAACACAGGCGGTGCTGAAAAGAACAAAGCGGAAAATGAAGAAGTAACAAGTAGAAAGTCTCAAGGTATTTTGGTACGGGAATTGATCAGAAAAGCTTTCCCGATGCATTTTGTGCACCTGGTTTGGCTAGAAGAAAGTGCTTGCTTGGTATCTAGAACCGCGGTCGCTTCGCATCGGCGTGCGGCGATGTGGGAGTTGCGGGCCGTTTCGATGAAGTGCTACGGGTATCGATACTGCCCTTAACGCGCGCCCAGCCGTCAAAAGGGCTGCTCGGCTTGCGTGGCTTATGCGCCGGTGTCTCTTCTGCGCTCCTACGCGAGGAACGTAGGAGACGACCAGTTGCCGGAGGCGAATGCGGTGCAGCTGGGACGATTGGCGTAGTAACCTTCTTGTCAACCTTGACTTTCGGCGTTGCGAGCACTCCCTCGTTGTTGATGAGAGTGCTGGATGAGGGCTCTGCTGAAATCTCATCATCAATATCAAGCTTGTTCTCCACTTGACTATCGACGTGGTCCTCAATGTCTGTCTCTGCCTCTTCGTCTTCGTCAAAGATCGGGGAAGTCTTTGACTTTGCAGCTGAAGCTGAGGCAAACAAGAGCCTTCCCTTGAGTTTCTTGCCACGAGTATCCTGGTGGAAGATGCGCTTGCCTCGACTGTAAAACTAGTTAGCTGTCATCCCAAAATGATAGGGACGAAATACCGAGGGGCGAAAACTTACAAAACTTGAATAAAGCCTTCCTCTGAACGTTCACGAGCCTCCTTCAACGAAATAACTCCGCCTTCCGCAAGGTGAACCTGGGCGTCACTGGTCCTGGCCACCAAGTCCTCATTCCGACGCTGGCGCGCAGCAAGCCTCTGCGACCGACCTTGAGAGGGTCCATCGATGAAGGGATTCTCTGCGTCATCGTCGACTACAGGTATCCTATCGTGGGAGTCGGTGAAGATATCAATCGGGTCTTCAGACTCTACCGCAGTGAAGCTACCCATAGAAATGCCGGAGTACTTAGTCGGGCGCTTCGTCTTGGGTTGAGGCATGATGTCATCGTCATTGAAAAGATTGCGCGACACAGCGTTAATGTCGGCCTGTAGTTGCTTGGAGTGTTTGCGACTGGGAGTCTTGCTCGGAGTAGGCAACATTCCAGTCTGTTCGGAAATGTCGGTGCGGTCAAAGGCCATGTGAGGCGCCTTTTTCTGAGCGCTGGGAGGGCCGAAAAGTGACGAGGAACCCACCTCGCCCGAAAGCATGGTGGAAGAAAGACCGTCGCGCTTCAATGGTGCATGCTTCTTAGTGGGCGATGCGGGCAACTCACTAAGGTCCATCGCAGGTCGTTTCTGTGGTGACGCCCGAGTGACGGTAAAGCGAGGTGACCTAGGGGCAGCAGCGGACCTCGAATTTGCGGGAGACGGAGTGCGGTTTGCCTTTCGATCTATCGTTTTTGATGATGAGGATTGGGATTGAATGCGAGTAGATGGGCGAAAATCATATGGTTCCCATGGGTCCGCAAAGCCCCAGCGTGGTGTGTCTGGAGTTTTGATCTTTTGATGAGATTGCTCTGGCGTTGTGGCTCGTGGTGTGTTCATTTTGGCTGTGTGAAAAAAAAGCGGACTCGCAAATTCGTAATAGTCTCTCGGCCTATGGCGTGGTTTGCTCTGCGAATTCGTCTGGCTGTCCCAGGCTTTGTCGGCGCGAAGGTCAAATCAAAGTCGGTCGTCGTTGCGATGAAAGTTGGGAGAACTGGGAAACCAGGTAAACAAGAGCTGTCACCCGCGTCTCCACATCAACCAACCCGGTTCGCTTTAAACGGCTTCGCACGAAATTAGACTTTAACAAAATAACGAATTTAAAAGAAAAAAAAAGCCCGCCGAGTAAGAGTTTTGTTATAATTAATAATATGCGGCTGCGCAAAACGGTTGCTACGCAGGATGTGGATGAAAGAAAGGGTGGAGGTGTCGCAAAACAAAAAAAACAAAAAGGTGGTTTTCGAGAGTTGCAATGAAAAGAAAGAGGCTGGGACTCGGGTTGGGCTGGGGCATGTGTTTACAGGCTTTAGCATGAAGTGACTGCCCACTCCTGACAAACCAGCCCCGCCCCATATATTTAGGGGCATCAATTAAAACCCTTGCCGTTTGCCCCAAGCTCTGCAAGACGCGCTGTTATCTGCCGGCGGGCCTTGCGGCGCGTCATGGACGCGTTTCAACCAATGATCTGCTGGAAGCATGGGTGGGGCCTGTTCCTGTTGTTATTTTCCGCGGGGTCGCAAGTCTCCAAGGTCGCAGTAGGATGATAGGTGATTGCTCTGCGTTAAACAAACAAATGCACAACGACAATCTACCAGTACGCACGTCATCAAGCCCTCCCGGATTTACGAGGACCCTTGATTGACCATCCGATTTGGATCTCAAGTTATATCTTATCCTACAACCGTTTCGATATACCTATCCCCCAATTGAAATATATCTCAACACCCACCATGCCATCTCCAATAGAAGATTCGGAGCTGGTTTCCTCTCCAGTGAAATCAGAACATGACGCCCCACCTAGGACACCTGCCAACAAAAACCAAACCTACGACTCTGAAGAGGTCCGCGAGGCGGCATTGCGGCGCGAGCTTGAAGGAGTGCGCAATATAAACGAGGTGATTGAAGGTGTAATCAGTACTTTAAACAAGGCCAAGGGCAACATGAATGTATGCTTTCCATCCCCACCAAACTAAGGCCGACCGATCGAAAAGCTAAAAAAAGAGGGAAACCCCGCTCAGACGGTTTCACGAACCGTTGGTAACGCCTCGGCCCTTCTGAACACTTGGACCCGCATCTTATCGCAGACCGAGCACAACCAGAGGCTCATCCTCAACCCCGGCTGGAAAGGCGCTACTGACGACCTGCAATCTATTGAAGCGGAGGCTCTCCAACGGCAGATGGCTGCTCAGCGCAGGGCCGCCGAGGATGAGCGCAGGCGAGAAGAGGCTCGGCGACGTGCCGAAGAGGCTGAGCGCCAGAAGGAAATCACGTCGGCGTCAACTACTTCAAGGGGAGGCCTGCGGGGAACTAGAGGGAGGGTTACCCGGGGCATCGGCCGTGGAGGAGTTTCTGGGAGCAGTAGTACCAGCACCTCCAGCGTATATAGCTCCAGAGGCACCTCTGGTATAGGCAGGGGAATCGGTGGTACGAGAGGCACAGGCACTCGCGGAAGCACAACAAGGGGTCGGGGTGTGCGATGATTTACACAAGAATTTTATTCTCATCGAGCAGGACCGATATATACCCAAATCAACCCATCCGTTGCTGTCCATATAGTCATTCACTATACAAGTGAGGACCAATGCACAAAAAACCCCTTGTTATACCCAGTCCAACGCGACACCAAGAACGCCAGGTTACCCAACCCAAGCTAGCCAATTGCGTCCATGGACGACGCCCTTTCGAACTTGGCGCTAAATGCCTTGCCAATTCCCCTTATTTTTTCTTGAAGAACTCGCTCAGCTTCTTCATGCCGCTGACATTGACCTTCTTCAACTGCTTGACTCCCCTACTTTCGTTCATCTTCTTCCGCTTGTCCTCCTCTTCCATCTTTCTCCTCTTCTCGTTGCGCTCCTCCTGCTCCTCATCCAGAGCGCGCTTTCGCGAAAAGTCCGAGGCAGACCTGGTGAGCAAAGCCTCTTGTCGAAGCTTTGTGAGGCGAGAAAGGTAATCGTCAAGGGGCTTGAAGTCGACAAATTGAGAAAAGGTGCCGGATTTTGCCGAGAGCAGGTCCTTGATTACTGTTGTGATTGCCGGGGGGAGGTAGCTAGAGCATATAAAGTTGAAAGCCACCCTCAGCTCTTGCAACTTGATGACCTTGTCTGATGCCTCGATGGCGGCGACCACCTGTTCGGGGGCAGCCGCATCTGCGTCATCCTCGGCTGTTGAGGTCGCAACGGTGGAGGTTTGTGATACTGTGCTGCCTGCAGTAGCGACCGAGGATTGGGAGTCGTTGGACTCGGTTTGTGGTGTCGAGGCCCCATCAGAGTCTTCCTGAGCCGCCTCCGCTGGCGCAGCAGCACCCTTGGGCGCTAAGCTTTTCTGACCCAGTACTGGTGCCTCGAGCGCCTTCTTGACGAACTTGTCGTGCATGCTCTTAGGCAAAGCCATGCGCTTGGCCTTGCGAAGAACCATCTCGAGGAGCTTCGTCTCGCTCAAGCGGAACATGGTCTCATCGCCAGCCTCCACAGTATCGCAAACGCATGCCATACGACTCTCCAATAATTCTCTGATACCCTTCCACCGCAAGATTTCCGATAGGTTGGTTCCTTCTTCAGGCAGCGCGTCTATGTGATCCTCACTGGTGAGGAACATGCGCTTGTCTGCGTCGGTCGTCTTTGACTGCAAGGCAAGGGCCGGCAAGACAAGAAAGACGGGATCGATCTTGGTTGCGACAAACAGCTCGGCGCCCTTGCTGACCTCTGCTTGGAGACATGCTTTGCGCGGCTTGCCATGCTCGCCGTCTAGAACAGTGCTGCTGGCGTCCCCTTGCATTATCAGCCAGCTTCGGGCGGAGGACTTTGGGGCTGCGATCCTGGTAAACTCGTAGATGCCCGTTTCGGGACAGACGAGATAACGGGTAGGTTTCGCATATCGAGGGTTCGGTAGTGCTACTATCCTAGCATCTGTAGTCGCATCTTTTGGTATTATGAATAATCTGGACGGCGTCTCTGAAGAAGTCGGGATTGTGTATCTGGACAAGGAAGATGACACTGCTGTTGATGCCGAGGACTTTTCCTTTGCCGTCGTCGATTTCCCTGTTCTTGTTCTTGCCATTGTGAACGCGAGACAAAGCTGAGTAGGTACCTAGGTAGGTAGGTACAGGGCAGATGCGAGACACGACCACACTACCTAGAGGTAGTCAGGTACCTACCTTAGGTAGGTAGGTAGGTATACAGAAGATCTGGTGCACAGATACTGTACGAATTAGAGGGGCCCTGAGATAAAGTGTCGGCAATAGTCGTAACGGATTAACAGTTGGCAACCCTTTCAACAAAAATAGAATAAAATAAAATAGCAGGCGTTCTCTCTGCTACATTGAGTACCTATGAAAAGAAGCAAAACTCAAGAAAAAAAGAATTTCCACAAAAGTAATGAGAATGGTAGACAACGAGAAATCAGACGGCAGAAGTGAATCAATCAGTCTGAAATTGGGACCCCTGGATGCGATAGCTTACGCGACGTGGACGCGTCCAAGGCCCGGACGTGTTTACCCGCCGTTTTGGTCGATATTGGGGAACCTCGCTGCCCCACTTCCAACTTCCCATGTTACCAAAGAAAAATCCGCTTGGAATGTAACATACAACATCCCCATCTGCCGAATTCACCATGGCAATGGAGGACTGCCCCCAGAGAAAACACCAGACTAACTTATCACAGTCTTATCGGCGCTTGCAGTGTCTTGAGCTTCTTTTTCTCAACCTGGCAGTCAGTCACTAAGGCTTGATTGATTTCAGGGCGAATGTGAACTTTTCAAGACCCACAATCCAGACGGAAAACATTAATTCGCTCGATCTGCAGTAACACTCGCGCAAAGTTTCCGCGGCCTCAGTGGTTGTAACACCGTCTCTCACCGGCGCAAATGCCTAGAAAGTCGCCAGATTCTAGGAGGGGGAAAACTCACCTCTTCTCCTGCAAGTGAGAATCGAGCAGGACGGCGCTACAGGACGAAAGAGGATATATTGGGAAAGATACCAGGGGAAAACCTTGACAAAATAAAAGGGCATACAATTATGCCCCCTTGTAAGTTGCGCTGAAGATGCTAATGTGACTACTGTCTCTTTTTATAATCTATAGTATTGCAAAAATAACATGCCATCTCCTCCAGCACAACCATCAGACGAGCCCCAGTGGCCCCCACGATCACCCCATGAAGTCCTGTTGAGTACTCCAGGCGGCCGTGAGAAACTTCGACGACTTGCCGAGCGCACCTCTCCCTCCCCTTCCCCAGCCAGAGGAAGAATGTCTAGAACGGGGTCCTCAGGCCTACCTTTGAGGTCAACAAACTCAGATGTTATGGCAGGAATGATCTTGGACGGCGATGACGACGAGGATGAGGATGAGGAGATTCTCCAACTCAAGCTACAGGAAATCCAAGCCAAGCTCAAACTGAAAAAGCTCCAGAGCGCGCGGGCAGCAAATGGCGCCCCTTCCTCAAGGCCTGATTCAGGCGCAGATAGTAATGCGCGACGACCGCAAGCCAGGACAGCAGCCGCTGCAGCTGCAGCACGTGCAGCCAAGGTTGAAGATGCACGCCCGCGAAGCGTCGAGGTACCAGCTTCGCCGGTCAAGAAAGCCATCGCGCCTCCAAAATCACCCATGAAGGTACAGCTCGGTATAGACAAGGGGCTGAGGGCCAAGGACGTGTCGTTGAGGCGATCTTCCTCTACCCTGCAACAACGGATGCAGGACGCCAGTGAGCGCTCGAGGTCTTTAAACGATGGCGCCGAGGCACCGGTACGGCCGTTGAGCTTCAGCGAGCGCCTCGCTCTGAAGAGGAACGAAGAGGCGGCGCAAGTTGAGAAGCAGAAGAGGATACAACAGATCAGAAGCAGCGCATTCGCGGTGGATAGGGAGGAAATAGAAAGATACAAGGCGGTGGCGCAGGACCTTCCGGACCTGGCAGACGAACCACAGGTCTACAGCCGCGCAGAGATTGTGGGGTCAGGCAAGCTTCAGAAAGACGGTGGATACTTAAGAAGAAGTAGTACCGCACCCAGTATCAGGGGTGGCCAGGCAGGCTCAGGGACGGGTAGTGATAGCGGCCAGGCCAAAGACGCGACGACAACGACAGCGAAATCTCGAGGCAAGGACGAGGCGTCTTTCGAATCATACTCGGGTTTCCATCTCAAGAAAAGGATATTACCTCACGAGATTGTTACGCGGTCCATCACCGGCAAGCAGGTCTACAAACTGAAGGATCTCTTGCGCAAAGTCAAAGCACCCACGTGGGAACTACCGGATGACGAATGCGACGTTGTGGCCTTTGCCATTTTGGCCGCCAAGTCGGAACCAAGATCGCACAAAGCACGAACTGACAGTGAAGGGAACACGGTAAATCAAGGCAACAGGGGAATGTACATGGTAATGACTCTGGTGGATCTCCAATACGAAGTCGAATTATTCCTCTTTAACAGCGGGTTCGACAGGTTTTGGAAGCTGACGCCAGGCACCGTCTTGGCGATTCTCAACCCGGTCATCATGAAGCCCCCAAAGGGTCGCGAAGCGACAGGAAAGTTTTCGCTCATCATCAACTCGGACGAAGACACGATACTCGAGATCGGCACTGCGCGCGACCTGGGGTTCTGCCAGGCCACAAAAAAGGACGGCAAAGCGTGCCCTTCTTGGATCAACAGCAAGCGCACCGAGTTCTGCGAGTTTCATTCCAACGAGGCCATCAGCAAGGCGCGGGCGGGACGCATGGAGCTCAATGGGGCCGGCTTTGGCGGCGGCGGCGGCAACGGTAAGAAGTCCAAGAAGGAATGGGAGCCCTTTTCCGACCCGTGGAAGTATAAAAATTCTAGGCCGGTCAGCATCGATCACCGCACCGAGGAGCAAAAACTCGCCGATGCCAAAAGGGGCTCATACGACAGGGATACACAATCGCGAGTCTTTGTGAGCCGCTCGGCCAGCTCTGCCTCCGTAATAGAACGTGAAGGCGAGTATCTCGAGAGTCTTCAGCGCAAGGAGGCGCTCAAGCGAAAACTATTGCAGGACGAACACGAGAAAACCGTTGCCAAGAAACTGGGAAACTTGGGGGCCGGTGCCGGAAGGGAATATATGCAGCGGCGAGCCGGACACAAGACCAACGACCAGCCCCACGCTTTAGCGTCTAACTTTTCCTTGGAGCAACAACAGCCGTCAACCAGCGCCGCGGCTCTGGATCTTCTCAACCGTGCCAAGAACCCGCCCAAGATCGATCTTGGCCCGGTCAAGCGCAAGAGGCCAGACTCGGCCACGTCCAACTCGACGGCGGGCGGTAGTAGCAGTCTCGGCTGGGGATCCGGTCTGAGGGACAGACTGAGCAGGATGAAGGGGCAGGCGACCCTCTCGTTCGACCAACCACAAAAGACAGACAACGCGGCCGCGGCCAACGCAAACTCATCTTCCGGGTCCATCGCCAGCAGCAAAGCAGACCGATCGCCGGTCCGCAAGAAGACGCGCTTCGTGACGGAGAAGGGCATACGTGAGGCGGGCCGCGAGAGCCTGGGGACGGAACTACTCCCATCGGCTGCGGCAGCAGCAGCAGATGACGCACTGGAGCCTAGGCGAGGGAAGCCGCGGCGTGTGGTTGTACAGGACGATGACGATGACGATGATCTTGTCATTGTGTAATATTTTCTTTGTTTTCAGCATTGCGATATCGAATCGAAAGCTCCTGGGACTGGTACAAATGGCGCTCGGTGAAGGGGGGTTTCTCTATGTATGTGCATTCGGAATTTGGATTTGACTTGGCGACAAACGCTATACCGAGCCAGCTTCAATATCCATCAGCGTAGTAGAACTGAAAGGTGGCTTCTACATAAATGGGAATTTGGATGTTCCTGAGTATCTAAGCCTGTCAGCAGCTTCAACAGTGTCTACGTTGGTTTCGCTGTATCTTGCCTATTCAAGGGAGGATGTGCGAACTTGGGCCGTGCACATAGACAAGTCGCTTGGGTAACCAAGACAGTATGAGGTCAGTCATGTTGACGAAAAAAGTGGATTCAGAATTATGTTGCTTAGAACTAGATTGTCTAAAACTGGTATGCGTTACGAACCGCCCATAGCTTGCCTACACGTGCACGCCATGCCTAAAGTTACTATTGCCTATTCTACCCTCCAGGTCTTGTACGATAGGAGTAGGAAGTGGCTACGTGTATTGGAATAGACTACTTACCTCTCGAGGCTCATACCTACTCCCGATTCTACAGCCTGTTTATAGGAATTAGTCCGTCAGTATCGGAGTGGTCTGCGATGTAGCAAGGCAACGCAAAGCCGAATCTCAAAGCTCCACAGATTTCATGTGGCTGAGGCAGCCCCCTGAAACCAGGCAGAGAAGTGTTCAACATTAATGCGAAATCAAAGAAAGACTGAAGCAAAGCTATCTAAATTTTTCCGACAAGTGCATCTGACAACCACCCAAGTGACCTGTTAGTCAAAAACGTCTCAGCGCTTGTCGACTTTGACCCGAGTGCATTTCAGTCGTACACCTTGCGGATAGCACCGCCTGGATGTCAAAAGATGACCCTCTACCAACATGCCCAACTGGCAAGAAAAGGAATGAACATTCCGAGACGAAGACTGGACAAAAGTGGGTCTGAGAAGTTGAAAGGTAACGAGTGAACAGCCTGAAATCAGACCTTAGTTGTCCAGCTGGCCCTCTTCCACATTCACAGGCTCTACTTTCTTGCCAGTCTTCTCAACATCGACCTCGACCAAAGTTTCGCCAGCCATGTTGGTCACCAGGGATTCAGGGTTGATGTTTTTCTCGACGAGATCGTGTTTCTCAGCGACCGGCTGCTCCATATCTGCGGGCTTTGACGTCTCTGTCTTCTCAGGCTCAGCCTCCTGATCAGGTGCATCAGTCTTAGCAGCCAAGGTCTGACCAGGAGCCGAGGATTCTTTGCCTGCCTCTTGACCACCAATCGTGATAGCACCTTCGTCTGGATCGATTGAGAAGAAGCTCATTGTCGTGGAGAACGAGAATGAGATTGGCTCCTTCTCGGAAGCAGCAGAAGTGTCCGCAGGAGGAGCTGGGCTCTTGGCAGGCGCTCGCCTCTGAGGACCTCTGGCACGCCCCTTGCGCGCATCGACGAGCGGCGCCTTCTCCTGCTCAACAGGGGGCTCCTCCTCCTTAACCGGCTCCTCATGCTTCTGGACATGTGGCCCAAGCTGGAGTCGTTTGTTCAGATCAGCCATGAAACCTGCCTGTAGGGCAGCGATCTTTCCACCAACTGGTCGAGCTGGAACCGGTGGCTTGGTCTTGGTTACCAGAGCCGCCGGCTCTGCTTCTTTACTGCCTGAACCAGATGATTGCCTCTGGGGGCGCGCTGGGACCTGAGGTTTGTGTCGCTCCGGAATAGTGGGCTTTGAAACACTGGCGTCATCACTTGAAGTGTGTTTTGGTTTTGGTCGTTCAGGAATTGCCGGTTTCTCAGAGGGATCTGTGGATTTCCTCACAGGTCTCTGGGGCATCTCGGGAGCCTGTTTTGGCTCCATGCTGGACGGTTGCTCCTCATCATCCTCATCTTTGTCCTCATCTTGTTCCCTGGAAACCTCAGTTTCAAGCAGTTGGCTGTCGGGTGTGTCTTCCCACGTGTCACGGCTGGGAAAATGATGTGTTGAGTGTGCCGACTGTGCTGAAGATGATCGGGATGTGAATTCCTTTGCAAGGTGTGACTGTCCCTGCACCCAAGAAGGCTTCTGGGTCCTGTATAAAAAAGCATCGGGGTTGTTCCTCGATTCTGCCTCTGCCAATTCCTCTTGCCTACGGGCAAATGCCTGGGCGGGAGTATCAGAATCCCGGGGCGGAATTGCCCTAGGAATGCGACCGTCATCTTCATGGTCATCCTGCTGCTCCTGAACGTCAGGAGTAGATACTTCGGCAGTGCCGTGGACACTGTCGGGGGCATCCTCCCAGATATCCCGGCTAGGGAATTTGTGCTTCCGTTCCTCAGCTTTCCTAGCGATTGTAGGAGACTCTGGCTTGGGAGGCAGCTTTCCAGACTTCTCCTCTTCAGGGAAGAGCGGCTCGTACTCCTTTACATCCTCGAGCGGAGTCGACCGGATGTCATGTGATGACTCCCGATAGATGCTGGCAGGCCGGCTCTTGGGTCGACTAGACGGCTCCATCTCGAAGGCGCTGCCAGTACGCTCAGGACCGGGATCAACGGCAGGATGCAAGTCAAAAGAGGGAACATCCTTGGAAACCTCATCATCGGCAAGAATAGGGGCACTGTATCGACCATCCTCGTCGCTCTCGTTGGGAAGACCGGGTGACTTGGCATCGGCTTGGCCAGATTTCCTACGAGGATCGTGAACATGAATGACGTTCTCGTTGCTCTTGCTCGCCTCGGGCGAGGTGCCTAGTTGAGCTCCACGCGTGAGGATAGGCGAGGTAGAGCCGCTTGGCGCAGGCTTGGGAGAGGCAATGCGCGAGGTTGATTCCTCGATGGCCTCCCAACCAGCTTGCTCAGGCGGAGCGCTGAAGTCTATTTTAGTAAGCGTTAGTATCCATGAGCTTGATGTAATATGCACTGGCTGGTGATTCCTTCTTACCGTGACCCGACGTGCGGTTGTTGGCCGTATCGCGAACAATTCTGTTGAGCTCCTCTCGGCTCATAGAGAAATCATTGGGGCGATCATGGTGATGAGGCTGACGCTCTCTGTGTTTAAGCTCTGGGTGCTTCTCGTAGTAGGCCATATCGAGCTTGTCCTGGGACTTTATGCCGTGGCCATGCAGACCATAGCTTCCGGGGGGAGCATCGCCCCGGGAGCTACCTCTCCGATGGTGTTGCTTAGGCCGCTGGCCATCCGCGCCCAACATCGAGCCCGGGGCCGGCGAGGGCGCCTGAACGTCACCAGCATTGGGATACATGGGTACCTGTTTGCCGATTTCTGGGATGCCATGCTCGTCGTCGGCATGGCTGTCGGAACGAACCGACAGCTGACTGATAGTACTGGCTTTCTTTTTGAGGCTGCGGTTCGACGAAGCCGGCTCCTCGTTGCTCGGCTTGCCGATGCCGAAACTAGCAGCCCGGTCCGAGTCGGTACGAGTGACGGCAGCAACACGCTGCTTGGCGCTGACAGCAGGGTGGGATGGTTTCGGAGCATGCAACTTGAGGTCCTCTGCCACGTTCCGAGTCTGAGTGGGAGACACACTCCGTTCCTTGCCCGACTCTAGCTCCTCTGCCATGGCGGCATATTCCCTGCCTTCTTCACCGAGCGAGGGCAGATCGACACTGGACGAGCGGTCGATTGGGTCAGGCGAGGCGCTGTAGCCACCATTGTTGGCCCCCAAGTTGCCGAAGCGAGGGCTCAGGGGGCTCTTGGCCCCAAGGCGATCATTGAGCGGCGAGGGCGCGAAGCGATCCCGGCTAGGAGACATGGAGCGTTCAACACGCGACTTGATAGGTCGCGGAGGAATCTTTGGAATTTGATCTTTATCTTGACTCCGAGATGGACGAGGAGGAACCACTGGCGGTTGTGAAGCTGTTGCAGACATGGTGGGCAAAGGATCTTTTTTTTTAAAAAAAAAAAGTCTGCGGTGGGGGGTCTAGATAAAAGCTTCGGCTTTGTGTAACGCTTTGTGCAGGTTCGTTTCGACACGCGGTTTGCTGCGTTGCTGCGAGGCGGTCAGTCAAGCTGTATAGACTAGTTTAGGCATGGGCGGGATGGGATGGAGGAACCGATGTGCATAAGGTAACGCAGGTAGCTGGAACGACGTGACAATGCTAAATCCAGGGGGAGGGGGGTGACGATAAGTGAGGTAGTGTGGTACAGAGCGGTAAGTGTATATCCGCAGATTGAAGTCTGTGCCTTCCCAGATAAAGCTCAAGACAACAAGGTCCGAGATTGGGTAGAGGTAGGCAGACAAGGTAGGCAGATAAGACGAGGAAATGGGCAGGGGGAATCACGGAGCGGTATCGACGGTAACATGAAAACAACATGAGGTAACAAATAGATTGAGATATGAGGGAAATCAGCATGCGCCAGTTGGGCAGACGCTCTTCTGATAGCAGCTCGAATTAACAGAAAGGGCTCATGATCATGATAGGTGGCATTGAAAGCAGAGACGGCAGTTCTGGCTAGAACGACATACCGAATTGTAGATTTAAGACGTTGGGTGGCACAGACAGATCCGGAAAGACAAAGCAAACGTTATGAGTAGTGGTTGGTGCTCCAGAAAGAAGCTATACTTGCGAGAAGGTTCATGGAATCAATCAAGATTTGGCGATGGGAAATGTAACTTTTTTGCAGTTGATCTACAAAGTAGCTCAAACAGACAGAGTATACCAAGTTGTGTTAAACAAGTAAAATAAAAACGAGTTGTGAATCAATTCAAGGGTCGGGGGAAAGAGAGGGAATCCGGTTGAACTCGTCAGACGGTGGCCTCTTTCATTTAAACGTCATCACTTTGCAGCAACCGGGAGTTCGTTTGGGAAGAAGCCGCTGGGCTTGTCAGTGATCAGCTTGGGAAGCTGGACCGTATGTGGGCCTCCACAGTGGGCTTGATGGGGCGAGCACATTCTCTCGTGACTTGCATGGAGACATCATCGAGCTTAACAGCCTACACATAACTACCACCACCTGCCGAACCTAGTCCTAGACTCGCAAGGTTGCGGGTTATTTCCACTCACGAGCGCAAATTTTTTTTTTTCGTGTCACTGCTAAAATACCTTACCTCGCTTGTCTCGTCTGTGGGATTCGGTCTTGGGTTGAGCCCAACATTTGAGGTTCCAGCCTACAGGAGTGGCCAGGAAAATGGATTGAAATGGAGTCAAGATAATTGGGGCCGCATCACGATTTCGGACGGTAGACGATCCAGCAACCCGCACAGCAGCCAAATACAGTGTGCTATTAATGTACTCATGAGTACGTACCTATTTGACTATTTGCTTAAAACTTTGACTACGTGCCGTGGGTAATTACCAACCAGGTCATGTCAGGTACGTCGTAGACTCGTTGTCGACCATTCGGTGACCTTTCTGGTCCTAGTCATGGGAACCCAGGTCTGGTCTGGACTGGGCTGGCCGGCAAATTTCGTGCTCAGGGACCCTCTGGAAAATGTTTCTACAAGCAGGACACAGCTGCAGCAGTTTGTTTTGG
Source organism: Pyricularia oryzae 70-15 (assembly GCF_000002495.2). NCBI lineage: Eukaryota > Fungi > Ascomycota > Sordariomycetes > Magnaporthales > Pyriculariaceae > Pyricularia > Pyricularia oryzae. Next base: position 2,022,628 of record NC_017844.1, on the reverse strand, counting down.
GACTACCTTGAGCTCAAACATGCTTCGCGACGCCAAAACAAAGCATGGCTACCTAGGCTATCAAAGCATAGCATCAAGCCCCAAATGGCGGCAACTTACCGCCCGCACACACTGAGTCATTTGATAATTATTTCGGGTTGAACAATCTACCTCCAAATACCTGCATGTTGGTGCCAATTGAGAAGTGCTGGCCTTTGTTCTCTGATCTTTGTTCTTTTTATTACGTCTAGTTCTAATATTTAATGTTGGGCCACGTCACCAACGTTTTGCTGCCCAGCTATTTTCGTGCCGAGACTCATCGGATCAGAAACAGCCAGGTCCAACTGTGCATCACTACATAGGTAGTTAGAGACTGATCGAAATTCATTCGTGGGCAGAAAACGAACCAAGGACTTTTAGAGGACAATACATCGCACAGTGAGCACTTTCAAACAGGTAGCTGTCTCGAAGCTCCTTAAAGCATCCATGGGATGGTCAATCGGGAGGTGGGGAATCTTGCAGCTTTCACCCCGCCCACCCAATCACTGACAAACAGATGTAAGCTGTCGCTTGGCATGCAATGGCAACTAATAAAGCCCACTTTAAGGTACCTACACCACATAAATCGACGATTCTCACTTTCTGATGTGCCTTCACGCTTTGTGAGGTATCCAGACATCATCACCTTGGGCTGAAACAACTCCCAATTCAAACTTCACACTTTAAATGATGTGCAATTAATTTAAATAGCTTGACCTAGTCGATCTATATCAGTTCTGCTCTTTGAGAGTTTCGGGGCGCCTTGATCGTAGATTACTTCGTAGGTGCTCGCGCAAACCTGAATGCATTCTTGGTCTGGGATAGGTAGTCACACTCGTTGCTAAGCGACAGACTTGGCTGACGGTCACCGCTGCTTTCATCCACTACTCCCTTCGCTTTCACATGACCGTCTGTCACTACTCCGCACGAACAGATTTTTACTTCTCGAATGTCACCCCTAGCTGCCATAACCATATACGCGAGTATGTTTTCTATTAAGGTCCAATGACATGTTAGCACACACCTTTCGTATATTTCCGACGCACGAGGACCCAAGCACCAGGTCTGAGCGGCCAAGCTTCGCATGCGCCACGGAATGTCGGGCGTTTGCTATCGTGCTTGCAGTCTGGGGCTTGGACCGTAGCTTGAAAAGCAATCTATTTCCGGTAGTAGTCAAGCTTCGAGTAACAATATGAAAAGAGAACTTGGAGAAAAAAACGTAGAAGTCGAGACCATGAACCAAGGGCTTTGATATCATATCAATGGCATGGGCTCGTATCTGGGTGCTTTATCAGACTTGAGTTTTGTCAAAGTTTGGTGAGAATTTCAAAATTCTGTTTCTGGATACATACATACCTACCTAGCCAACGGAACCGACTACAATTATCCACATGGCTAGATACAGTCCGTTGTCGCGGTGGAATTTGAATGCTATATTTCGACCAGTAAAACATACGCGATGGCGTTGCCGAACCCGGACATCAAATCAAGATTCCTCCAACTCGAGACTTTGGTTCTAGATAGACTAGATATTCATAGGCCTATGACCATGGAACCTTTATATCACGCACAATTGTCCATTCATTTTGCCAAAAGAATCGTGTAATTCAACTCCAGACTCCTAACGGCATTTGAAAGCTCGAGGTCCTACTGCTAACAACCCAAACAATGTCATCAGCCCTCCCAATCAATCTTCAGCTCGTTCAGCCCACGGCACCCTGCCGCACAACATAAGTGTCCGGTGGCCTATGTGACGACACCAAAACGGCACTGCTCATGAATGTTCCGCAAAACCCCATCCCATCTCCCAAACGAAACCCTTTTAGCACACGTATACAGTCACCTGCCAGGAATCACGACAAGCACCCGATGTGATATACAATGCGGATACTCAGCCCTCCCAGCTTATAAATAGAAGAGAAAACAAGATTCCCACCGGATCTCACAAAGGCTCAAGGCTAAACATTCCTCCGGCTTAAGATGCGTTCGCACAAAAGCCCAGCCATCTCGAATAGCACCGATGCCTAGCCAAAATCATACAATCATCTGCGCAACACCCGAGCCACCCAGAGTCTTGCTGCCAACAAACGCCTGTCCCTTGACGCCAGCAAGAGCGTAGCAGATGGCAGTGAGCGTAAGGAACACGGCGGCGGCGATGAGCGAAGATGCACCTCCGAGGAGCGACAGCCACTGCACGACGCCCATGACTAGGTAGGCGGCCGCGCGCATGTAGTTGGTCGAAACCTTGCGGATCGCATCGTCGAATGTGGATGAGGTAGGGCAGATTCGGAGCAGCAGCGGTACCTCAATGAAAAGGATGACGAAGGACGAGACTCTGTTTATTGGTTGTCTGTTAATCAATGGCCATGCTAGGTAGTAATTTGGTCCCGCCAGGCTCAGTGACTTACAAGCAGATGACGCTGAAGATGATGAGCAGCAACCTAAAGGTGAAGATGTTTGCAATGCCCAAAGCAAAGCACAGAATCATGCTCAGAACCCCCAGCCTAGACGAGAGCAGGGCACTCGTTAGTAACTTATCCCAAACTCGATGCTTTCTCCAGCTTTGCGCGCTGCAGCATGATTCATGAATTGAGCCAGAGATATATATCGTCCATAGGCAAGACCGAGCTCGGCGCTTAAAAATCAAGGGATCGCAAGAGCTGGAAGTAGGTCTGGTGGAGGATATCGAGCTGTCGTCACAAGATGCTTACCATTGTCCGTAGATGCCTGAATTTTGCAAACCCACATGTTAGTAACTTGGTCGATACGATCGGGGGATTCCATCTCTCGCCATAGAGACGCGCAGCGAGAAGCGGGTGTCACGCACTGAAGTTGCGGGTCGCGAATTCCTCCTTCAATGTCATTTTGATCGACGTGAAGCAATATTAGAAGCTCTGTTGGGCCTGATAGGTAGTTGCGATATTGCTAATCGAAACCCCGGAAAGCTGAGGCTCAAAGGGACGTTGCTGGAGCTTCCCCAAGAAAGCTCTATTGCTGTCGTTGGGAACTGTCGAAAGATCTGCGCCGAGGCTGTACTTGTTCAACGGCTAGGTATTAGCAATCGAGACGTTTGTCGAGTGCTTAGGCAGTCAAATATTCCCAGTGTGTCGCTAAATCAAAGCAATGTCGTGAATTCGTGGTTGGTATTCAATTATGGAGGGAAAAAAAAATAGATGACGAAGCTTCAAGGGTAAAGAGGGTTCAAAAGGCACAACGTTTGCTGTCCTTATGTTCCAAGCGTTGCCTACCTACGGAAAGAGGCCGGGGCTACGAAATGGCTGGGGTTCTGGGGGTTTGGTGGGTACCTTACCTTACCTGCGCGGCGCGCCGTTTCCAAACTGCGCCTCTTTGCAGCCGCGTGGTAGGCCTGTCAAACAACAACAAAAAAAGTGAGCGAGGCCAAGGCGCAGCCAGTCTGATGGAGCTCTTCGACGTACGCGGCCCTTTTTTTGCTTCGTCACTTCCCTTGACAGCAATTTATAGCTCGTAATCGGCCATCCATCTGCCTAATCTAAGCCATTTTGTAAGTCAAGTAAGCTACCCTTTCTTAATTTCCTAGATTCGTCCGCCTGTATCCCTCAATTTTTTTGAGAAAAAAAAAAGGATGAATTAAGGGATTCCTGTGTACGTATTTGGCAAACTTGCATCTGCCGGAAGCAGCATTCCATGGCAACAGGCAGCCAAGGACTTGGAACTTGCAAGTTCCGAAATCGCTCAAGCTCAATCACCTCATATTCCATACTGTACTCCACAATGCGTTGGTTTGCTTTCATCCGCAAAAGATCTGCGTTACTGTAGTTAAAGTTTCTACGACATTCTGCACAACTACGAAGTATCTGCGACCTAATGTAGGTACCTACCTATTGATTTACTTCCAAGGTACATGAACCCCACGGCCTTCTCACAATGGTTTCAATAAATATCTTCGATATCGGGTTTATTTTGCAAGTTGGCGTGGCATGACGCTCTTGTACTTCTTCCAGCAGATCCAATGCACTGGATCATCGTCCTCACTGTCGAGGCCAAGCGGACAGCAAATAACTCTATCTATCTGATGGTTGACTCATTAAGTCATCCTTGATGGCGCGACCCACTGGAGACATGTTCCACATCACCAGGCAATCAACAAATAATTCATGGGTTCATTCCGGTCCCACCGACCTCACATAGTCTTGTTCAGCCTGACGCTGAATAAAATGATTATTTACCTTTTACCTAGACCTAGTTCCAAACGAGTGGCGCTGGCGCATAGCCAAAGCTACGCGAGGCCTTGCACGGACTTGCATCGCGTGCCTGGCCCATGCTCGCGGTTTCCTTTGCCCAGCCCTAGGACAAGAGAGAAAATGTACCGGGATCATGCCTCTCGACTTCAGGCCTTGTATGCTCAACACCAAAGCACAAGAGTTGACATTTGCTGTTTAATCAGGAGAAATGATTCAAAGGTCGCGACGTAGTTCCCGCTACGGTGTACCAACTACGAGTAACTGCCGGCCTTCCAATCTCTGGTCGAATACACAAACATTATCGGACCCCCACTTCCAATCTTTACGCCGAGTCTTCCTCCATACTGCGGAAAAGAAGCCCTTGGCAATCCGAGTGGACTTTCAGGCTTGGAAAAAACTCAACCCAGCACCAGCTTGAACACGTCGTTGAGTGCATACCACCTATCATCAGCCTTGAGAAGCTGGAATACCTGGCTGAAGTTCATGGGCCGCTGCTCCTCATCGACCTGCAAATGGTTGTTAGCTTGTAGTCTTTCTGATTGTTAATGAAGAAGGCCCGCTAGTTCGGCCTCTTTGACCTCGGAACTATACTTACCAACAGCTGACCGGTGACCAAGATAATGATACCATCGTGAACCGTAGTCTGAACATCAAGTGTTGAGACCTGGTGCTTCACAACCTCGAAAGGCAAGCCCTGTGCCGCAAACAAATCCATCCCATCAGCTCTACTATTGCGCGCCCCAAGAATCCATAGTGGCATGTTTAACCTACCGACAGCTTCTCTGCGATGGCAGTCTTTCCTCGGTGCTCGGTCGACTCGAAGGTCAGGACGGATTGGTCAGTCTACCATGTAGTGCACCTCAATGTTAGCATTTTCCCCTATCGATATCCTCTTCTTCCCTCTCCGCATCCAACCACGACAAGAAAATGGGCGCGTACGTAGACGAGGTTCGACCATGCGGCGCGAGCCTCCCTTCCCTTGTCAAACTCGCTATAGTAGAACTGGACGAATTCCGCTGGTGACCATCGTGGATTCCGTTAGTCGGTGCGCTGTGGCAAGTATATCGACGTCGTGAGGGGTTTTTTTTTCTTCTTCGTCGATTTGGATGGGTGGATGCAATCCCTTGCGTTCACCTACTCGCAACAGCCTGGGGAGCTGCGATTGAGGAAAAAAAAAACCTTTGTTAGTGATTCATTGGCACACAAACCCCGATCCAACGTCATGCATGCGCCGGGGGGGCTCCAAGACTGGGGGGAAAATCTATCAGCTAGGAGCAAAAACTTACTCGTCATCTTGAAAGTTTTGAAAGCTGATTCCTATGCCTAGAAAATCAAGAACAAAAGCAGTGTTGGCTCTGTGTGAGGCGGTTGTTTTCCCCTGTAGGCTAAAATTCCTCAATTTTGAGTTGTTGACGTCCAAGGTGTTGTTGATCGAAGGTGCTCGATCGGGCGTATCGAGGGGTTGGCCCAACCTGATGGTGGGGTCATCCGCGCAAGTTTACGGTCGCATTGGTCGCACGGTAAAGCACTCCAAGTACCTAAGGTAACAACGGCGGGTCATCACAGGCAGAGTTTAGGCCATGGGAGCTGTTAAGTGGGACCTGCTGATTATGTAAGGAAATTCAAAGCACCTGATAAAAGTTTCGACGGGCATTGAAGAAATTTTCCAGACTCTCTTTTAACACTCACCCAAAAAGCAAGGCCGATGGGCGATTGCTCGCCTCGCCTCCAGCGCTATACGACTGTGCTTCCGATGGTATGTATCGATGATCCTCTATGTCTGTCTCTTTCTCTATGTATCTCTTGACATGATGACACATCTTCTATCCATTAAGAACGGCCAACTGAATCTTCATGTTGACTCAACCAAACTATCAAGCTCAACAGTCTGATCACACCATTGATATATCCCATTTGTTTTTCACCTTTTCGCCTTCATACATTATTACTGGTGTCACCTGCTAATACTGGGAAAATAGGTTGATTCAAGTGCTATGTGAACAGAAGACGGAGTGTGGGTTCCGGCGATCTGACCTAGTCTGCCGGGTCGGTCGTCTCACGGTCATCTAAGGTTTGTATCCATATAGAATACTACGGTCAACAGTAAAATAAATCATAATATCATCCCATACTAAAGAAGGCAATGAAAGTGGCGTAACATCGGACGTGTTGATGTTGCCGCATGGACTACTCGGCTCCTACGGGCGGGTGTGGTGCTGTCTAAACCTACAGAAACAAAGGCGAATTAGGATAATTCTACGTTCCCAAAGGCGTCGGCACCTAATAAATGTGAACCGATGAAGACTTCTTGCTTCTGGAGGTATGAAGACGAATAAGATTCTCTCTGACAGCATCAAAGCCGATGTACCCCAACCCAAAAACCCACTTGAAAGCACTTGACCGTCAAGTCGCCTCGCCTGGCTTCGAGTTGCTGCTCATAAGAGACTCTAAGTACTGGCTCGAAGATTCCAATGGTATTCGCCCATGTACAACTGTACAACCGTGTGCCATTCCACATGACGATTCTCGCATCCTTCTTGACCAGCGCATACCCGAAATGGGCTGCGATATCCTGCAGCGAGGTGTCACCATGTGACTTGTGCAACAAGACAATATGCATTCGAATTCGGCCATGTTTTTCGTGGGGATCATTGAGCAGCAACAGCTACTCATCTTTCTACTACAGACGCCTGTGGATACTGAAATTATAAAGACGAAGATGTCACTTAAAGTTCCTCTTCTTCGTCTTCCTGCTTCATAGCCGACGGCTGTAGACCTGAACTGGCTGGTGGGGTCTGTCCGGCTTGAACTTGGGCAAGTATGCTCCCCAGGCCTGCAGCTTGAGATAGCTTCTCGGCATCAGGCCCACTAAGGGCTCGTTGCTTCTTGAGTGGACTACCCACGATCGCATCATCCGGGATATTCTTGTTGTTGAAGGCGCTACCGCCAAAGGTTGCGCTAGTGGAAGGAACGGGCGACAAGCTCTCGAGCAGGGACTTGTTGTCTGGCGTGTTCGACTGGCTTGCTGGCTGCTGGTTTTCAGTCTTGACCGGGTTGGCAGCAGCGCTATCCGGGTCTGCGGACCGCGCCCTCTTAAGCTGTGGAAACGGTCAGCGCTAGATAACCACTGCTAGCTGTATCTTGAGTGAGCAACTTACGTGAATCCTTTCGACACCGTCTGCAAGCTCCCTTGAAAATTTGGCTTCATCGGGATTGAGGGTGGCTCCAGTCTGGATGACATCCTTTTCGTCCGTATCTTCCATTTTAGTTGCAATCGAATCTTCATCCGCGTCACTGTCGGAATCTGCTGCTGCCATGGCAGCGGCAACTCCGGTGCTGGGACTACCAGCAATGGACTTCTTGCGGGATTTCCTTCGCCTTGCCGTATCCGCGTCGTTGTCACGGAAAGCAGAAAAGCCTACAGTGCCACCAGTCTTGAGAGGTCCCAGTTTGGGAAGCTCAATTTGGGCAGATCTCCGCTTCACGGCACTGGATGGTGTTGCCTGCGTCTTGGATGACGGGAGAACGCCCATCTTTTCCAGTTGGCCTAGTAGACATCAGGATGTGTTAGCAGTCAGCAGCGGGTGGAGATAGCATGACCGTGACAATAGAGACTATGTCCTCCGGACACTTACGTTTTCCGCGGTAGAAAAAGGTAAAAGTAGCGTATGGTTTGTCAGGACCATCAATGCCGGTAACCGTCTGGGTGCTGATAGTCTTAGGGTCAAGCGTTTTAGGCTTGGCAAAGCTGGTGGTGTGTTCAACATCCGCCCCGACCCCTGAGCCGTTTTGGTTCCCACCCGCCCCATCATCGTCGTCATCGTCATGTGCGTCGAACTGCGGAGAGTATTCGCCCTTCTTGATTTCACCAGACGCCAGCACGCGGAACATGGCCACCTTGATCTGGCCCGCAGCCTCGGGTATTTCGTCATCTGATTCAGCCGACGAGTTCTCCGAGTCCGAGTCCATGGGCGAAGTGCTGCGTACTCCTCCGTTTTCGGCAGCAGCCGCCGCCTTTTCTTGACGGCGTTGTCGCCTCTCGTACTTGTGCTTCCGCCTCTCGAGCTTATCAGCAGCATCGTGACCCTTCAAGTCGAGACCGTTGAGCCACCTCTCAAGAGCGACCTCACGAAACAGAAACTCCCTCTCTGCGAGGCCTCCACCTTCGGATTCCGGCACCTGCACCCAGCGACTGTTAACCCAGGTCTCCTCCCCTGGCCTCAAAAGAGTCGCAACCTCCTCTTTGGCTCGCCCATCAAAATAGATATAAGCAGCTATCGTCTCGTTCTCAGATGAGGTGAGCGGTATGTATGGGCTGACACTGCCATTCTGGCCGGGGGCGCCGACTATACGTGGCTTCGGGTAGGGATCATCGGCTGTCGGTGGCGGGGTTGAATACGGGATCTGGAGGCCCTTAGTAAGGAGCGTTATGGATATGGCGAACTTGGCTGGCTCTTGAGCGCTTGTCTCCGGGTTCAAAGTCGGCTCAGGCACCGGGATGTACGACGTGACCCTCGAAGCCCGAGATTGCTTTACGATGCCATGCTCTGGGATCGGACCATTCGCGTGAATGCTAACCGCGATACCCTTGAAGCAGGGCATGGTGGCTAGCGGGGACAGAAGGACGCTTCACAAAGATTGTTCGTTGAAAATATGGTATTGTGGGGTTGTTTGTGTCGCACAGTCCGCAGTTCTGGTCAACGTAAATTTTGGTTGACTACCGGAGTAGCGAAGCGAACGACACCGGAAGAAGACTGAGAAATCGGCGGTGTCCACTGCAAATATGTAGAGCCTCGTCCGAAATACTTGTCGATGTCTGGTCGTTGAGACGTGAATCAATCAGACTCTTATCAACTTCACCCCAACCTATCCAGAAAGTTGCCCTCGTTTGCAGAAAACGGCGGAGTATCGTCGAAAGCTCTCAAGCGAAGCGGGCTTTTTTCTCAGCCGCAACGGAAACCTGTTGATTCCGTCACCTTCGGTACGGTGAGGGATTGACAGCCACCTCCAGCGCGGGCGAGCAGTAGTATTACTGTTTGAAGGAAGCAGAGAGGCTGATGTCTCCTCTGCATGTACGTTAAAAAATACAGCCGAGCAGGTGGTGGTAGACAGTCATTCAGACCTAGGCGGCGTGTACAGGCTGGTGTGGAGAATGTAGGTAGAATGGATCCGCCGCCCCAGCCAAGAAGAGAGGGGTCAACCACAGGCGACTCGACTCGACGCGTGCGAATTGCTGCAGTAATTTGGTTACAGGATCTGCTAATAGGGTTTGCTGCACATCAGGAGTACCCAGGTAGGTACAACTTGGTTTGCGAGAAATTCCCAGTTCAGTCGGGGCTCGCTGACAGCCAAGAAGAGGGTAGCCAAAGGCGCAAAACAATGTATGGAGTGTGATATGTTCGATGCTGAGCTCGGACCAACAGCGGAAGACAATCAGTCAATGAGGAGGGCTAGCTAGACGATGAATTGTGTTGTGTTGAGGCTGACTTTCATGGGCCCGCTGGAGAGGATCGGGTCGAATCGCGGGTGGTACTGTTACGCCAGCGGTTGATAACCGTGCACGAGAGGCGTGCGTAGTAGGTTCCGCCCAATTCTTGGGCGAGCCAGGAGGTAACGATCCGCTACAATGCGATGGACGGAGTAACAATGGATGCTTGCAGCCTTGCCACTTTGGCAGGTGAGGTACTTGTTAGCTACCTTACCTACCCTAAGCTACCTAGGTGAGGTAGGTTAGGATTTTCTCTCTCTCTTTTTTTTTTTTTTTTTTTTTTTTTTTTGTGTTGGTGGTACGGAATATTATAGTACTTCGTTACTCGGGTTGGTCTGTAAACTAGACGCCTGTCTGATTGGATCTTCCTCGTTAATTGTCTTCAACTTGTCAGTCTGGTGGGTGAGTGCGGCTGCCGAACCGCAGACGCTGGGAACAACCCTGGCAAGCCTGGCGGGCTTTTCCAAGCGCTGACCGCTACATTGCTTGCGGTTTAGTTATCTAGGTAGGTAGTAATTAAGGTGCGGACAGGGGTTTGTTCTGCCCTTGCAGGACCATGGAATAAATTCCTGGGCACACACGACTTACCCGCTGCATTCAGGCTTGCCAGGCATATGGATGGTATACATCTATTAATCACTATCACACATTCGGGAGCGAGTGGGTGACGTGGGGCAGATGACCGACATTTCATGTGTCGTCCATGGCTGGCTCACCGCAACTACCAAAGTAAAACCGAAGTGGAAGGCTTGGGAGAGAAAACGAAGAGGGATGACATGGAGCCCGAGGGCATGTCTGCTCTTGCGAAAGAAAACAAAATGAATCGAGACGCACCCCCAGGTACACCCGTTTAGCTGCAGAGTGTCATCCCAAAACTAAATCGCTGTTGGTCCGCTTGGCAATTCTATTGCGGGCAGCAAGGCAGCAGTAACAAAACCCTAGAAACGATGCTGCAGACTTTTTTTTACCCTCACAAGTCAAAGTGATCAAGTTGGATGCGTGTAGTATCACTGAATTACAGAATTAAAGTTAATTCTTCATCAGCCATGATTCATAAACTTCCCCAAAAACCACCCGGCTTGCCAAATATCTGATCGGCCTCTTTTTACTCCCATCAACGGTATCCTAATTTGGAATCATCCGATGCTCTTTTGGGAAGACCTTCGGCGAAGCTTGTGTTCGCTTTCTCCCTCTCCCTCATACCCCGAGGTTCCCGCACCAGGCTCCATCTTCCACCGCTCTTGCATTTTTTCATAGTCATCTTTGCCCTGTGCACCCGGCGACCTCATGCCTGTGCTCATGTTCGCCTTGGAGCTGCCCGATCGATAACTGGGCGGAGGACCCTTCGACATTTGCGTTCCTGGCGTCCCAGGTGAGGCCGGACTGCTGACCTCATCATCGTCGAACTCCTTGATAGCAGGTCCCTCGACGTAGTACTTGTCATCTTCCTCGGGCGGCTCGTTCTTGATGGTTGCCGGGGGGAGCTCGGTCGAGACAGGCTCCCGAGCTGTGAACAATGTTCCCATGACGAGCCAGGCCATGAGCATGAAAAGTACAGAGCATATCCAGAAAAGCGTCGTGAATACTACAAAGGATGCAATCCAGTGCCGGTACATGAGCCACCTGAGACCACTCAGCTGCGCCGCAAAGGTGACGCTGGCCGCATAAGTACGCAACGGCGCGTCCGTGCCCGAGTCCATCTCTACGAGAAGTGCCGTCGGAAAGGAATCCCTCCCCATGCCGAAAATAACCCTCTCTGCCAGTGGGACGACCAGCACGGTCGTCTCAGAGGTCGAACTCAGTAAATAATAGCCCAGGAAGACGACCCGCGACGCTATCGATATGATTGGCGAGGTGTAAGGCAGGAGGGCTGGGCGTGCCTCCGAGTACATGATTTTTGGCGAATCGAGAAAGACTTCAGGTCGTATCTGCGACTGACGGATCTCCGACTTGGAGAGTGATGCGAGATGAAGCGAGACCATAAAGTTGCCGCGCTCCAGGTTTGCCGGCGAATGCGGCACCGTCAGGGACACACTGATGTCGTATTCCTGCTCATCCTTGATATTTCTATCATAAAGGGAAGCTACCGCGAACGGCTTCTCCACACGACTGATGTACACACGTCGCCTGTCTGTTAGCGAGCGGATACGATGCGGGCGTTGTGTCTCGGATGTATATCCCAGTAAGTGCATTCACTTACCCGTACTGCAAGTGCAGCGGAATGGTTGTTATCTGGTCAGGGAGATAATTGCGATAGAACAAGATGTACGCGAGGCTTGACAGACAGAGCAGGATCATGGAGCCAGAGAACAAGAAGGCGGTTTGCACCATAGTCCGCTGGGCCGTCTTGGAGGTCGCAATGCGGTAGCCACCTTTGACGTACTCCTGTGGTTGGGGTCCATTAGTATTTGATAATGCTGTTCTGAACCAATTTGGCTGGTCTGATGAAGCCCAAGGCAAACTTGCCATGATGAAGATTTACCGCGAGCTCCCGCTCGGCTGTCACTCCCAAGACCCAGGGCGCGTCAGAGAGGTGAGGAATCAATGTTGATTTTATTCAATGTCTCGACGCCAAAAGCAACTGAGGCGCGGCTATGATGGATTGATGGTCCTGGCTGGGGTGAAGGTTTGAGCGCTGACGTCGACGGAACCAGGGTTCATTCGATATAGCGTGCTTGCTTCCTTTCAGTCTGGGCACGCAGTCGGCCCAATGTGCGGATTCTGCTTGTTGGGTTTTGGTATAGCCCAGCCGGTAAACATGTCCCACTAAGGCGGATTTAGGCATTGCATTGCAGTGGCTTGCAGGGGTCAAAGCTTCCTCAGGGTTGCATAGCAATCATGATCACACGCACATCGCAGCACTCTGTGGGTTACTTTTTAGTTATGCTCAAAACCCCATCGCGATTGGGCGTAAGTCATCACACGTTTGGAAAACAGAGGCCCATTGGTTATGGAGAGAAAAAAAGTTCAATTTGGAGGATATCTAATTATAATATAATCATATGCTCTACGAGTTGCAGGCGGACTGAAGTTGGTTTGGTTGGGAGGCCGTTCAACAGCTGGTACCTTGGCGCCAATCAAAGACTTTGCGCCACCCATCAATGCCGCAACAAGATAGATAGTGTTGGCATGTCCGCGAACCGCACAAAAGAACAACCAGGCATGCGAGGGCAGAATGCGTGACATTAAGATTAAAATCAAACAAAGTTTAAGTGTTGGAGAAAAAGAAAAAAAAGAACAACATTGCAAGGCTCAGGGCGCATATATCGACCGGGCTACATGTACTCGAAGAATTTGTATAATGAATCTGTCTGAAAACAGAAAAGAAAGGAGAGAAGCACTTACATTTTTAGAATACATGTACTGACATGCTTTAATCATAAAGACGACTAAACAACCCCCAATGGGTTGGGCGCTTGAGAAACCAAGATACCCCAAACAGCCAGTATGCAGATACCTCATAGAAACCAAGTTCATGCCACGTGACGACGTCAATCCCTTCTCATACACACCAGGACAGCAAAATAACGGCCAGCCGCTTAGCAGACTTGGAGATAGTTGCTAGGGACCAAGCCGACCTGTCCATCGCCGCCATGCACCTCGGCCTCCCACCAACCATCGTCCTGGTGCCTCAGCACTGCAAGGACGTCACCTTTAGCAAAGCCAAGCTCCTCCGGGATCGCAGCCTGGTACATGTATGAAGCCCGAGCTGTAATTTGGGGTGTTAGATTCTTTTCTTCTACCTGGCCGAAAAGGTAGGTTGGAGATGCGACGAAGGGGTGTGCGTTCAACTTACCAAAATGCAAAATCGGACGCCCATCTCTGGTATACTGGCGGCTTGTGTCGGCAACGCTCTTGCTTCTCGTTCTTTGCACAGGGCCTGCACCCTCGTAAAGATTCAAACCTCGAGACCCTGTGGCAGTACCAGGGCGCCCGTTCCTACCGCGTTGCGACCCTCCATACTGCGACCCTCCGTACTGCGACCCTCCGTACTGCGACCCTCCGTACTGCGACCCTCCGTACTGCGACCCTGCATACCCATCGTCCGGAACCGGGGCAAGCTGCACCGACATGTCGGCTTGTTGTACATGACTGCTGTTCGGCCTCGAAGAGTACTCCCCCCTGAACGGCGCCGGCGACGCCGAACGGGCCATATCGGCCCGTGGGGAGTTCTGTCGCTGATAATAACCCTGGTCAGATCCCCGATGCTGCTGTGTCCTGGTTGGAGTGTATGAGCCAGTCCTCTGATGCTGCTGACGTTCACTAGCTGTGTATGGATTAGGTGAGGCTGACCGGTAGCTTCTTTGCTGGTCAGAAATCGTTGGTGGACGTGGTGAAGTACTGCGCATAGGAGCTGGAGAAGCTGTACGGGGCATTTGAGCGGGAGAGGCTGCACGAGGATTGTGAGCAGGAGAGGCCGTACGCGGCATGTCAGCACCGCGAGTCCCAGGGCGCGAGGGAGATGCATATGTCCCTGATGAGGATTGAGGTGGCGGCTGATTGAACATGCTGCGTGTTTGGGTGACAAACTTCTGGGACGTCTCCTTCATGGCCCTCGAGGTCACTGCTGCGGCGGGGACGCCCAATCTCTGAACTTGCTGGTCATACGATGGCGGCGGTGTGCCCCTCATGCCTGACGAGACCGCATCGTTTGCCCGGGTGTTTGCAACAGAGCGAGATACAGGCGGCTGGGTACCTGGAGCAGGAGTGGCAATGCCGTGGTAGCGATCTGCCGACATGCGCACCGAAGATACCTTGGCGACGCCACCCGTGACCCCCTTTAGTTCAGCGAGTGCCAGTGCAATAGGGTCGTCCTCTGGTGCTGGAGCCGCTGCAGCCTCCTTTTGCAGCCTACTTGGTGTAGACACGGCGAAAACATTCTGTCCAACATTGAGTGCAAGGCTTGCGTTGGCGTCAATGGGGTCCGGGCTTGGGGACCTCGGATTCGAGGTCATTGGGGACTCGACCGCACCTCCACCATATGTGGAATGGCCGCGAGATGCAGGTGCTTGGGAAGAATGCCAGGTGTTCCTGAAAGAAGGTAGTTGCTGGGCCTCCTTATTGCTCTTTCGACGGAAGGGACTATGGTGTTGGAAAAAGCCGCTCTTCTTCTTCATCACGCCCCTATCGGAAGCTGGTGGCTCTTGTTTCACAGGGGATGTTTTTCCGCTGGGAGGCTCTATGCTGGACATGGAGGTGGGGTTGGAATAGTCACTGTGACCATCACCATCCCGGCTTGAAGGCCGCACAGAGCTGACTTGTGAGCCCATGTGAGAGCCTATCTGTGAACCCAGCTGTGAGTCTACCTGCGATCCCAGATCAGAACCACCGGGCTTTGTCCGGCAAAGCATTGTCATGCCATCCATTGGATAAGGGTCGTGCGGCACTGGAGCAAACTCGTTGGGGTCGTATTTCTGCTCAGGTGGCTGCTGCTGCTTGATTTGCCTAGCATGCCTCTCGACTGGCGCCGGCGCAAACTCGTTGGGGTCATATTTCTGCTCAGGTGGCGGTTGTTGCTTGATTTGCCTAGCATGCCTCTCGACTGGCGCCGGCGCAAACTCGTTGGGGTCGTATTTCTGCTCTGGTGGCGGCTGCTGTTTGATCTGCCTGGTCTGTCTCTCAGCTTGTGTCGACACAGGTTGTGATACCTTCTGGGGAATCTTCTGAGGGGTCACGGTCTGTTCTCGGCTTGTTGGCGTTCCTGGTTCTCGGTGGGCAAGCTCCCGTGCGAGGGCGCTGTTGGGGTCATGATGCGATTCAAATGTGGATGGCTGTGGCGACGAGGAACGGTAGGCAGGGTTGATGCTCCTGGGGAACTGGGCCACCGAGTAATTGTCATCGTCGGATGCCTCCGACTGAGAATCAACATCGCCTCGACAGAAGTTGATGTACTTTGGCGGGTCCGGAATCTCTTGGCCAGTTCCACGCTCGCCAATAAAGGTCATGATATCCTTCTCCACATCAAGCTTCTCAAGAGATAATCTTATCTTCTCGCATGAGGCATCATCGCTCACGCAAACGGTAGATGCGATGTTGGCAAAGGTCCATAGACTGCTCTTGGTGAAGTCGAGGCGCTCCTCCTCCAGGTCCTGGAACTTGTCTGCTGCTCCCTTCCACTCCCGGTTCCAGCGGGCTGTGGTGTCCTCAAGAACTTTGACTGCATTTTCGTACTCGGTGTTGGAGGTCGCTAGGCTAATCTGAGTCTTCTCCAGTTTGGCTTTGTTCTTCCGCTCCTCCTGGCCCATTACCATGTGACCTTGTGCAAGATAGCCTTTAATCTTTAGGCATTCTTGCTCGTATTTATCGCGAGTCTGCCCCGTAGAAGTATGGTTAGTGAGGGTTGTTTTGTTAATGGCATTCATCTCAAGACTTTCTGTGTGTACCTTGTTTACGTGCTGTGTCTGCTGTATTTTCAGCTTAAGGAGCTTCTCGATGCTGTTCTGTACGATCTTTCGCCGCTCCTTCATTGCTCCAGCAAAGGCAGCTAATGGCTCCTCCAGCTCACTCCTCATCTGTGCGGCGTTGCTCTGGTGCTGCTTCCCCATGGACTCGAGCTCTCCTCGTACCGTATCGAGCGAGTTCTTTAGACTGCCCATTTCCTGCGATCCCAAAGGTTTTCGAGACAGGGAGAGGAGTTTCCTCGAGTACTCTTCCTCGATTGAGGCACGAGCTATTGTAACGGATACCCACGAACTGTCAATTACGGCCCTGTTCGGTGCGCATCGTAACCGCAATGGGGGCCTTACCATTGTAGAACGATCGTAGCTCATCGCATGTTTGTTTAGCACCATGCATACGCTCAAAGAGCGGCCCTACACCTGCATCTTCTTTTCCCCAAAAGTTGTTGGCAACTAATCACGGTTTCCTGTCAGCGGGAATTCCTGCGACTCTACTGGGGACAAGCTGCATTGACCAAAGACTCACAGGACAAAGCCACAGTCGGCCCATCATTCGTTGCTGCCGGCATAGTACCAGCAGCGCAATTAGACAGAGTTCGCTGCTGGTGGTGCTGGTCGCGTGGCCTCAATTAACACCCCGTCGTCTGCGGAAGAATGCTAGGTTGCTTGGTGAAAACAACCCCCTCTTCTAGGAGGAGTTTTCCGCTGTCGTGGTTGAGAATAGTGTGTTTAGGAATGTCTTTAAGGTAATTGGTGTTTTAACATATAAAGTCTGTGGTACTGCGCGCTCATTAATGTGCAAGGCAATGTGCAAAGTAAAGATGCGGTGCGTAGAGTCTTTGAGCTCTGGAGTGATGGAGTAAACCATTCCAGTCGCTTTGGGAGCTTCAGCTACCATGTTGACCGGGCAACGACTGCGCCTCCGCATGCACGACAGGGGTCCTCTCCCGTTGCCTCCACCAACCGCCCGTCAAGGCGTCGACGTCAACCGACCGACCAACTTGCGTATTTTTTATATCGCCTGTCAGACCAGTCTGCATCCAATTTAATTCCCTAGTACCGTAGAATTATCCCGGGAAACCCAGGGGGCTGGAAACTCTGACAATGCAACGCACCAAAAGAACCCAGCAGTCACCTTTCACATTGATTATTTTGTTGCGCTGACACCGCGGTAGGTAAATGAGAGTGACGTACCGCGACTGAGATTACTTTGCTTGATATATATATATATATATATATTTATATGTTCATATTTTTTTATTTAAAACATTTATTGGCTTGAAGAGGTACCTTTGCTTTGAACGGACGTTCCAATGGATACTTCTTTCGAAGCATGATACAACAACAATTCATTGATAGAAGCAAACGGTCGGGGTTACCCAAGCTTTCTGGAAGCTCCCCTGTTGCCTATTGTGTTGTTAAGTCATTGTTGCGGCTCAAGCCAACCAATATTTCCTTCGATTCCATACCAGAAAGATCCTTACCTAGATTGTCAGTCAGGCATGCAGGGTATCACGTATTCTGTCGTGTCTTGGCTAGCGTACCTAAGTGAGGCTACGAAGTACGAAGTAAGTCTCTGGACCACGGGAGGTCAATGTTCAGAGGGTTAGGGTCTTGAAAACGTGAGCACAACCGGCCCACTCAAACCTTGGTTGGACTAAGTCAATCGGCACGGACCACCGTACCGTGCAAGGCTTTCGAACGGACGAGTGACAATTTGGCATTCCGTTCTTGCGCCGTGGGAAAAAGGTCAGTAGCATCGTCCAACTCCAAAAGCTGCCCACCGTGAACCAACACCACCAGCAGCTACCCAATCACACACACATGCGCCGACGCCTATTCGAATCATCAATCTTTGCTACTGTAGTCAACTTGATCGAATCCTGGATTCCACTTCGCTGAGTCGCCCTGGCGGATCTGGTATCTCGACACGTCACAAACCCTCGCCGTTGCCCTACCTGCCTCCGTTAGGTTAGGTCGCCCAACCTTTCCCCTCCCCAGTCAGCCCACTCATTCGATGCTTTGAGTCGAAGTCGCCGGGCTGTTCGTATACTTTCAAGTTCAAGCGCAGTATCTCTTACCTTTCAGAGGCTGCTTTCGACGCCCGTCGCCAGGTGCAGCGCCGACCCACAAGCTGTCCTTCGTCCATGCCGCCCAGGCTACCGTAGCGCAGCTCGGCAGTCATCTTGCTACCTCACCTCACCAGCAAGGGGCTCTATCGTGTAGGGGATAGACGCTCCAACTTCTGCCGACCTACACCCACAACCAGATCCTCATGGGCCCCCCGCCGCCCAGGACAGGAACGTTCTCGCCGAATAATCCCCAGGCGCTGCAGACCGGCAGCAGCCACTCGCCCCATCCCTCGCTGACAGGCGGTCTCAGTGCTGGTGCAAGCCCAAGTACCAGTAGCCCCACTGGGACCAGCGTTAGCAAGATCAGTATAGCTCAAGTATATTTACTCTTGAGCACAATTAAAGAGGACAAGGACGATCCCACCAAGTGGGACCTTCACACGGAGCAGTTGAGAAAGGTGAGTTTCGATTGGGCTGCCATACTTACTATCTTTGGTCTCTTGCTCGAACTGAGAGATAAGCACACGGTTACAAACCCATTTGATGCTAATCTTCACCGCGCGCGCTTGACCTGCAGCTCATCGATGACAACGGCATGGAAGTATTTACTCGATATTTCGCCCGTCTGGTAGCAGGCAATGCTTCCCAAATCTTTCCGGGCATTTCCCGACCGGGCAGCAATGCCGGCAACATCCACATTCTCGCGGGAGAGATGCGCAAGATAGCACATGAACCAGAACAGGCTCGCAAGATTGCCGAATCCATTGAGCAAGGGACGGAAGATATCTTTCGGGACTTTGATCTATCAACGTTCATGGAGCACTTCAAGTTGGATCCTCTGGAAAAGACCATTCTCGCGCTTGCGTTCAAGCTTGGGACTCGTTCGGACCTCAGGACCAAGGGTGAGTACCGATGGTTGCTGTGTTTTTGCGCCGCCGCACTAGAACTCTGCTAACTCAAACCGATCAGCCGACGCGATTCTATCGACAAACTACCCGACCTTTCTCAACATTCTCTCAAGACCTGCTGGGGAACATGCTGACCTATCACCGTCATTCATCTCGCTGATTATTGATCGCTTCATTCAAGAGCACCCGCCGACTTTCGCAACCCAAGCCAAGTCCGAACTCATTCTGAAAGTCAGCGCAAGATTTGCGCAGGCAGATCAGACGCCCCCACCTGAGGTCATGGCTGCACTCGATCTCCTTCGTATCCTTGGCGACAAGTCTTCCAACGCGTTAACGATGTACATCAAGAAGACAGGTGCAGAGTTTACGCGCGATCCTGATGTATGCGTCAAGTATCTGCAGAACAGGCCATCAAATGCCCCTCTTGGCGAAGAGCTGGTGGCCAACGCCCTTATGTACACAACCATCAGCCAGGCACCGAAACACAACCCGGCCGTTCTCGTTAGGGCTTTGAGACAGATTGTTGGTTCTACCTTCAGATGGCAGGCCGTTGTATCGTGCTTCGACCAATGCGACTCGCGCGTGTCATCTGAGCAGTTCCTCCGACTTTTCAATGCCGTGGTCCCCGTGGCCCAGGAGGATACTTCCTTTGATATACAGCAGCTTTGGGGCGGGAACTGGGAGAACACCGAGGCGCAACTGTCATTCATATGTGCGCTCACCTCTCTTGGACCGGAACAGCTCGATATTACCAGCGTCCCAGGTGTTCAAACTACTTTGACCCTTGACGATTATTCGCAATCTGCACCAGCTGTTCGCGAAAGGGCGTCAGTGGCGGTCAAGCACCCTCTGGTCTCCATGGCTGCCATACTAGCAATCTTCCACGTGGCCCTCAAGTCGACTCCTGCCTCAGATACGCCCGAGGCAAAGCGGCTCTTTCAGCAAGTGGTCGTGCCCAACCTCGATATATTCGTTGTTTCCGCCTTCAACGTCCCCAAGCCCTGGCCCGGCGTGACGGACGAGACCCTTACTACACTTTTCGACAACTTCCTGTATGAGCGGTCTCCATGGTACGATTTTGTGCTGGACAGTCTGTGGAGGAAAGATAGTGCATGGGTCAGGCAACGACTTGTCGACGCCCACGCCCTGCGCCCTCATGAACTGCCATATATTGTCAAACACGCCGTGAACCATCGGTGGGTTGACCAGCTTGTATCAATGACCACTGGATTCGGTCTGGACCTGGCCGCCATGGCGCATGCTGAAGGGCGCGTCGATTTTGCTGAGTTGGCTAGGAATTCTGGTGAACGGCAACAAGACCTGGCGCGGTATCTGCTTCAGTTTCTGGCGATCAAGGCTGAGCAAGAACTCAAATTCCAGAGGCAACCCGATGGCAATGTTCCGATCAGGACGACAACCCCACTGCGAGTGAAAACAGTCTATGTTTTACTAAGCATGCTGTCGGATTTCCTGCCCAAGCATCAGCCTATTCCAGAGCTGATTAGAGTGCAAAGGACGTGTATCACTGTATACCCACGGTTGATCAACTACGGAGGCGATTTCGATGATATCATCGATGCCAATGGCAGGGAGGGTAATGCTCTTCCTCCTGCGGCCAATGCCAAGATGGAGCTGCACTACAAGAAGATGTACAGCGATGAAGTCGAGGTTCGAGAAATTGTCCAAGTCTTGGAGAATTACAAACGTTCCCGAGACACCCTGGATCAAGATATCTTCGCGTGTATGATACATGGCTTGTTCGATGAGTACATTCACTTTGCTGGCTACCCCCTGGAGGCTCTCGCCACGACCGCAGTCTTGTTCGGTGGCATAATTGCGCAGAAGCTCATTGCCGACATACCACTGGAGGTTGGACTTGGCATGATCCTACAGGCCGTTCAGGAAAACACGCCCAATGAGGCCATGTACAAGTTCGGGCTGCAGGCTTTGATGCAGCTTTTTGGCAGGCTGAAGGAGTGGCCCGGTTTCTGTGCACAGCTACTACAGGTCCCGGGCTTGCAGGGCACAGAAGCTTGGAAGAAGGCTGAGGATGTTATCCGCAACCAAGAGGAGTCGATGGCCAGTACTCGCAACGGCGGCGATGCGCTGGCTAACGGCAACGCAGAGGAAGGCGGCGAAAATGAGCACCATCCGCCTCCATTCACTGCCATCAACGTTGATCGACGGCCGGCCGACCCGGGCTTCGAAGATCCCGACGACGACACCCAAGGCAAGATTCAGTTCGTGCTCAACAACATCACGGAGAACACACTTCAGGTGATGTTCAAGGAGTTGGCAGAGATGTTGGAACGGGGACACAAGCAGTGGTTTGCGAGCCACCTGGTTGAGGAAAGAGCCAAGATGCAACCAAACTACCACGATGTCTACTTAAAACTGGTGGAACAGTTCGGCGATAAGTCTCTGTGGGCGGAAGTACTCAGGGAGACCTACATCAGTGTCTCTCGCATACTCAACGCCGAGGCCACCGCGCACAACTCTACTGATCGGATGCATCTGAAGAACCTCGGAGGGTGGTTAGGACTTCTAACTTTGGCCAGAGACAAGCCAATCAAGCATAAGAATATTGCCTTCAAGCAGCTGCTTATGGAGGCCCACGACACGAAGAGACTCCTTGTCGTTATTCCCTTTGTTTGCAAGGTGCTCATTCAAGGCAAGAAGTCCACTGTCTTCCAAAAGCAAAACCCTTGGTTGATGGACATTATACATCTCCTGATCGAGCTCTACCACAATGCCGAACTAAAGCTCAACTTGAAGTTTGAGATCGAGGTACTGTGCAAAGGACTAGAACTTGACCACAAGAGCATCGAACCCTCCGGCGAGCTACTCAACCGTGTAATGACCGAGGATGCGGTTGATCTACTGCCTGCCGACACACTGGAACCCTTCGAGAACCTCTCCCTCAATGGCTTGGCCCCAGGTGTTGGAAGTGGCCTTTCGCCGCATGCAGTTGCTCCGTCGATTCCGGATCTTACCCCATTCCTCCAGATTCCTCCAGTCAACGAGATGGTGGTGAGCCACGAGAGGATGACTCAGATTACGAACCAAGCAATCACAAAGGCACTCAGCGACATAATAGGTCCTGTTGTCGACAGGTCCGTCACAATCGCCGCCATCTCTACTCAGCAAATGATCCACAAAGACTTTGGCACGGAGCCAGACGAGAACCGTGTTCGAACCTCTGCCATCAACATGGTCAAGGCAACTGCTGGGAGCTTGGCCCTGGTTACGTCCCGGGAGCCTCTCCGCGTCAACATTGGAAACTACATGCGAAGCCTTTCTAGCGATCTCCCTCAGGGGCTACCCGAGGGCAACATTCACATGGCCGTGAACATGAATTTGGACCTTGCTTCACGAGAGATTGAGAAAGCAGCCGAGGAGCGCGCTGTGCCCGAGATCGAGGAAATGCTCGAGCTGGAGCTCGAGGCTAGAAGGAGACATCGTGCCACGAGGCCTAACGAGCCCTATGTCGACGCTGGGCTGAGCAGGTGGGCTTGGACCATACCAAACCCATACAAGTTATCGCCCAACATGTCTGGTCTGAACCCAGAGCAGATGGCCATCTACGAAAATTTTGCTCGACAGCAGCCTCGTACCACAGCAGCATCTGCGCCGCCGACCCATGCGCCGTCACAGTCGGATGCTTCAAGGTCTCTGGCGAACGAGGTACTTCAAGACCAGTACAACTCGGTGCCTACGCTCCCAACTCCTGCCGAGACACCTGCAATTCCCCCGATGGGATCACAGCAGATTGGTCCGTACTCGTCACAGCAGCATTCTTCGAGCATGGTCAACGGAAGGCAGCATGGCCTCAACCTCGACGCCCGCGCACTTGCCGAGAGGGTCCAGAAGTTCCTCTTGGAGCTTCAAAGGGTTGCCATGGATGCCGAAGAGGAGCACTTTTCGGAGCTCCCTCGACCTCATCAGATCCTGGATATCGTGGATGCTTTGGTCCAGCTCCTTATCAAGGCCCAGCAAGCTTCCGAGGACTTGAGCGTATATGCAGCCGAATTGATCTCCCAGAGCCTTTTTGGCAACCCCGCAGAGAAGAGCTTGGTCACAGAAACATTTGTGCATGTGCTCAACACGTTGCGGAAAATCGCATCGCCGGCTCTCAACTTGAGAGTCACCAACTTCTTCCAGCAGCAGACCGGCGAGCATCTGCGCAACCTGACACTCATCTCCAGCTTGGTGAACACAGACCTTTTGAACTGGCGCCATGTCGACAATGCTATAGCCACAGCCATTAAGGAGAGGAAGAGCGGCTCTATCGAGTTCTTGGAAAAGGTCATGGACCTCACAGTATTCAACGACACACCCGTCCTTCTGTTTGTCGAGTTTGTGCACAGTCTCGACGAGGCCTGGACCTGGATCCAGGAGGACAGCGAGCTTGCCGAAGGCAAGAGCCTGCAGGCCAAGGTCCTCGCGCCTGCCAATGAACCTCGTGCAGGACTGAGCGATGATGAGCTCGCGTCTCTCCGCCAAGACCAGATGGAGTATGTTTTTGAGGAATGGGTTCGACTCTTCACAAACCCTTGGGCATCCGAGAAGTTCGGCTTCATCTTTGTCCAACAGATGTACGGCAGAGGTGTCATTTCGTCCAAGGACGATATTGCAACTTTCACTCGCATAGCAATGGATAAATCGGTCGACATTTGCGAGCTCAATGCCCATGCCGGCGGTAGCGTCTCGGATGGATACCTGGGCGTCGATTCCCTCAGCAGACTAGTAAGCACTCTCATGAAGCTGCCTGTGGAGAACCCTTCGAGTGGTCAGGTATCCCGATTGTCAGTGCTGGAGTGCGCCTTGTCGGTGTCTGTCCTGCTCGCAAATCACCATCAAATGACCCGTGGTGAGCTTTTCAACCAGAGGGTGTTCTTCCGTTTCTTCTCGGTCTTGCTCCACGAAATTGGAGCCATGGAGAATCTCCTTTCTGAGGTGGAGCGTCACGACATCACGTTGCTCTTTGCCAGGCGCCTGGACGACCTCGGGCCTTCCGTGATGCCTGGATTCGTATATGCTTGGGTTTCGCTTTTGCAGCACAAGGAGTTCCTCCCCTTCATTTTCAAGGTTCCTGGGAATGCCGGGTGGCCCTTGTTTACAAGGTTGTTGACGCAGCTGCTGAGCTTCAGTGGCGAGCAGCTCAAGGCTCTGAACGTCTCCAACTTGGCCAAGGATCTCTACAGGGGAACTCTCAAGTTCATGCTCGTCCTCCAACACGATTTCCCGGATTACCTAGCAGCCAACTACATAGAGATCTGTCGCAGCATTCCTGCCCACTGCACTCAACTTACCAACATGGTCCTCGTTGCAACCCCGAACACGCACTCCAAGATGCCCGACCCGCTCCACTCTGGTGTTCAGGTTGACAGAATTGACGAATCGCGGGAGCCCCCTTTCACCATGGAGGATCCGACCGAGTTCCTGCGTCAGACAGGGCTTCAGGGAGTTCTTGACCAGTGCCTTCAGTCCGGCCCATCTGAGGATGCTATTGCGCATATCACGCATGCAATCAACCGTCCGGAGACCAGGTATACCATCTATGGCAACGTTCCGCTGTCTGTCAACCTCGCCGTCATCGAGGCTGTAGTGGCCTACCTTGGGTTACATGCCGTGGTTAGAGTGCAGAAGGGAGGGCAACCATTCATGTCCAAGGCCTTTGACATCTCGACGCTCTCGATCCTCGTCCATGAACTTTCGCCTGAGGGTCGCTACTTTGTCCTCAGCAGTGTGGTCCACCGCTTGCGCTACGCCAACGCACACACCACTTTCTTCAGTCAAGCTCTCCTCGAGATCTTTGGTACCGACATGGCGGATGCTGAAGAAACTGAGATTAGGCAGCAGATCTGTCGCATCTTGCTGGAGCGTCTCGTGGGATTCTTCCCCCAGCCTTGGGGCTTGCTTGTGACTGTCGCCGAACTTATCAAGAACGACAAGTACCAGTTCTTTGAGCTCCCATTCATCAAGTCATCTCCCGATGTAAGTTTTCTTTCTTGTTCAATCCTCGGGGTGTTTTCAGCAGGACTTGCTATTATACGCGGCTTTGTTCTAACACACCGCTATTTGTATAGGTTGCCGAGCGCTTTGTCACCATTTTGGCGTCGCGCAGAGATTTTGCAATGTAGACTTCAGGCAAAAATAACTGGCCAACCCGGCCTTGCAGCTATATGCTGACTCCTTTGAGGTTATAAACCATGACTATTACAGCTTGTTGCGGCCTCTGATGGTCACGTATGCAAGCGTTCCACACAAAGTGTCTGACCGGTCTGCAGACAAAACAAAAAAAAAAAAGCGGGCATGAGAGGGCAGTGGCCTCTTGGTACTTATTTATTTTTATTCTCCACTCTGTTTTTGCGGGGAGGAGACGAGCGGCAAAGGCCTGGACGACGAGACACACTTTCCCTAATCTTGTTCATTGGGTTACGATATTTGAGCAACTAAACGCTCTCTTTTACCATACCTACGCGAGCGCGATATATGCTGTGTGTTGATAAGGGCAGGGACTGGTCATGGGCAGGGCGGAGAAGCGCATTTGCAATATAAAAAAAGAAAGGGACATGGTTCCGTTTTTTTTTTTGTTTCTTTTTCATTCATTTGATTACAGCTTAGAGAGGGAGCAGGACCAGGTCGGTCTTTGGGCAAAGTCGACGTTGTATCCATGCCCACTTTCAGCCCACATCACGTTGCATCCTCGAGGACACTACCTACTCTCCTGGCACCGCAGAAAAATGTATTCAATGTAGTATAATATATGGATGGTATGGGCGTGGGTTGGGATCAATATGAGAAATTTATGAGCTCTTTGTTTCTTTTTGGAGTGATGGTTCAGCCATAATGCGGCGGCGCAACATAGTTGTGATATGAACAAAGTTGGGTGGCTGTTTGTGCTACTGTCTTGATGAAAAGGAGGTATTTGTGCAAGAATTGATGTTTCTTGGTGGATTCTGTTATTTGTTTACCTAGATATGTACATCCCGAGTACACAGCTAAACAAGATCCTATCTCCACGGGGATATGCTTAATATAGATACCTCCTTAACACTGTGACACTATATCCATGTTGACTCACCAACCCGTGTAGTGTGATATTTGATAGAAGCTCGCAGTATTCAGAGGGAGCCATTTATTTGGCATTTCAAAGGCTCTGTCAGTCCAGCTCTCCAGCAAAAGTGAGAGAGTGTTGTAGGATATGTCCTTGGAGAATGCTTGTCGACTTGATGCGGAATTGGCAATAAAGCGAATCAAAGTCGATCAGCTGGCATAAACGAACGAGATTACGTTGGAGGGTGACGACTTGATTGGAAAACCATTTCTGTGACGAGCTCTTGTACAGTCATGGGCTTGCTTGACCCAGACAACCCTGTGCAAGAATCAGGGGTCACAGGATAGCGCAAAGATCGACTAGTTCTATCTAGTTATAAAAAAGAAAAATACAAAAAGAAAAACCCTCAATTCTCTCATAAAAAAAGGGTTTCAGAAGAAAGAAAAATGGCCCTTGCTCTCGTCCAAAACAGATCGAAAGAAGAGGTGTTCCCACGAAACCGCCGACGATAGCGTAGAAAGCATTGTCGCCGCATAACCGGTCTCGGTTCAACACGCCGTCTGCAGCGATGGCGTACAGAGCACTATCGCTGCCGAGAGGGCAAAGACCTTCGGAAGACAGCGTATCCAAACACGGATGGGGTATCATAAAGCCAAGACATAAGGAGTAGAGAGAGAAAAAGGAAGAAAAAAGTAGAATGATGAAAGTAATTCCCGAAAACAGGTTGAGCTGTTCCCGGTCTCGATATTGGGGAGAAGAGACAACGGCTTGTCTAGTATATTGCCTTTTTCTTTCGAAATGTTTGTTGAACGCACCCTCTCAACTACTCTCACACCTGGGTCCCGCCCCCTCAGCTGCTTCTTGAGAGCACTCTGGCCTTATATCAGACTAGACTGCAAATGGAGCAGCGATTTCATGCGACCCGAGAATCTTAGGAACGGGGATTTCCCCATAAACGACCAAATCCACGTTGCTGAGCCTCGCGGCGAGCCGCTCCGTCCTGGAAGCTGCCGTCATCCCCGGAGACAGAAGTCCCGTCAGCTGTAAGCTTCCGGGAGGGCTCGTTTCCAAAGATTCCCAGCAGTGCCTTGTTCGCAAAGCTGCTGACGATGCTAACGACGAGGATCGCGATCATGACCAGGTTGCTCTTGCGGTACTGCAGTGGACCCGACGCTGCATCCTCGGGCCATCCAGTGTACAGCGCGTACGTGGTTACGATGCTGCCCAGGTTCCCAAGACCCGAGACCAAAGCCGAGGCGGCGGCGACGCCCACCTCGCCGTGACGACGCTGAAAGATCTCGTTGGTCCAGGTCATGCAAATGGG
The DNA here is from genome assembly GCF_000002495.2 of Pyricularia oryzae 70-15. NCBI lineage: Eukaryota > Fungi > Ascomycota > Sordariomycetes > Magnaporthales > Pyriculariaceae > Pyricularia > Pyricularia oryzae. The sequence goes on along the minus strand of NC_017844.1, from coordinate 1,995,137 downwards.
GACCGTGGGCCCCAGGCCGAAGCCGACGAGGAGAAGACCTCCGTAGCGCGCCCAGGGGTTGGTCCGAGAGGCGAATGTGACGGTCAGGAGCCCGGCGATTTGTATCGATGTTGCGGCGGAAAAGAACTCGGCTCGGTAACGGTGGAACCGGTCAGATATTGGTGTGACGAGAAGGATGGCAATCAGATCCATCTACCGTTTTGTTAGCAATGAATTCGACAGAACATCACATTGGTGCATTAATCGATCCAACTCACAATCCAGATGGGTGCAAACAGAAGACTGAGCTGCACACCGGTGAATTCTGAGTTTATGGAGGAAATGATGACGGTGCCGTAGAGTTGAGTGCCGATGCCAACTCCTACAACCCCAAAGTACATGAACACCAGGGGCCACAAGCGCCAGTCAATGAGAACCAGGCCGAGGTCCCTCAATGTCCATGATCTTGGATGATAGACCCTCCGCAGCTCTTTGTAATGAACAATGGCATCTTCGCCCGTCAGTGCTTCAGGGGTAGCCGGCAGCCACTTGCTCCAACGGCTCCGAACGCGTTCCTGTCCAGGGGGCAGTGGTCGTTCTGGGAGCCACCACAGAAGCACGAACCCCAAGATCACAGCGGTGAGGCCGTAGATGAGGAACATCCACCGGAATCCTACAAGACCACCAAGGCCGTCCATCTGCTGGAAGCCAGCAGACACGAGACCAACAACGGCGGCTGACACCTGAGCTGCGGTGAAGTACTGTCCAATTCGCTTCCCGGTCCTCGATGGAGGGTAGAACAGCGTGAGATAGTAGGCCATGCCGGGCCACATACCGGCGATGACAACTCCCAGAAGGAAACGCAGAAGTCTGTGGCGGCTTTTGGTTAACGACACCTCCTTTTTTCGGGAAAAAAAGCAACCACGTATGTTGCTTCGGCAACTCAGACTTACTTGACACTCCATGCATCTTGCACGGCAGCAAAACAGGTCCCAATGACACCGACGGCGAAGACTATACGGGCCATCCAGACTCGCGGGCTCAGCTTACTCATGACTAGGTTGGAGGGGCAGTCGAAGATGACATAGGCCACGTAGAACAGTGAGAGTGCCGTTGAGGTGTCCCTGGGGGTGAGGTTCAAGACCGTCATTAGATCATGACCCGCAGACTTGTTCATAGTCTGGGCGATGCCAATGTTGGATCTGATGGCGGAGCAGAGAAAGTAAAGAATCCAGAAAGCTGTCCAGAGGGTTGAGGCAGTGGGTGGTTAGCATCAGGAGGCTGGCTCACTGTCTGTTGTGTTTACTTCAAGCATCCCACACACCTGAGATTATTCGAAGGTCAAGTTTTCTGATATTCTATTCGGTTAGCTATCATGATACCTTGAGGGCAACAACAAGGAGACTGTTGAGCTAGGGGATGAGGAAACTGGCGACAAGATTACATACCTGTACACTCGCTCGACTCTCTCTGTGTCGTAGTCTTCCTCAGGAGACACGCCTTGCTCTTGGCGACCCAATGCATCCTGGGCAAAATCCGCGCCGCTGGCTGGCTTTACGTGGCCGCGCGAAGGCGACCCTTCCAGCGATCCTGGCATCTGAGGTTTTAACCCTACTTCGACCGTGGAGCAATGGAGGTGCGTGCAACCAGTCTTTTCAGGTGGCCTTTCTAATTCTTAAGGAACTTTGAGTTTGCGGCAACGCTTGTGTGTGACACGTTTAACAAGTCAAATTGAAATAATATACTTCTCAATAAAAGATGACTCGAAATTTTGAGCTGAAGGGAAGATGCAAAATGTGTCAGGGTGAAGATTTAGATTTAGTTTTAGATTTGGAATAGATTTCTTCGAGTAATGATTTTAGCCAGGTAGCCAGGGTGGTCTGAGGTACAGTACCTTACCTACGAAGTACCTCCTTGCTACCTACCTTAGGTACCTAGGTAGGTTTAGGAAGTTACTAGGTCACTGTAAGTGAAAACCCGTCAGTGACCCCCACCCACAACCGCAATTAACCGCGCTGGCCGGGGGGTTGTAAATTGCCTCATAGACATTCTTTACAAGCGGGGGATCTCAAATGTGATCGAGACTTGCAGATGCAGCAGCCCTTGCAAGACAATATTTCAAAATCGGCCAAAGCCGACGGTAGGTGTGAAAAAAATAACGTAATTAGAGGTATTTATTGAAAAAGAAACTTTGCAACGTGGAAATGCTGCTAACTTGGCCCATTTTGTGTTTAGTTATCCGCAGTCTAGACTAGATAGTACACGATCTAAGTAAAATGGAGGTAGATCTAGACTAGATCGTACAAGTAGAGGCCGGTCTAGAATTATCGCCGTGTATTCGCAACACAGTTTCCATATCCAAACACTTTATCGTGAAAGAGTGGCAGGCAGTTGAAGCAAAAGCGGATGGGAACAGAAATCGACCAGTCAGAAATACTGAAATGATTTTCTGCATGTAAAAGTCGCGCTGCTGCCTAAGGTAGGAAAGTGTATGGAAGAACCGACGCCTCAGGCCTCAAGGCCATTCACCCCAGCCTCGATTTTCCGGCATCAAAGTTCCCAAAACCCAATCAATTCACGATCAAGCCCCAGGAGCTACAATTGACCAGTTTCATCGCTTTGCCTACTCGCCTACAAGAACAGAACTCCTGTTACAGGGACGCATCAAAGCCCAAGTCTGCACGGAAAGCCATGATCGCGTGAACCCAAGTTTTGGAACCGGCGCTTTTCCTACTGTGACTATATTACTACCAAAAGAAGAAAATCACGGTACTGTTGCAGCGGTAAAGGCCACAAACCGCCCACGATCAATAGAACCATGATCACCAACAAGACGAACCTTTCGGCTCAAACTATCGTCATACACACGAGATCTCACAATACCCCATCTGTGCTTGAATCTATATATCTTGGCCTGCGGTATTGAGCTACCTACCCACACACCCACCACATCTGTTTTCTCGCGTGCCACGTACAGGTATGACTCCTCCCCCCCCCCCCCCCCCTACCTCGGCCTTGATCCAAAGTAAAGGGGGTCCAACCGAATTGGCCTCCTTGGTTCGGGCAACTTACAACAGCTGCCCAAGTGGGTAGAGTGGCAGCATGCGGGCCATTCAGTCATACCTGATGGCATGCCTGAATGCAGCAGTAGACCGGATATTGTCCGTAACTTTGCAAGCATTTGCCTGCAAAGTTAACATCTCATCGTTTCTCAAAAACCATCCCAAGCATCAAAGCCCATAACATCTATCTTGGCTTCCAGTCGGCAAGTGTCAGAGGGTCCCCTGCGACTGTTGAGCCACGTCAGTCTCTCTATGGGAGAACCATGGCAAGCAATCAGCGATTGGAAATATGCGCCGGACTCCAGGCAACATCAGGCTCTCCCCTACCATAGGGTATGGCTCTGAGGAATCCTTCAGCCCTACAATGTTCCGGCCGTGTAACTGAGCAAGTTACCGGTTTGGCTTTGGCCAATTCTCACTGGAGAATGTCTACTTTCTCCACATCCCACAAACGAGGACATTCTGGCATATTTCGCTTTTCACAACGTTGTCGGTCTGCTAATCTGCCTTGGGCGCCTTGTCCTCGATCCTTGGTCTTGTTGATTGGCAGCTTCGAACTCACAAAGGCTACTTGCGTATGTACGCAGCCTAGGCACCTACTCTCCCAAGTGTTGTGTGCAGGCAGAAGAGGCTTGGACGCACAAAGTCCCTGAGATATTCCACATGGCCAGTCTTTTGGGCTCTACCGAAGCACGCTGTCATCCACGAGCTCCAATCTCCTCCCGCATGACAGATCATTTGCTTGACAGTTGCTTTATAGAGGCAAGCTGCCTATTCCTCTTGGCTTAGGCTCTTCGGAGAAATTACTCTTTTGGTACAGCGAGCTCTTATCTTGCCCCTACACTGCCCTTTGGCCTCGTAACTGCCTTCAACTGCAGCCTGCCTGTCTCTTTTGTGCGCCATAGGAAAGTTGCCCTTTGGTGAGCAGGTAAGGCAGCTAGCTCTAGGAGGCTGACAACCATATGCCCAAGTTGAATCTGCAATTGGCATCGAAAACACAAAACACAACTAATGCTCTTTTTCTGTCCGGCGAACATCTATTATACCCGAACTCGTGAGTCATTGCTATCACCCGGTGCCTAAGATAAGTAAGCATTAGACACCTTTTTTTTCTTCTCTATCTTCTACCTCCCGCTAGAGTCACTTCTAGGCATTCCCACGACAAAGACGCCAACAACTATATAGGAAGGTCCTCCCCAAAGAATCCCATTCCTTTTTTCTGCTCACGAGAAATGGTTACATTGAATCATATGGGATCGGTAAGTTCATCCTTTTCATCCTTCCCTTTCAGGCTACCAACCTTGGCATTACCCGATTTGGTAGAGCTGTGGCGCAAAGTGGCTATGCACTCGGTGGCTTAAATTTCGCCTGATCACGCGTCATTACGCGCCAAGGGCGGCCTCGGTCGTAGGTTTTTATGCATGACTCAGCTTGACCAATTGGATTGATTTGTGGCTTACCTATCCTACTACCGTACCCATGCGGGCTGGTGGTGGCTAAAGTACCTACCTGCCTTTCCATGACAAGAATCGAGATCCATAAATCTAAGGCTAACATCGAACCGCATCACATCCAAGATCTCGACAAGCCGCAGCCGACAACAAGTACAACCGCTAAGCCCATTATACGGCATATATCAACGCTGCTGCTACTCTGTCCCTCACCGGTGCAGCTTCACTGCGGCTGTGGGTTCTGGGCCAGGTCGTATCACGCAAGCAGCAGCACACCACTTGGAGCTCAACCCGCCTGAGCCACGCCCATTAGACAGGAGGCTTACCTTGGAGCTTCCTCATTTTCATCATGAGTGTGGCATACGAACCCCGAAACTTCATACACGATGGCAGCTATCCACCCATCGGAGACACGCACGACATGACGGACCTACAGGGTGTTCACGAGGTTCACGACGTTCATGAAAGTCATAGTGTCCACGAAGCACACGAAGTTCACGAACACCACGAAGTTCATGATACCCATGACTTACCCGATGTTCACGATGTCCACGCGGTGCATGAGCTGCAAGCGGCCCAGGGTGTGGCGGACGTAACCGATGTTACCGACCTGCAAGACCCTCATGAGCTCCACGATCCGCACAATGTTCATGAGGTTCAGCACGAGGTTCACGAAGTTCATGATGTACATGACGTCCATGACGTCCATGAGCTGCAGGCAGATGACGGCGCACAGTTCGACGATGCAGATGTGGTGACGGAGTTGGCAGCTGCGGTTAACGGCTATCATGACCACGGACCTGAGCAGCTGATGGGAGAGCCGGAACAAAGAATGGTTTTGGTACATGGACTTCCTGATGTGCCGGAGCCACCGCAGATGTCTCCAGAGATGGTGGTGAAAGAAGCCGAGTCTCCTCAACCGACAGGAGCACCACGGATGAAGGCAATACCCAAGCCTGCCCGCCAAGCCACAAAGAACCTTACCGGAAAATTCATTTGTACATGGCCGAACTGTAACGAGGAGATTCGAGAATTCAGCCGCAAATGTGAATGGAAGTAAGTGATACTCGTTGCCGATTTTTACTGATTCTTTTCAAGTGCTAACATCATTGCTACGTAGTAAACACATGGACAAGCACGATAGGCCCTATAAATGTACGGCGGAAGGTTGTGAAAAGCTTCCGGGCTTTACTTATTCTGGTGGTCTTCTGCGTCATGAGCGCGAGGTTCACGCAAAGCACGGGGGGCCCAAGAACCCTCTCAACTGCCCTCATCCAACCTGCAAGCGGCACACGGGCAAAGGCTTCTCGCGCCAAGAGAACCTCAACGAGCACCTGCGGCGGTGTCATCGTAATGGCTCCCCATCTAACGCCGAGGGCGACACGGATGACGCGGCAAGTGAGGCGGGTGTTAAGCGAAAACGCGAGACCGAGGATGACGTTGCTGAGCTGCGTGCTGAAGTCAAGAAGCAGCGACTCGAGAACGATGAGTTGCGGCAAAAACTGGACACTCAGACGCAACAGATCGCCGCAATGATGCAGCAAATCACAGATCTCCAAGCACGCGACCTAATGCAGTGAGAACTATGTCTACGTTCCTACGACCTAGGTTTTTTCGTGACTAGGCATTGACTGGACGAGGCGACGACCTGTGACGACCCATTATCCGATCCACATACTTCTTTTTTTTTTCGGCATCAAACGCGAAATCGTCCATTTTTCATGGTTTTCCTTGCGATTTTCCCAGGTCGGAGTTCCGGACGACCTTTCAGCCAACCCTGCGGCTTCCTCGGATTAAGGGAGGTGCGCAGGTCAGCAGCAAGCATCCTAGCATATGTCAGGCGTTTTCTTTTCCGGATTGGGTTTTGTCTCTTCCTCTCACCGTGCTTTCCGAGCAGGCGATATGCGTGGACGGGGCTGTGAACCACTCAGCACTAATCTTATGGTCTTACTCTACTTGATACCAGATCCGTAGAGCAGGTAACTCCAGATCGGATCTGGTCTAGATGCCACCAAACACTTTTTTTCCTTTTTAATGTTTTGCCCCTTATTTCTGTTCATCCAAGCCTCCGAGTGTGTGGCACGCAGCATCATATGAGACCCCATTCCCCGTTTCCTCGTCCCTTTTTCATCGGCGTTTATTGGCTGTATATTATTATAGACTCTACTTCACAATACCCCGTTTCCATCTTTCTGAACCTTCTATTCTCTTATAGAACTTTGTATATACAGGCTTGCGCGACACACGGCCATTCTGACACAAATTTGTTTCTGGCAAGGCATCAGAGTCTCAACTCTATATTTAAGGTCTATTGGATATCCTGTCAGCTGGCTCCCCCACCCCTGATGATCCGCACTTGTGGCGGAGCATACGTGACGTTGACCTTGGGTGGTAATAAGCAATCCTGTCTTGGAGCTCTGGGTTCGGTAGAGACAGTGCTGCCTAAGTTTCACTGAAGAATTGATTGCGTTATCGTCTTTCTCTTGTTCCTGTTGACTTTATCCAGATTTGCCATTAGACACGCACCTTTCCTTGCATCAAGCATCGCCAATAGTTGCCAAAAGTACCTATCAGTTTTACAACCCATCTCAGCTCATCCGAGCTTATCGATTCGATGTGATTTACAAGACGTGACATAGATATACGGCCCAAGTGATCAGAGACGTCGCATCAATAGATGGATTCTAGTACGATAGTACCTCAAAACAAAAGTCTAAGCTGCCATCGATATTCTATGGCAATAACGATTCCCAGTCATAGCATAGTAGTATACACGCAAGACTAGAACAGGCAAGTTCTGAAGACAGCTTCAACTTTGGCGTAATTTATAGAAATATGGAACAAACGCCAGAAGATCTACGCCAATCAAGATTTTCACTTGCGCAAGCTTCAAGCCCAGTATCAACCAGTCTATTCTTTAGTAAAATATGTGTAATATTTTTACATAGCAATACACATGCATATGGCGGATTTAAGCAACACCCATAATATTCCACTAAAAGTCTAACAGCCCCTCTTCTATACCTCAAATATTTCACCGACGCCTTCACCGCCCACGCTCCGGCTCTCGACCAGGTCGAGCCGCCAGCCCTCCCAGTTCTTGAGTCCCCTCTTGATCTCCTTGATGCGCTCGATGCGCTTTTTGGCGTCCTCCTCCTGGGCGCGGCGAAAGGCCGCCTCGTCAAACTCAAAGTCATCGTCATCCTCGAGGAGAGGCTCGTCGTTGTGATGATGCTGGTGATGCTGGTGGTGGTGGTGACCCCCTGAACCCGTGATGCTCGAGAAGAAGTCCCCGAACCCGGACGCCTTGCGCTGCTGCGACGGCGAGCCGGCTCCGAGGTGAGGCGTCGTGAGCTCGACCTCGGAGAACTGGCCGTCGGGCCCGACCTGCATCTCCTTGCGCTTCTCCTGCCAGATGCCACTCCTGAGCTCGTGGTTCTCGGCCTCGAGCTCGCGGACGCGCGCCTCCAGCTTGGCCCTGCCTTCGTCCTCGAGCTCGTCCACGCCGTCATTGTCTGTGCCGCCGCTTTCCTGCGCGTCCCTCTTGCGAAGCTTCAGGTTTTCCGCCTCGAGCGCCTCCATCTTGACCTCAAGCGCCTGGACCTCCTTCTCAGCCTTCTCTTTGTCCTTCCGGAGCGCCTGGCTCCGCGCGTCCTGCTCCCGGTGCAGCGTCGTGAGTGTCGCCACTTTCTTCTCCAGCGCGTCCGCCCTGGCGGCCTCCTTGCCGCTCTTCTCCTTGGCCTCGGCCGCCTCCTTCTCTAGCGCGCGCACCTTAGTGTCGGCGCTCGCCCGCTCGCTGCCCTCCCGCACAGCCTTCTCCGACGCCCGCTCCAAGTTCTTCTTCATGTCGGCCAGCTCGCGCTGCGCCTGGCCTGCCGCCTTTTCGGCCCGCGCCGCGCGTTCCTCTAGGGCCATCACCTGCTCCGACTGAGTGGTGTTGGACGCCAGGCGCTCGACCTGAGCCCGTAGCCGCGACATCTCCAGCTCCATTGTCTCGATCGTCGCCGTGCGTGCAGCGAGCTGTTCGGCCAGTTCCTGCGGCTCGGCGGTGTGTGAGACGGATGACTGGGACCCGTGGCGGCGGGCTTGGAGTTGGGCATTTTGCCTTTGTAGCGAGGCGACCTCAGATTTCTATCCAGGACATACTGCATTAGCTGCGTAATGCTTGCTAGGTGTATGGACACCGTTGCAGGTGGGCTCCATCTGCCAGGGCCTCCCCCAATATGACTTACAAGCTTCTCAACCTCGTCAGAACCACCAGCCTTCTTGCCCGAGTCGCCTTCGGCCTCGCGCAAGTCGGCCAGCTCCTCCTCGGCCTTCTGCCACCGTTTCTCCGCCTCCGTTGACTCCCTAGCCAGCCGTTTGTTCTCCTTTTCCAGCTCCTCGATGCGTGCCATGTTCTTGCGGTAGATATCCGGGGCTGTCTCACGCAGGTCTGGGCTAGTGAGCCCCGGCGTGGGCGGTGCGGCCCCCGCCACGCCCGACGAGATGGATTGCTTGCGGAACGAGGTCGAACGCGCCCGCGACTGCTCGGCTTCTGAGAGCGACGGAGACGTCACCGTCTGCTCGACCACGTCGCTGGGCTTGTCCTTGTCGGCATCATCTTTAATGGTATCCTCTTCTTGCTCTGGTGCCGCTGATGCTGATGGTGCGGGGGCGTCCTTAGGTTTGTCGGCCTTCTTTGACGAGTCGCCGCTGGCCTTTTTGGCTTTTTGCTTTTTTAGTGCTTCGACCTGCAAATTGAGAGGCCGTCTGTTAGTGTTAGTTTACGGGCCAGTTGCAATATGTAGCATTATTCCTTGTTGTCAAGTGTAGCTGGAGAATAGTCTGGGGAGCAGGATAGCCGGCTCCGATATCACTTGCCCTCTTCTTAGCCGCAGCCAGCTTCTCCGCTTTGGCCTTGTCGTCATCAGCCATGGTGATTTCGTGCCAGGGGGAGACTAGATGACTCCTGTGCAATTGTGATAATGGAAAACAAGCGGGACTCTGGTGATGTATTCCTCGCTCTTGTTGTCCAATCGTAACTTAAGGGTGGTGCTGTTTGTTAGCATGTGACCGCTTGTGATGCGGAACTGGGGAACTTCGATCGAAAGCTGGCATCTCTCGGTGAGGCGTTGAGTTAGTTGTTCGACTCGTCGACAGGGATAGTTGGGGTCCAGCGGTTGCCGCTTGTTGCACCAATCGTGGGTTTCGATCAACCAGCCCCCAGGTCCTTTCTGTTCCAAGCAGAGCGGGGTGCAAAGCGACCTCTCTGAACGCTAGCTTCACCCCAGCGAGCGCCTGTGGAGTAAAAAGGACGGATCAGGCTTTGATGGGCAATCAACTCCCGCTTTTACAGGGGGTTTAGAAAGGTGCCAAGTTTTCACCAATGTTATACCATCACTGCGGACTTAGCCCCATTCCACAATTTTTGTGATGTCCTGCAACGTCAATTTCCACCCCCCATTGCTTTTGACTTGGCTCCCCGATTTCCGTTGAAATATTAAAATTATTCTCTTTCCTGCCATTTTTTTATTGTTGATTATTTATTTCGACACCCGAATTGCCTATTCCAGGCGCGCTGGCCCCCAAGCGAAGTGACCCTGAAGGAGACAGAAGAGGACAGAGAAAGGGGGAAAATTCAATCGGAAAACCCCGCTTCGTCAGAGCCGTGAGCTGGGCAATGATGAAATAAATAATAGAACCAGGAACCAAACTTCTGCCATCCCTTCTACTACACTCTTTTACTTCGTACTTCCTGTTTTTGCTTCTTCTACCACTCTCGCTACTCTCTTCGCCCTCTTCCAAACAAACGTCGGGGTTGTTCCCTTTCTTGTCAGCACCGTACGAACAAAGCGCACGCACTCATTGGTTGTTTGGAGTTGAGTGCTCACTACATAAATACCTACGGACGTACTGTACCTACTGTAGAGGTAGTTACGGAGCACATGTTTTGGCTTGCATAGTTCTTGTTCATCACATCACAAGGGGTGTGCACGCACCCTTTCTTTGCCGCCCCCCCCCCTTCCTCCGACTACTAGATCCTGCCGTTATTAAAAAAAAAAAAGGTTATATAAATAACCAACAAACCGACACATACCCGAAAATCTTACGCATGGTGCACAGGCCCGGCATCAGTGAACTTAAGCGGAGCCGCTTGCATCAATTACAAATTCTGGATTCACAATAATACTTCATGAAGAGTTGGCTGGTTCGACAGCACAGCACCTCTTGCCAATTCTTCATTGCCAAGTGTCTTGTGTGTGTGTTTTTTCTTTTATCTCATTCTCAAAACCCCCCTTCCAAAATTTTGTAATGGAGCAAATTCGGGGGGCCACCACCATCAGGGAATAACAGTAAAAAAAGGGAACCAACACCAAAGAGTCATTGGAGGAGGAAAAGGAAAGGAAAAGGGGCAGAATAAAATACACTTCTCACACAAAAGCCAAAGCAACAAACAAACAATGGCCAGCATCCCGCAGCTGCACCCGCAGCTTTCACTGCACCTTGCGGACCGCTCACTGACGCCCCTGATCTCCACATCGAGGACGTTGGCGGCGGGCGGCGGCAGCAGCCCCGAGGAACAGCAGAAGAAGCAGGACGCCCTCGCCAGTCTTGCTTCGACGGCGCTCACCATCCACGATGCGGCTCTTCACTTTGGCCTAGGCCGCCCGCAGCGCGTCCTGGCCGACTATGGTGGCCCGGTCATGATTCAGACTTTTCTGGACCCTGCCGCTCTGCGGGACGAGCATCATTCTACATTACCGCTAGCGGCAACGCCGAATGCGGCTGCAGCGGCGGAAACCCCTGTTGGGGGTGGTGGTGTTGGTGCAACTCACCTGATGCCCCATAGGCCGCTTCCCCACCGCGGCCTGTCGGCGTCATCCATCAGGTCTGCGTTCTCGAGACCTACCAGCAGCAACACCACGGGGCAGAGGTTGCAGATGGACGGAGGCGATGGGTTCAGGATGAACGGCTCCTCGCCAGCGCCCCAAGCCGACCGGGTGAGCTACTATGGGGGCCCGGACCTTTCAAGGCCGGCTGCTGCCAAGAATGCCCACGCTGCAGATGACGATGACGAACGTGACCATCACGACGGTAACGACGACGGCGGTAGTATGGATAGCCATAAGGAAGACGACGACGCAGACGCCTCTCCAATGCTGGTTGGAATTGTTCTGAGCGCAAGTGCTGAAGAGGCCAGCGACTCTAGGAGAGCCACAGCTCGCTTGGAGAAGATAGGTCGTGAAATCCAGCGACGCTGGTCTGCTGAATGAACTCTTGATAATGTGTTTTTGTTTTACGTTTACGTTCTCGGCTTCAGCTCAGGAAGGACAACAGCCAACTCATCATCTAGGGGCCTACACGCATGCTGAGGAGTTTGGGGGCTTACAAAAGTTGGGGAAACCCATCCGGTCTTTTGTTTCGTTTTTATTTTGGGAAAATCAAATCTCTTTGCATTCAAGCATCACAAGACATGGCACTCAACACCTAATCGGCCTCTTGACTGATGACTTGACGAAAAATAAGCTCATTATTAAAAGGCAAAAAAGGTTGGATGAACGTCGCTTGGCATGTCATTTGGTCTATCTCGAGATTTCTTGCGCATCCCCACAGCGCCTGTTTTTTTTTTTTTTTTTTTTTTTTTTTTACAAAACTTAGATGATCTGCTGGAACGCACGGTTGATAGGTGAGCGAACGTTGGGAACGTCCTTCCAGAAGTCGACCGTGGCGGCAGCGCGCTTGGCGATGCCCTCCGGCGTGAACTCGAATTTCTGTGGAGGCTTCGTGTCAGCTCAATTTCACATGGCACACTGAAATATTCGTAGGAAAAAGGAGTACCAAGTCTTACCTTGTAGACGTCCTTGTACGGGCCTGAAGCACCGAAGCGGTTGAGACCGAACTGCTCATGGGTATACCTCTCCCAGCCCATTGTGCTCATGACCTCAACAGACATCGACGGGATGCCGTCAGGGAGGACCGAGAGCCTGTACTCCTTGGACTGAGTGTCGAACACCTCGAAGCAGGGCATAGAGACAACACGGGCCTTGATGTTGTGGTTATCGGCGAGGTACTTGACGGCGTCAATGCAGATGCCGACTTCGGAACCGGTCGAAACAAGGGTGACCTGAGCGCCCTCAACCTCGTGAGCGACGTAGCCTCCCTTGATGGCCTTCTCGATGGTCGAGCCCGCGAGCTGAGGAAGGTTCTGGCGCGAAAGCGCAATGATACTGGGGGTGTGCTTGGAGGTAAGAGCAACATAGTAAGCAGCGCTCGTCTCGTTACCGTCGGCAGGCCTCCAAACCATGCAGTTGGGGAGAGCACGGAAGTGTGCCAGAGTCTCAATAGGCTGGTGGGTAGGGCCGTCCTCACCCAGACCAATCGAGTCGTGGGTGGCAACCCAGATCATGCGGACCTGCGAGAGAGCCGAGAGACGGACGGCACCAGCGGCGTACGACACGAAGTTCAGGAAGGTACCAGCGAAGGGAAGGATGGTACCATAGGCAGCCAAACCGTTCATGATGGCACCCATACCGTGCTCACGGACACCGTAGCGAATGTAGCGACCAGCGTAGTTGGAGTCACCCAGCTTCAACGCGGGGGGCTGGAAGTCAACGGCACCCTTCCACCTTGTCAGGTTGGAGCCAGTAAGATCGGCCGATCCTCCAACAAGCTCGGGAATGGCAGCCTCAATCTTGGTGAGGACGGTCTCAGACAGCTTACGCGAGGCGATGGCGGGGTCTGAGGGCGTGTAAGTGGGAAGGTTCTTCTCCCAGCCCTGGGGAAGTTCGCCTGTTTGACGGCGGACGAGGTCGTCATGCTCAGCCTTGTACTGCTCGCCGTACTTGGCGAACAGCTGGTCCCACTCCTGCTCAAGAGCAGCGCCCTCCGCGGCCTTCTTGTTGTAAAGGTCGTAAACCTCCTGGGGGACAGCAAAGCTCTCGTCGGGGTTGAAGCCAAACTTCTCCTTGAGCTGCTTCAGGTCATCAGCCTTCAGAGGGGAGCCGTGGACTCCGTGAGTTCCCTGCTGAGTGGAGCCAAATCCAATGATGGTCCTGAGCTGGATCAGGGACGGCTTGTCCTTGACCTGCTGGCACTTCTTGATGGCAGCCTCAATGCCTTCCAGGTCGTTGTCGCCGTCCTTGACGACCTCGACGTGCCAACCGTAAGACTCGTAGCGCTTGGCAACATCCTCAGTGAAAGCCTGGTTGGTGTCACCATCGATGGAAATGTGGTTGTCGTCCCAGATGGCAATCAGGTTTCCGAGCTGAAGGTGACCAGCCAGAGAGCAGGCCTCGCTCGAGACACCCTCCATCAAGCAACCATCGCCGAGGAAGCAGTATGTATAGTTGTCAATCAGGTTGAAACCGTCCTTGTTAAATGTAGCAGCAGTGTGTGCTTGTGCCATGGCCAGACCGACGGCGTTGCAGATACCCTGACCAAGGGGACCGGTTGTGACCTCAATGCCGGGAGTGTCGTGGGCCTCGGGGTGACCGGGTGTGATGCTGTCGACTTGCTACATTATTGGTTGTTGTCTGTTAGAAGGAGTTTTGGCGTGTTTTTTTAATGACATGACGTACCCTGAACTTCTTGAGGTCGTCCATGGACACAGCATAGCCAAAGAGGTGCAGGAGAGCATATTGCAGCATGCAACCATGGCCGTTGCTGAAGATAGTGGTTAGCGACTTCACTGTCCGGTTATCGTATTCTACAATATCTCTTCGGGAAACGGCGATGCCGGTACTTACGACAAAACAAAGCGATCACGGTTCAACCAGCTAGGGTTCTTAGGGTTGAACTTCATGATCTTGTCCCAGAGGACGTGGGCGACCGGCGCCATACCCCTATTTTCATGTCAGTTACAAATCTTGCTTGTATAGAGCTAGTTGTTGCGCAGGGCCGAGATTCTTACATGGGGGCACCGGGATGTCCGGAGTTGGCATTGAATGTAGCGTCTGCCTACAAAGCCAAAGTATCAAGTTAGATATCTCAAGCCCTTAGATGTTTTAGGCTTCGAATCTTTGAGCATCAACTCTCGTGAGCACTCGGGACGTTGCAGCGTGGGTGAACGCAGCCTCGTGCCGAGTTGTGCTGCTTGGAACAGCATCGATGGCGGGGGCGGGGTGTTAACATCATCGACACTTACAGCAAGAACACGGATGGTGTTGATAGCTTTCTTGTCCACTTCGGAGTAACCCATGATTGCAGTTTTTTTGGGAGGGTATTATCTATCAATTGAAATCAAAAGCTTGACGGCGCTCTCAGAATCCAGCTGAAGAATTGGACGTAAGAGTAAGTCAAGATGGAGACGTAATGCGGGAGATGCGGTTCGTCGTGTTTTAAGCTGGACCTTGAGGCGGCCATGCTGCGAAATGCGGACTTTTTGGCCTGGTCCATTGGTGGTGGGGTCAGTTTTTTTTTTTTTTGGGGGGGGGGGGGTGGTTTGCCCAAACAAAGTCGACGCGGCAAATGTGCAGGGTACGGACGGATCGGCTTTGCCTTTGCGGACTTCTCTCAGACTCAGAGGTAGCTACGGCCGGGGCCTGCGCGGCGGGCGAGTAAGAGCTCGGACGCTACGCAAGGCAAGAGGACCGTCTGCCATCATTGGTGGCGAGCACTTGAGTCGAGGCACTAATTACCTCTTCTCTTGGGATTTACCAGCTACCCGATACTGACGTCTCATCATATTATCCCTGTTGATTATATTATACTTCAAGTATAGTGTATGAACATATTCGTTTTAATTTACCAAAGTAGGGAGACACGGAATTCAGCAGGCCGATGAGCTATCCGAAAAGTCAACAAGTCATCCTGGCGCTTTCGCGCGCATAGGTACAATACCGGGCATGTACCTTTGCTGTGAGTGCCAGCTGTGTCGTAGCTTCCTTTGGATGTGGCAGTCATATCTGCTGTCAAAATGACGAAATGGGAGGGGCACTTTCCGCGTATTGGACATGTGGGTTCCAGTTCTGGGTTTTCCTCAACGTGCTTCCATGAATGGAGACAAGGTAAACCTTGGCAAGCTTGGATAATTACTTTTGCAACGTAGACTGTTGGGACCTGGGGGGGTGCTTGCAAAGGCTCACTAAGCAACTGATAATACATTCCTCAGCAGCTGTTTTAATTCGCGCGCCTTTGTCGCTGCTTTACCTACTCCGTAACTCTGCGTCCTTTTGTCGGCCTACATAGTAACTTTACTTACCATTGGCAGGCCCCTTAAAGGACACTTTGTTTGATAATAGCTCACAGCGTTTTAGCCGTATCATCAATTTTGCCGGTGCGACGACCGACCAGTTGACCCCCACCAACCTTACCCACCTCCTAGGAAAGATGGATACTGTAGCAAGGTCGCCACAGAGCTTGGTATGGCCCAGAGCCGACCACGCCGACATCATACATAGTATAGGGAACCACCCCAATACGTTGTACCCACCGGGTACGTGGGCTTGGAAGTGTTGCATGGTTAGCATACCTATGTAATATATAATTAGATGCCTGCTCGTTTTTGAAATGCCAATACGCGGATTGATGCCCCGTATGGACATGTGCTGGAGTCTCCTCAAGCATTACCTATGCTTCAACTTATGCAGCAGCTTGGCCGTCTCGGGTTGCAGGGTCGCGAGGTCTCTATAAACCTCCGACCCCGGCGACGTGGCTCACTATTCCGTAGTTTGCGGTAGCGGACAATGCGGGGCGAAATCATGGGTTAGGGTTCAAAATTTTTGTAAAAATTGCATTCAATTTCCTGCCTACTCAGATGCATAAGGTAGGTACCTACCTACCTACCTAGGTACCTACCTAGGGCTGTACCTAGTTACGCAACAGCTCAGTGGCTTTGATTTTACATCTACGGTGGACTCAGCCAGGGTCGGGATTTTTCTTCTTTTTTCTTTTAAAAAAAAAATCTTAAAAAAAAAATACTCAAGCCAATCAATCGAACGGGCTCTTTTGGGGGTAACGTCAGCATGGGAAAACCTGCTCCGCCAAAAGGCAACAGGCCGACGAGGAATACTCAGTCGCAGCCCAAGAAGCAGACACAAACCACAAAAACCACAAAAAAACAGACGCCGGCTCCTGAGCGCCCTGCCAGGAGCGTGGATAAGCCAAACACAAATCTGATCAGCTTGCCAGACCAACAGAAGATGCTCAACCTCTTTTCACAGGCATTCAACGCAGAACTTACCTCTCCAGACTTCACCAACACTCTTCAGGCTGTTAAGCAGGGCCTGTTCGACCGTGACTTCGAGCGAGTGTTTGGAGATGAAGCCAACCTTCGCGTATATGCGGCGCGCTATAGTCCGACCAGGGCCCTGGGGTATGCGGAGGTACTTTCCGGCATCTTTGAGCATCTCGAGCTGCTGCTCCCCGCTGAGACTGGACCCGATGAGAAGACCCCGGCAATTCTAAATATGGTCTCTATCGGAGGTGGAGCAGCAGAGGTTGCCGCGTTTGCTGCCTACCTATCCCAGGCGCCAGACAGATCTGGAGCTGTTACTCTCATAGACTCTGGGCCCTGGGGAGCCATCGTTGACTCCCTCGCCAGCCATGTCACCACGCCGCCCATTCTGCCCCAATGGGCCAACGCCGAGGCAATGGCGAACAACCGCTCGCTCATCGAACCTGCAAGACTCGCTGCAAAGTTCCTGCAAAAGGATGTTCTGTCTTCGGAGCTCGTTGGTATTTTCCCCGACGAGGGCCCTTGCCTGGTGACTCTTTTCTTCACCCTCAACGAGCTATTTACAGCAGGCGGCATAGGCAAAACAACCCAATTCCTGCTAGATGTCACAGCCGTCATACCTTCGGGCTCGCTGCTCCTCGTCGTTGATAGCCCGGGCTCATATTCTGAGGCCACAGTTGGCAAGGAGGCCAAGAAATATCCAATGCTCTGGTTGCTTGACAAGGTGCTAGCAACAGCCGAGGACTGCACCTGGCAAAAGATGGAGTCTCAGGAGTCACGGTGGTTTCGACTCCCCGAGAAACTCACTTACCCGATTCCTTTGGAGAATATGCGCTTCCAGATGCACCTGTACCGCGCTAAAAAGCCAGTATTCCAAGCCAAGAGTAATTCAGAATCATGATATTATGCCATCTGGCTAGGTATGGATGTATCAATGGTCATAACAGCCGTACGCCACACTTTGAAAAAAAGACATATCATGCTGGAGGAAGCGTTGTATGAATGCATTGAGATCTTCGCCATCTCATGCCCAAACAAGCTTCTTGATTGAGTATCCCAGCTGCCCTAACAGGCCCTCGTTCCTTCTCGCCTCAGCTACCGAAACAATATCACCACTCTCGAGCACGCTCTCCTTTTCTTCACCGGCCGGTTGGGGCTTGTTGAGGTGCACCAGTCGCTCCATCTGCGCGCTGATGCTCACAACCTGTTGGATCTCGGTGAGCCCATTACCCCTACTAGTATCAGCTAGCGAAGACCGCGAATGAAGGACTTTCAGGGCGATCTTCTTCTCGGCCGGCTGGGATGGTCGCATGGAGAATATGCTCCCCAGCCCACCGGTCCCCTCCTTCTTTTCGGCTACATCCAACTTGGAAGTCGAGAGGGATCTGGTGTTTACCCGTTTGATGTCTTTGGAACCTGGCGTATAAAAGATCAAGATTCCCTGGTTCTTTGACTCATCCGTCTGTGCAGCTGTCATTGTAGACGTGATGTAAGGCCCAAACTTGATTTTGCGAATGTGGGGGTATTCGACACGCTCGAAGGAGGAAACCTTGTCCATGTTCCAATCGAACCTGCAGAGATATAGGGCGACATCAGTCAGCAAAAGCACCGCCTCCTCAAGAGGCTGAGCAGTTAGCGTAAATGCATCTGGTTCCTGCGGCACCAGCATAGTCCACCCGCCGATGAACTCCTCTTTCTCGTCGGCAATCACGCGCTTCTGGCAAAGCTCTATCGCCTGTTCCCGCATTTTTTGCATAGAGACGGCCGGATCCTGAGTCATCATGTTCTCTTCAAACTCTTCAAAGACTAGTGCGGTTACGTTGCCGAGGAGGAAGTCGATGGTTGTCTGGACGAAGAAGTCGTTGATCATACTGCATACTGTCAGCACTGGGGTCAAACAAGCGACAAGTTTATATGTTTCTTTCCTTACCCACTCCACAGTCGAGTTACTGACAGACCAATGTCCGTCAAAGCGCCACGGTAATCACGTTTCCTCGTTCTCGTATAGTCACCCTTCATTGCAGCTGTAGAAGCATATTGCTTTGAGATAGAGTCGCCGTTATCCGCCCATAACGTATTAAACCACGAGTTTTCTTGGTCCTTCTGCGCTGACATATCGAATCCCAAATTTGCCAGTTGACGGTCGAGCATAAACTTGGCGAATGAACTCTGACATACGTTCGTCCTGTCGAGACAGTCCATACAGTTGGTTCTGAATACTCCCTTCTGGCTCTTCACAACCTCCCCGTTCGTCTCTACAGTGCTGTCGAGGTCTTCCAGCTTTCGGGTAAGAATATCCAGTAGCTCGCTCACGCGTTCAAACTTCATGCCTCGGCATACTGAGTGGAAATCAAACCACTCGAACGGAACAACCTCATCCAGTCCACTTTCATCGTTGAGTCTCTTCACGCCTGCCTCATACTGCTGCCCGATACTCGCCTCGACGCCGTGCTTCTCAACGAGGTTTATTATTTGCACAGTCCCATAGTGTTTCTTAAGCATGGTGAAATGCTTCCGAAGCGCTTGGTAGTTGGCTTCTTGTGAGTGCTGTATCACGGGTGCTGGTTTTAATGAGTATGGCGACTGCTTGAAAAAGAGTGGTATACTGCCCCTGATCTGCGTGAAGGAAAAGACATGTGCAGGTTCCTCAGAGTCAACAGGAGAGAGAATCTGTTCTGTCTCGACAAAGTTGGCTGCGTATCCATCGTCGTCGATGCCACGCCGCAAGTATCGTAGTCCAGCCCGCTTGACGGACCGTCTGGAGATGATGGTGATGTCAAACCGCCGTTCTGAAGACCTCATGAGCTCTGCAGACTTTTTCTCATTCATAGGCGTTGTCATACCCGACTTTGGTCTCATGTCGTTCAGCTCGAATGATCCCCTGGCAACTTCCTCGACTGGCGGTGGATCACTATCGACGACAAACGACCTCTGTCCGACGAACCCCTGCATCAACGGCAAGACTAATGCATCGGCCCCTGCGTTCACGAACGTACGTTGTAGATGTCTGTTCCACCAGAAAATCGGGTCCACTTTGTCATACAGCGGCGACTCGCCCGATGCGGACGCACTGAGGCCTTGTTCCCGACTTTGTGACGCAAGACTATGAGTTATATCATAATCATAGCTGAAGAAGAAGCTCCGGGATGCGCCGAACAAGATTTGCGAGGTTCGAAGGAGCTTGGGTAGTAGCGATGCCGCGCCTCCCACTGCGCCTTGGGTGGCAGTCTTGACTGCATCCACTGGACTGTCGACAGGATCCTCAGAAGGTGGCACGCCGCCAGTCTTGCCATCGTCCTTTGTGGGTTCTGAACCCCCCGCGCTCTTGCTCAGACCCATCATACGTTTCTGGTCTTCCAACCAGCCACCTTTGCTGAACCACCGCTGCGCAAATCTCCCGTACCCGCCTTTTTGCTTCATGACATCTGATGCGACGCTCGTAGTGGACTTGTGGCCCTTCTTGGGCCCGGCTGTGTCGTCCACATAGTCGTCAATGTCGTACGGTACGGGCGCTGAGTTTTCGGTTTCGCTGTCGCTACTGGCGCTATTGCCCTCCGCCAGACTTGCCTGCTTGATGTGGGCAACAGTCTTGTTGATGGCCTCGGTGGCTTCGTTTTGCGAGCTGATCGGAGTGAGCGCAACTTCAGTGACGACATAAACGGGTTGGCCGCGGACGACGGCGACCTGTTGACGTTGCGTAATCGAGACCAGGTAGCTCTCGGGAGGGACAGTAATCACGCCTGAAAGCGCGAGGATCCGTTGTTTGTATTAGCTAGCGCTGTACTCATATATCTATCATCTCGTCTGATATTTGTTTTCTCCCTCTCCAGTCTGTCCTCCCAATATATGTGTGTGTGCCACTGACCAACTATACCAAAACTCTCAAAAGAGGCATTGGATTTGGAAGAAGGGTTTGGCGAATCGTCCCGGGTGACATTAGAAATACTGGCATCGCCGTATTTGAGCTTTACGGGCGCAGCCGGCCTCTGCTCCCTCTTAGACGACAGTGGCTGTAGGATCAGACCTTCGACGGCGGCGGTGATTAGCACTTTGCGGGCGAGGCCTGGCATGGCAAAAAACCAGTCCCTTTTGGAGTAAATTCGGGATTCAGGTATATAGGATTTCTGTTCAATGTGCAGAAGTAAAATTTGATAGGTATTTTATGAGGACTGAGAAAAATGACTTGTCGCTATTGTCATCAGGGCTAGCATGAACTAAAACTGTTCAAAATACCGTGGTAATATGTTGTACCGGGGTACATCAGGTCAATAGAGTCTCTCTGGCCGGCAGTCATGGGTCGCCTCACCTGTCGCAGGAGTATGAATGCGGGGCGACTAAGACTGGCCCTCCAGGATGTCGGGTTGCGTCATGCATCGAATCCTGGGCCTCGCTAGGTTGAGTACCGATAATCGGCGTCATGTATTTTCATACATCCAGCCTAGTGCCTTACGCGCAAGGTAAAAGTGTTACCTCCCCTGTGGCCCGCCCAAGGTCTGCAGACACTGGTTTTGATTTTGTCGCAATATTGCCTTGGGTACAATATTTCCACTTGATACATATTGCAACATGTTTTACAAGGCACATGTCAAGATCACATACTTCTTGCCCTTTCTATGTCACCACTGATTGGCGAGATCATAAGTACCTTTACCAAATCCCGTGTGGGATGCGCGTGACCACATGTAGCAGAGGCTGTATATACGAACTTGGTGTATGTGATCAAAATAATCGTTTGGACGTAATGCTATAAGAGAATTATCGTTGTTGATTAAGCATATTCCCAGAACCTCATTCCTACCAGAGAACCCCGCGCAGGCTACAGCCAGGCGACAATCATTGGACACATTACATGCCTTCATCAGAATCGCATCGGTCCCAAGTGCAGTTGCTCCTTGAAAACATCATCACGGCCATTTCACCACGTCCAAAACTTGATAATTTTGCGCACCACAACGCCCTTAATTCGTCATATATTCCAATAGACTATAAACCTAGTCCACATAAGATCGTGAACATTATGTCCGCTGAGCACCGTAGACGCCGATGAATTCCTTCGAATTGGTATCTTGGTCCTAGTGGCTTAAATAGCCAGGCGCTCGACCTTGTCCCTCAGGGTACGGATCTGGCCCTGGAGGTCGCTGGCCTCGTTGCTGGTAATGCTGGCGGCAATAACGGCGCGGGAAACACCGCAGGCACGGCCAAGCGCAATCTTGGAAGGCTAGAGGGGGAAAAGTCAAAAGAGTCAACACATGGGGGATCAGTTACTGGGGATGATTCTGAATCATTGCTTAACTTACCACAAAGACGTAGGGGACGTTCTTGTCCTCGGCCAAGAGAGGAATGTGAAGAAGAATGGCGAGGGGCTCGCAGTCAGCGGCCAGGATAACCAACTCGGACACACCACGGCTCAGAGTCTTGGTAGCCTCGTTGGCTCCCTTCTTCAGCTGGCGGTAGTGGGCGGCCGATTGAACCAGGTCAAGGATTTCCTATCACGAGTTGGACTTTAATTGAGTTACCGATCGCTGTGTTCGAGCTTCGAAAGTATCAAATTACCTGGGTGAGAGCGGCATCGGCGAGAGGCCAGGCTATGTGATGGTCAGCATATTGAAATGTTAGATCAAAGCAAGAGACAGTGACGAGATCTTACCGGCAGAGTCGTTGGCAGACATGGTGGATTTAATAGTTCGGTAAAACAAATAACTTGAAAGTTCCCAGGGTTCACTGCGGTGGCTCGCCCTAGGGAAAAAGAAAATTCTGGGGGTATGAGCAAACTGACGATAATATTCTACGCGCGCAGGCGAGGATTTCTCAAAATGGCTTCAAGAACTTTTTTTTTCTGCCAGTCGCGGAGCTTCGCTTGGCGTGGGGCAGAGAGACCCACAACAGCTCCGCCTTGGCCAAGGGACTGATCGGTATGGAACATCTTTTCTGCGCAAAACTTGCTGCTCACGGTGCAGTTTCGGGATTGCGGCCAGCGAGCTAAGGCATCCACCTCCGAGCTTCCCAAAACCTGACAGCATCAACCGAGCATCCTCATCTTGCACGTCGTCACCATAAACCAGCTGCATCAACGTCGCAGTTCCTCCATCGCATCATCCCCCGAACATTTACACTTTCGGTACAAGTTGATCTCGACGATCAACTAATTTTGTTCATCGACGATTAATCCAACAGCAAAACCTTTCACAATGCCTTCAGAACTTTGGTAAGTTCAATCGAATCTACTTTCGCTTGTTATGACCTACCAATTCTGGGAGAAGCGAGTTCTGCGACGAAAATCGAAACCTCAACCTGCGCTTCAGAATCGATCTACCACAGAACCTGAAGCCACGAAGATGTCGATACACCCGCGTGCCATTGAACAGATGAAAGCTAACCAACCCATCGTGATGCAGCCCGGCCTACGCGGTTAGTAACTCGTCCCCGACCACGATCCGATCCCCGTTCCTAAGGGACGCGCCGAATCTTTCTCCTATCCTACCATAACACCTTAATCAGGGGCTCTTATATATAAGCGATACTAACGATGTTTCAACAGCCCTTCTTCGGCGCTATGGGCTGCACTGCTGCCATTGTCTTCACTTGCCTCGGCGCCTCGTACGGCACAGCCAAGTCCGGTGTCGGTATTGCTGCCATGGGTGTCCTGCGCCCTGACCTGATTGTCAAGAGTGAGAAATATCCCATCGACTTGATTCATCTGTCCTTCGGACAAGCGGTTTTGTCAATTGTCGAAGACGTGTGTTGACCCGATTGAATATAGACATTGTTCCCGTCATTATGGCTGGTATCATTGGTATTTACGGTCTCGTCGTGTCCGTCCTGATTTCGGACAACCTGAAGCAGGACGAATACGCCTTGTTCACTGGCTTCATCCAGCTCGGTGCCGGTCTTGCCGTCGGTTTGGCTGGTCTTGCTGCTGGTTTCGCCATCGGTATCGTTGGTGATGCCGGTGTCCGTGGTACCGCTCAACAGCCAAGGCTCTTCGTCGGCATGATTCTGATTCTCATTTTCGCCGAAGTTTTGGGTAAGCCCCTACGAAAATGAAACAGTTGTTTTTGCTTGGTAACCGACTAACAGACGTTATAGGTCTTTACGGTTTGATCGTTGCGCTGCTGATGAACTCAAAGGCGACCCTCAACACCACATGCTAAACGGCGAATTAAGGTATGGATCAGGCGAGGCTTGAGTCTGACTTGAGACTCGGGTGGGCAACACTGTACCTACCGCAAATGCCCGGGGTCCTCGTTTGTCAACAAAAGGACGTGCCTTTAGCTGTGGGCATGGTTTCCATTTATCTTTTCTCGGGAGGAATCGGCAATTATCAAACTTCCTTGAAGCAGCAAAAAGTTCGTTCCACCAGTAAGGTGTTTTGGACTGCATTTTATAAGGGTTAATGGGATGCGCAAACACCAGTGTACATTGTTAGCAACAGCATTTCGATTGGAGATGAACTCTATTTTGAGGATAAGACGGGGGTGATTATGGGCTTAGAACGGTCGACAAGAGCATAACTGTAGTCTAGGATTTTTCATTTGACTTTGACCATCACGAGACGAGTAGTTTTGGACTTTTATTTATGTCTTCGGCTGTAGAGTTCTGATCACGCAATGTCTTCAGTTGGTTACAGGTGATGAGATCGCATTAAGGTTTTATCACGACAGAGAAGCGAACAATTGATGTCATTATGATTCTGAGCTGGTGTATGCTATACAATCCATCTATCGGCGTATCCTCTCACTCTTGTAAGTCAAAGATAATTTACTCTAGATGTTCACACTGTGACGCTGCCTTTCAGCGAGAGGTCAAAGCTGATAATACATAAACATTGTACTAAAATGGTAGCAGGGGAAAAAATATACAAGAATAGAATGCATGAGTAAGGTATTGGGGGTTGCGGTTGACAAAAGTATCGTGGTCTCGACGAACCTGACCATCTTAGATGACGTACTATTAGATATAAGGGTTAGCTGTTGATACTCACCGCTGCATTAAAACGATAGAAATGCGTTTTTGATGACTTACGGGGATGAAGAGATAGGGGACCTGCTTCTCGTACTCCTCCCAGGCGGGCCCGTACTTTTCGCGGCAGCGAGCGATGTCACGAGCTGCGCGGTGAACAATCATTCCAGCGAAGAATACAGGGTAGAACCACGGGAAAGGGCTCCTAATGGTATCATAAAAAATTAGTTGCCGCTCCGACCAAGCATCGGTGAATGCATCTGTGAGCTATAGCGAGGCGAGGAAAGGGAACTTACGCGAAGCCAGTAATAAGACCCCAGTTGAGCGCAAAGTAGAGATCGCAGGTGTAGTGAACCTTGCGGGCCATGCCGTACCAGCCATCGGCCAGAAGAGAGTCTCCAGTCTGGGTAGGGATTTTTCGGGGGTTCTGGATCGTCTGGTAGGGAAGCTGGGGGAACGACTTGCGAGGGACCAGGTGGCCACGCTCCATGGCGCGGAAGCGGTTCTTCTGCGAGTTGCATGTGTCCCAGACCCAATAGACAAACAGGTAGCCAATGAACATAAGGGCGAGGACCGGCTTGCTGTGAGCGTACTCGGAGGGGTCGTGATTGGCGAGGTAAAGGGTGCAGTGGACGTATGTCAGGGGAACACCAGCAATGTTCCAGAAGATGAGCATGAAGCCCCACTTCTCATAGTACATATCCCAAGTGGTGATGATGAGCTCCTCGCCCTTGGCGCAGGCGTTGGCGTAGAGAAAGTGGGCCATGAGGACAAAGTATGCTTCGCCAGTCACGTAGCCATACTGTTCATACTGCCGAGCGCACAGTCCCAGCGTCGTCAGGAACATGATGAACCACGGGAGGCGGACTTCGAAGAACATCTTGAAATCGAGGATGCCAAACATGCGCGGGTTGAGCTCAGCACCCATGAAGAAGTCGTACAGAAAGGAGCCCGTCATGCGATGCTGGGCGTCTCGCTGAATGGCCGAGAAGTAGGCGACGATGCTAATGAGAAACCCGGAGATGATGCAGACGCTCATAATAGATCCGAACTCATCAATTATGGTGTACAGCGGGAAGAACCCACTCAGGTGTAGGCCACTCGCGGTGAGAATAGTGATGTACCAGCTCCACTGTGCCGAGCAGTAATAATCAAGCTGTTTGCCGCCCTCGTGAGCAAGGGGTTTTCCCTTGCCCCAGACACCCGGGGCGATGCAGTAGAGGGTCCCCTGGAAAATGAAAAAGGTCCAGAACATAACCCAGGCCCTCAAATGGGGGAACGCCCCTGTGTATGCCAACGTGCCTAGCTTCTTCACAAAGTCACCCAGACTCTCGCCATCACCCGGCAGGGGGAATTTGCCGTTGTAGTAGGTGGATCCTATCCACATGTAGTACATGAGCAGCGGAAAGCAGATCATCATGGTTGTTACACCGAGAGGTCCGCCAAAGTCCTTGAAGCCGGAGGAGTCGATGCGGTGATCAGTTCCCGGGATCCAGCCATCGACAGCCTTGGGTTTCAGCTTTCCATCGATAAGGGGTTCCGTCTCCGGGGTCTCTTCGGTCTTGATTTTGACGTCGCTAGTCGCGGCAACGCCGTCGGGCGAGACCTTCCTCCGAGCCATTTCGTCGCCGTTCGACAAATTAGGGGCAGTGGCGGAGACGGGTGAGTATTCTGAAGGAGCGTCGGACTCGGCGGTCTCGTCGATGTGTTCAATGAACTTGGGTACACGGCGGCGAGTAGTGTTGGCTGGCTTTGCAACAGCTTCGCTCTCTGCAGCTGAGCTGGAATCACCGTCGGTCTCGGGGAACTGTGACTTTCTACGAGTGGAGCGACGAGCAGGAGTCTCGACCATACCCTCGAAGAGCTCCTTTTTCCTGTAGGGAAAACGTCAGTACCAATTATCTGATGTGGCCACGTCGTACGAGGGAAGCAGCTTTATGCTGACATCCAGATACGTTTAAAACGTGACGAGCGCAATCAACAGCACTACACCGTGAGCACAGGTAAACACCTATGTCTCAGGGGCTGCGTTGTGTAGAGGTCAATGACCTGGCTGTGTGTTCAAAAACTTACCTGGGGGTCTGCCGTAGTGAATATCTGGAAGACATATTTGCGTCCAAGAGCTTTTCGAGCAGATTGGGCTCTTTGGATTTTAAAGATTAGAGCAAATCAAGAAACGCAAGCAAAGTAATGCTCCCTATTCCCTGGCAAAATTGCCGCTGAGGTCGGATTTGCATGTGTCCCGAGTCCGAAGCTAGTGGAAATTGGCGGTGGGACTTGAGAATTTTCTATGGGACGTAAACAAATAAGGACAGTTTAAACAGATCAACGGGCCCAACGGGAACTCGAAATGTTTACAAACGGATTTCTATTGGCCAATCGCGGTTACCGGGCACCCCACCACACGTATTCGTACAGTAATGCACCGTTTCTTGCCTACCGTAGAACTTGTAATTTCGGGTCTACCATAATAATAGTGTGCTGTATTCCGGAGGCAGTTAAGGGGTGTCCTGTCCACAATCCACATGGGACTACATGGTAATGAACATGTTGGATCAGATCCGTCGCGAAGCGGCAGCCAAACCCACCAAGCCCACGTCCAACTGCTTGCTTTTCACACGGAACCTTTACCCCTCTTCAGTCGTTCAAGTCATCACTGAAGTAATTATTTGCTGTAGTACTGTGATTTATTACAGTTCAAACGCTCTGAAGGGCTCCACAAGATTTAGTCCGTGAATCTGTGACGTATAACTGTCTTGGCAAAGTCTCTGTAAACCTTTAAATTGTCTTGGTGAAGCTTGTCTTCTACTACGCCAGTAAGTTTGAGGATTGCTATGCTATCTACGTACGCCTGCGGTGATTGGTGCGGGCTTCAACCTGATTAAATTAGTCTTGTGAAGACGATGATTCTGAAGCTTCAAGCCAGCGATAAAGGTCAATCAATGTATAAATAGATAATACCCTTAGAAATCGGTTTTGGCTCTGTCCCCGCAACCAAATTGAAACAAATCTGCTTGCTAATGTACAATAATTTGGCCGCCAAGACAGCCTCTGCCGATGCAATCGCGAAAAAAAATTTGTTCTCGGCCAATCGATAGTATCTTATCTATTGCTGTTGCTCACAGCAATACAGTACATGCACCTGGCTCCCAAAACCCCGGTAGATCTAGGGTCCTGTCAAATAAGCCACGTCAGATTATTGAGGTTAACGACGCATTCACTAGCCTTTGTCATGTGCTTGGGAGCCAAACAAATTTAGAGGTAGTACGGAGTAGATGTATAAGAAGTAGCTCGGCATCATGTATCATGCAACTGAGGTGGACGGTAGAATTTAGGCGTGGCCCTTTGGTGTACTCACGACTCTATTTGGCCTTGTGCGCGCCTTCCTCTGTATGTAGTACAACGCACCGACCGGTAGGGTGGATATCTCTCGGCCTTGTTTGGACCGAGTATGTGTGACGTACCTCAACTCGCCTAATAGCAACAGAGCTTAGGTTGCTACGGAGGCCACCCAAGGTACCTTACCTACCTTGAGGTATCTACCTTATCGGCCAGCAAAGCCACATGGAGCAGTACGCACAGTACCAAGTAATTACAACCCACCTGATTCATTACTACCTACCTACCTTACCTACTTACCACCTAGCAAGCTAGTTACGTTCATGACCTACGTGTCCAGGACAATCTTCATTCGTAGATATAGATATGTGACAATAATATTTGTTTCGGTATGTAGGTACCTAAGTAGTTATCTGTTGCTGTGGCCTGTGGCATTTGACGTTGAAATCAAGTACAGCCTGGTCTATCTACAGGGTTTTGAGGCAGGGTAAGCGTCCGTTCACGTCACCTGGCGGCTTACCCCGTGTTTCCATCACGAGTCAACAATCACTTGACACACAGCAACTCTCGACACTGTCAGACTTGGGCCAATTACTTGGCTGATTTTTCACATTTTGTTCATCCCCTTTGTACACGACAAAACACGTTCGGTGTTTGGCTCGGGGACATTCGCCAGTCATTGCACCTTTTTCATTGCTTTTGTATTTTCATTCAAGGACGCTAGATACGGCAGACATTGGTGTCGTTCTATTTCCTATTTCCTTATCGGACGTTCAATTCCCCAGTGGTCACAACTAGAACTAGGTCTAGTCTAGTGCTGTGCTGCAACGCTGCGGCTTTCCCCGCCGACCTGTTTATCAATCCGAGCTCTCCATTCCGATCCTCACCAACAACCTCGGACTTGCACATCAAGAGATTGAGTCGCACCTCTAACCTGTCCGACGACGTTTCTGCGGCCAGCAAAATCACCCCGAAGCTAGTCAAGTATTCTGGCCTGATCCTAAAGGGACGGACAGAACGACAGACGGACAGGCTTTGATAGGTGTGCCTCGAAGTGGCCATCGCCGATATCGCCAAAATGTCGCACACAGGCCGGGAGTCACCCTCCCAGATGCCACCGCTGGGCTCGTCACCCGTCGGCTCCTTTCGAGGCAGATCACTCAGCACCTCGGTTCCACGCGCCGACGTCACCGCTCGACTTGCTTCGCCACTACCGTCCCAGTTCGGTTCGCCCTCGGCTGCTCTCCTCGCGTCCTCATCGCCGAGACCCCATGCCTATCGTCAAGCATCGGAATCCGGCTCCCTTACTCCTCTTGCGGGCGCCAGCGCCACTGCCCCCGGCCCGGGAATTAGCGCTCTCGCTGCCGCACTTTCCAATACCATTGGTACATCGCCTCCGCGCTTCGGCACTCCCCCGGTACGATCACAATCCCCGGCGGCTTCCTCGGCTGCCGCGCCTATGCTTGGCTCGACACCGCCCGCCAACTATGGATCTTTTGATGCACGGGCTCGACTCCTTCAATCCGACAGCTCCCAACGCGACGACGACGAGGCGGTGGCGGAGATTGTGAGGAGGCATCTGGTACAGCCGACCGACAGTTCGGAAGGACCCGACGACTCTTCCAAGGGCAAGCAAGTTGTTGACGGTTCGGGGCCAGGGCTTGATGATGATGAATTCTCGAGTTTGAAACTACAGGGAGGTGACATCACTCGGCCCATTTACAGGTGGACAGAAGATGCCACGAATCGAGAGCGCATTCAGCGGAGCAAGAGCTTTAGTATGCCTCGCCCCGACCCTGAACATGAAGTTCTCGATATAAACAACATCAAAGTCCCTGGCGGGTTCCGGCGCAACTTCCTTCGTCGGGCGGCTAGGAGTCCCTCTGCGAACCCCAGCTCGATGGAGGGTGGACGTACATCGCAGGAGCCTCCCTTGGTCACTTCCAACTTCCTCGAATTTCTCTCGATATATGGCCACTTTGCCGGAGAGGAACTCGAGGAGGATGACGAGGTCCTGGGTCCCGGCGAGTACTTTTCTAGCGGAGATGACGACGAGGATCTTTACACAGCCGGCGAAGGGTCAGATGATGATCGCGACCCGATGGAAGACAGTGCGCTGTTGACCCCTGGCAGGCGTAAGCGTAGGAGAAAGCACCGTGGCGGCAGCGGCAAGGCCACTCCCCTTAACGCAGCGATGGTACTCCTTAAGTCATTTGTGGGCACTGGCGTGCTGTTCTTGCCCAGGGCGTACCTGAATGGTGGCATGATTTTCAGCAACTTGGTACTACTTTTCGTGGCTGCCCTTAGCTACTATTGCTTTGTGCTCCTGGTCAACACTCGCCTCAAGGTTGACGGTTCGTTTGGCGATATCGGCGGAATTCTATATGGCAAGTGGATGAGGTTGCTGATCCTGACATCCATCGTCATCAGTCAGGTCGGGTTCGTTGCTGCTTACATTGTTTTCACGTCCGAAAACTTGAAGGCCTTCATTCTTGCTGTCACTGATTGTCGGACGTCAATTGACGTCGGATACCTGATTCTCATGCAGATGGTCATATTCCTCCCATTTTCTCTGTTCCGAGACATCAATAAGCTGGCCTTTACTGCGCTCATTGCTGATGCTTTTATCGTCATTGGTCTGGCCTACCTCTTCTACTTCGACGTACTTACACTTAGCACCAACGGATTGGCCGATATCATTTACTTCAACCAGAAAGATTGGACGCTGTTCATCGGCACAGCTATCTTTACTTTTGAGGGCATTGGTCTGATCATCCCGATTCAGGAGTCGATGAAAGACCCTAAAAAGTTCCCCAAGGTTATGGCCGTGATCATGGTGATCATCACCACTCTCTTCACTGTCATGGGCGCCGTCTCATATGCTGCCTACGGCTCCAAGACGGAGACGGTTGTTTTACTGAACCTTCCACAGGATGATAAGATGGTCAACGTTGTCCAGTTCCTATACTCGTTGGCCATTCTTTTGTCAACACCGTTGCAAATATTCCCCGCTATCAGGATTACCGAGAATGGTTTGTTCACTCGCAGCGGCAAATACAACCCCTACATCAAGTGGCAGAAGAACATCTATCGATTCTGCGTGGTCGCTGGGTGTGCTGCGCTCGCTTGGGGCGGTGCCGACAACCTTGACAAATTTGTTGCTTTGGTTGGAAACTTTGCGTGCATCCCGCTCGTCTACATCTACCCGGTATGTGCTTTACTTGTTATTGGTCCTTTTGACATAACCCTTGGGCAGAAAGCTAATCATTTGTCCTGTTGATTACTAGCCCCTCTTGCACTACCGTGCCGTGGCCAAGAGCAACCTGAAGAGATGGTCTGACCTGGGACTCTGCGTGTTCGGCTTCGTTGCCATGGCATACACGACAAGCCTGACGGTCATGGCTTGGGCGGACAGTTCCAGCGAGCCTAAGCCTCCGTCCTACTGTGATTCCAAGAGACACTAGGCGCTGTCAGGCATAACGGTCAATAACGGGCTTACTGTGAGCCATTCTCCTTGAGGAATCTTGGGGTTTGTGCTCTCTAATGCCCGAAACGTATTTATTCTGGAAGACCAGAATTGCCTGCATTCATTGGTGTCAGGATTTTGAGAGGATGAAGGGGTGTTAAGAGCGCGGGGGCTCCAGGGCCTGCGAGAGTTTATAGCGAAGGTACATTAGGAGGCTTAAACTGCATTCTTTGAGTTTTTTGTGTATAGATAGCATCTTCAGAGACAAGCCAGGACTCGATATAGAGCTCTTAGGTCTGTGCAAGTTTCGGCCAGATAGGCGCCGCAACCTGACACGAAGTCGGAGCGAGTTTGGGTAGTTTTGAAATACATCAGAGGCTCTTTTTGTAATACACACCAGACTCAGCTACAGTCGAGCCAGCTCGAGTACTTTCTCAGAAAGAAGAATAAGAAAATCCCCTAAATTAGGTACCTGTTAGCTGAAAGGTTGATAGTTGCTATGATTGTAGTCGGGGCGACGGCTTGACCGCCCCACTTTTTGCCTGTTCCTCGAGCATTTAACTCGCAGAATATCTGCGTTGAACCATACACCGTGTTGCAATTTTCATTCTCAACTGAATATCACTTGAATTTTTCGACTTTCGAAATAGCTCGTCTCGATATCTTTGCGACAAGAACTCAAACCTCTGACCAAATTTTGATACTGGGCTTATTTGCCAATTTGTCGCCAAAATGAACGCTCCCGACCGGTGAGTTCTTGATCTCGAACCCAAGGCTCGTTTTTTTACGACCTCAGTGTGCGATATCCCAAGGGCCATGGCAAACGCCATCAGCAATCATTGGCAGAGAGGGCTCGAAGAGATTTGCTTGGATGAAACAATCATCTTGGGTTGTGGTCGGCCGCATGTTCGCATGTCTGCACTTGACTCTATCTCACCTCTGAAAGGGACTCGGGAGCGGAAGAGGTGGTGCGCGGAAAGGACTCAATGCGCCCTGGGGGGAAATCACCTTTATTGAGATTTACTTGGCGTTTACTAGATGGAGACGCTGTCAGAGAGTTTTATCTGTGCGCTTTATGACAGTAAATGGGACAAGAAGGCTAACGGCAGCATTCCAGATTCGAGCTGTTTCTCCTGGAGCCGGGAGAGGAGAAACTGACCGAAACCATCAACACATGTCAGTGCAACTCCGTCCAGAGGGTGAGGGCAGAGGATGACGGCTTCTACGTTTTGAAATGCCCATACTGACACTGGTAAACAGCCATGTCAAACACGTCAGACTTTACGTTCAAAAAGGAAGACCACACATTGGGCAACATGCTCACCGAGCACCTCAAGCAGCACCCCAATGTTCTGATGGCAGGCTACAAAGGTATTATCGGCTCTGCTTTTTTTTCTTCTTCCCTCTCCTATATACCTTCTTCACATCTCCAGGCGCAACAGACAGGAGCGGCAGTTTCTGACGATTTCCTATAGTTTCTCACCCTAACGTGCCCGAGTTCTTCCTGCGCATCCAGACTGACGGCAAGGTGACGCCCAAGGCGTGCTTGCTGGACGCCTGCCGCACGATCCTGCACAGTCTCGGCCAGATCAGGACCGAGTTCACGCGGGAGTTCGAGCTCAGGAGGATGGTTGCAGCCGGCGAGCAGCAGCAGAACGGAGAGCATGGCCATGGGCTCTAGAAGGCTCCTAAACTTTAAGCTTCACCTGTTCTTTTTTTCGGCTGGCGGGAGTTGAGGGCTGGGGGAATATGGCTCAAGAACTAAAGCACGTATATCATGATGTAGGCGTTTTGGGGGAGTTTCTGCATTTCTTCTCTGGCTGGTCAATTAGAGGCTGCCTGAATTTCACTTTCTGTGTTTGTGATTTTGCGGATTTGGTGCCCCGGCGGATGTATGCAGGCAGTCTTAGTTCGAGGGCCATAACACTTCGGACTGGCCGGGACATCTTGAATCGATGACCAGACATTCAACAGAGTCTTTCATCAGGCGCCTGACTGCTTCCATGATGTCCCCATTCGTCAAGCCACTATATCGGCCTCGTTCAACTTAGTTAAGGGACCTTTCTCGTATCAACCTGATCCAGAGCAGGTACAGCACTTTCGCCGGGGCAAGGTCTCAATCCAGAGCTTCCAGCGTTTATTCCCTCCTGAGCTCTAACACAGGCTTGGAGGCCGGTTGCAAATTGAGCATTACGGTCATGTTTTAGATAGCTTTGTTTCCTCCCGGTCATGCCTGTAGAGGACCCTCGCCTCCTGGGATCAGCTGTACAAAATAGCATGTCAGTAGAATTCACGCTGTGATACAGTTCTTCTCCTGGTGGTGAGCATACCATGCAAATGTTGTTTCCGTTGAGGAGAATCTTGGACATTTTTGTGTGGTTCCCAGAGTAATCGCTGGATGACAAAGAATATAAGTATGGGCTAGGGCGCGTTGCGTAATGACACGACGGGGGGACATACAACTCTGTCACGTCCTCAAGGACCATATTAACGTAGTCGTCAAATCCCACAAGTAACCCGCTGAATTCTGCATATCGAATTCAAATTAGCATTCAAGCCCAGTTGAAGAGGTTCGAATCAGGGCAGGCTGTGTTGCGTACCCTTGTCACCCTTCATGATCACCCAAATGCGGGAGCCGACACACTTGTCGATGAGCTCTGTGTTGATAGAGTGAACATGTCAGTTGAATGGCTTTTTGATTTGGTTCTCTCAATCTCATTTATCATTGAAACGTGTTTTCCAGATCCTCTGAGATCTTTCCTTACCTAATGGAAGCAGTTGTGTCGCCATGATGAAGTTTTGTCGGCTTTTTGCGAGTATTGGGCAGTAGGACGGACTGATTGCAAGTGGTCAACGCAGATAAATCCAGCCGCCGCAAAGCAAGCAACAAGCACCCATCGTTGCTGGTGGGGTGGATGCAACTCATGGACTGAGATAATTCATTGCAAAGATCACGTGGTGTCACCTGATTTCGTGATAGTTTGTCGCCTTCCCATAAGGCGAACAGGGATGCGGAACGATCGACTTTCGCGCACTGCACGCATATCGCAGGCAAGGGATCTTTGTTCACGCTATTTCCGTCTCTCGGTCTCGAACGGTATCTAGAAATCCGCACCCGTGCCTAAAACACCCCCGGTCGTTCGATTGGCAGAGAGCGCTCGGTTCATGAGAGTGGGCGCATGCCATGGTGTATCTGCGCCCGCGAAGCAGAAGATGGCTTGATTCTAGTTCTAGTCGTGGCGACATGAGAGCCGCTACTCACTCCTACTTGCTCCAAGATGAAGCAAGATTTCAGGCCCGTTCATTTGTTACGTCTCTGAAAAGAAAACAAACACCTTTTTCTTTGAAGATTTTCCCAGAGAAGGCATTTGCAAGAAGAACTTTGTACAGCAGCAGCATCACTATGCGAGCGCGTGCGCCACCCCCGTCAACATGGAGACTCTGGCATCCCCGCAACGGCCTGAGTTTCGCGTCTTCTAACACGCCAGAAGCGCCCGCACAAAATCTGCCACAGCCATTGTATCCGGACCTCTCCGGCTTTCGCTCAATATACAGCACTAGTGCATCTTGTTCAACTGAGCCCCTAACTACCTCGACGACGTTACAGTGCGAGGGAGATGACATTCAGCAGGAGAGCGGTTGTTTAGCTGCCCCTCATGTGGCCCAGTCCGCCGTCCAGTCTTCCTCAGCAGATATAGCCCCGCCAGCACTTCGACAAGACGTTGATGTTGAGCATAAGGAGACAGAGGCTGTAGATGGTTTTAAATCAGAGGCAAATCTGCCACCATCCACAACCCTAGACTTCAAGATGGACGTCGAATTGTTCCGTACAGCGAAGCAAGCTCGCAAAGGCTCAATGGACTCATACTGGGCCTACACTCTCTACCGTGGACCCCAGGGCGAGAAGGTTAGGGTCCATTACTGCAAGAGTAATTACACTACAGAGCGAGTGTGCCAGTACTTCTTGGACGAAAGGGTAATCGGGTTGGATCTGGAGTGGGTTGCAGATGCCAGGAAATCCTCCGGTGCACGGAGGAACGTTTGTCTCGTGCAACTTGCCAGCCCAAGCCGTATCGCCTTGTTCCACCTTGCACTGTACCCAAAAGATGACTCGTTGGTGGCGCCATCGCTAAAGCTGCTGTTGGAAAATTCCGACATCTCCAAGGTTGGTGTCAATATCAAGGCCGACTGTACGCGACTACGGACCTGGCTGGGCATTGACTCCAAAGGTGTCTTTGAGCTTAGCCACCTCTACAAACTGGTCAAATACTCGGCAAGTGGCGAAACGCACTTGATCAACAGACGCGCCGTAGCGTTGGCTGAACAAGTCGAAGCGGTTTTCGGGCTTTCAATGTTTAAAGGGCAGGACGTTCGGTCAAGCGACTGGTCTAAACCGTTGAAGATGGAACAGATCATTTGTATGTTTCACCACCATTTGCCGATGCCACGGGCACCTTGCTTACTTTCACACGCAGATTCTTCGTCGGATGCCTATGCGGGGCCTCAGATATACAATGTCCTGGAACAGCAGCGCGAGGCTCTCGATCCAACGCCACCGCGGCCTTACCACGTAGAGCTTGGTCTTCCCATCAGACTGGCGGATGGAAAGACAGTTGTCGCTGTGGAGGAAGGTGCAGAAGATGTGGAGTTTGAGGACAACGAGGAAGCTTCCTACGTACCGCCAGAGGAGGAGCTCATAAAGTCAGCATCAGACACACTCACTTTTGAGCCCGATCTTGAGGAAGCGGGACCTAAAGTCACTCGAACCGCTCGCTCTGCGGCGCTACCAAAAACAGAAGTAGCCAAACCTGTCAAAGACGACAGGGTTATTGCAGCTGAAGACTGGTTGGCAGAGTATCGCGCAAGCTGCAAATCTCCACCAAGAGCTACCGCAGCTGCCCTCCGGGCTTACCATATCTGGAGCCAGAACCATGACCTCAGTCCTTCGGCTATAGCATCAATCCTGAGGAATCCTCCGCTGCAAACTAACACCGTACACACATATATTCTTGACGCCATCAAGAAGGAAAAGCTACCTTTTGAGCACGCGAGACTGCGTGATGAGGTGCTTGCTGAAGTTCCTGCCCGGACCCTTTCATCGAGGTATGCCGCACTGGAACGACAGACGAGGACCACAGAGGTCTCTTCGACTGATTAAAACTATGGCTCGCAAACAAATTTCTACCCGATTACGATTCAGCAACGATTCATACCTTACTCTATACATTCAGTTGCAAACATGTCATAATAAAAGGTTATGATTGATTACAAGCAGCGTATACGAAGCACTGCTTCTGCCGTGATATGGCGCATGATTAGTCTGCAAATCGTTTTGCATTATCTTATATAAACAATTACAACAAGTACAATGACCCCAATATGTTCGTCTTGTATAATTGTGAGCCTTATTCATCCCCTCAGGAAATTCATTCTTCATTACCCCACCAAGGAACACGATCAAGCATCGGGAAACTCCCGCAAACAAAACAATGGGTTGAGTTTAGCTTGAATTGATGTCCTGCCGATCTGTAAACATGATGGCGATCCTCTGTGGCTATTTGACGACAACAGTAGGTGGTAAACGCCTAGGTTTGAAGTGCTTAATCCAGGCTTTCGGCTCCCGCCGATTATGAACTATACATAGTAACCTATTTAGCAATTGGACCTGGTGATAGTTGAAATTGGATACGATTAAATTCCCTGTTTCGTAATAAACATGGTATTTTCGACTAGGAAGCTGCGGAACTTCTTTGCTTGGCTATTGAGAAAACAGTAAGAAATGTCACTATTAATACAGGATTGGTGCGGAATTGTCCGGTGGGGATAGACGAGGGTCGAGATCGGAAGTGGACGGCCGATTCCGTTCCTAAATAGTTGTGGTGACATGTTGGCTGGCCAGGTTCGGATACATTGGAATATGCCATGTTACCAAAGGGTCCGCTAAACAAGTCTTTCCTATCACGTCAGTTTTATGTTGCGTTATTTACTTTGCAAATTGGTATCTACTACAAAGCCTTCTAATTTTAAGGTCCCCAGACGCCATCGGATCAAGATGATATTATATTCCTTCCCTTGTTGATTTGCACCTTTTTGTCCTCTCCTCCACTCACGATACCCCATGTCTTGTCCCACTGCACGTCAAAGACCTTGACTCCCTCGCCTGCCAAAGGCCTCTTCTTGTCACCCAGACTCTCGCGCTCGATTAAATAAACAGACTCTCCCACGCTTCCGAGTCCAGTTTCTTCCTTGCCGGCGGCGGGACGGACGCTTCGCAGGTCCCAAATACGACATGTGCCGTCGTGGGATCCAGACACTAATGAATATTCGTTGTCCGGGGAGGCCGAGACTGAAGAGACAACGTTGATATGGCCGCGCAGCGTCATGACCGATGTCGCGGCGGCGCTTTCTCGAGGATCTATGAGAGTGACATTCCGCGATGACGTTCCGGCTGCGATGAGCGGAGCTGATTTGTTGGAGAGATAACAGGCAGACATGAGGGCGTTTGAGGTTGTGATTGTGCTGACGACACGGCTTGTCGTCAAATCCAGCACCTTGAGAGTGTGGTCTTGCGAAGCGCTGTATGCCGTGTGCTGGTTTTGCGGGTCGAAGATGGCAGCGCTGACAGGGCGGCTGTGCACGGGGATCAGAGACAGAGCACCACGCTGAGCGATTATGTTTGCGCTGGTTGTTGAACCCTTTCTCCTCTTGGTGGCGTAAGTCTGGGGTAAAAGTGCGGTCGGCGCCTCGGGAGCAAGTTTCTTTGATGTCGTCCACAAACCGATGGAACCGTCTGCGCAAGCTGTCAGGATCCGTCTCGAGCTACCATCGACGCCCAGTGACTCGATTATACTCCTGTGGCCGTAAAGCTCGAGCGTGGGCTTTAGCTGGCCTGAAAAGTGATCATCGGCTTCCGTATAGTCCCATATCCGCACAGTCCTGTCCAAACCCGCCGCGGCGATCTTCGTAGACGACATGAACTTTGCCGACTTGAGACCACACAACGGTCCGCGGTTAACAACTGACGACGTCGCCAGGGCCTGACCTGAGCCGTTCCATATCCTCAACAGACCATCGTATGACGCCGAAAGAATACGGTCCTGACCCTGAAGGAAAGAGCTCCCTGACCATTTACCGGCTGAGGAGGTGGCAGACAGCAAGTCGACGCTGCTGACCCAATCGTCGTGTTCGAAGCTCGCCTCGTACGCCGGAGGCACTAAACTCCTGACGTATTGCAGGGTCACTGTCTTTTCGAATGGGAGACCATTCTCCTTGAGGTAGTCTTCCAATGTGGTTCGGAGAAATGTGCCGTTTACGAGAAAGTCAAACGGTATTGGGGCCGCGGTGTTGAGCATAGACTCGGAGTTGAGAACTCTTGAGAGGCCATACCGACGGATATCTGAAGCGCATGTATGTCAGTTTATATAAGTATCGCGATTGCACCTTTGTTTTGTTCAAAAGATTGGTCCCACCTGCTGGTACGAGCAATAACCTCTTTGACTCGGGAAGCTCAAGGCCTTGTTCGGTGGTGGTGAACAGGACCTTGACGATCGCCTCCTGTTCTGTTGTGGCATTCATTGTGCCAAAATTTGTAATCGCGTTGTTGACGGCGTTACTTGCAGATGCTGCGTGGGTGAAATCATCCAGTGAGGGATATTATAATGCAGTAACGCGGCCTCCCGGTCTCCCTGTAATATGATGTTCTTCGGGCGCCCCGTTGCGACCTCCAGGAATTTTTTTTCTTCTCTTTATTTTTTTTTTCCTTTGGAGAAGCTGTCAGCCTTGCACGAGCCTTACCCCACGTTGGGGAGAGACCAATAGATAGATGGGGATAATGAAGGCAGTTGAACTTTACTATGGGGCATAGTGGGGCTCAAGCCAACGGCTGCCATCCGAACCAACCCCTCCACGCGTGAACTCCCTGGCAACCAAAGATACACTCAGGACATAGCAGGTCGCGTCCAGGCTCAAACTTCGGTCAACATCACGGTGTCACAGTCATCCGCTCGTCATTGTCTCGGCGCTGCTCCGACTTGGCCATGGTAAAACTAGAAGATGTGAGCAGCAGTCTGCTGCAGAAGCCATCGTAGGTGCGGTTCCAGTTTGATATAAAAAAAAATTAAAAAAAAGAAGAAAAAAATAAAACACATTTCACGTGATCATATTTGCTAACAACTACCAAACTCGAAGCAGCAATTCAAATGATAGCGAGATTCCACTGGAAAGGAGGCAATCGAGCTATAAGTCGCTCAAGACGTTTGCATTAGACAAGGAAAAACAATATCAACAGCAGTATGGGGACATGTACTTCCTCAGGCTCACCAAGATCAAGCCGGCCGTGGAGGAGATAGCATCCACCGCCTTTGGTGACCTGGTAATTGGTGGCGAGCCGGCCAGGCAGGTGCCTCGTGTGCTTGATGTCAGGCAAGGAGAGCTCTGCTGGGTTGCAGGCACCGTCTACATGGACATGCCACTCAAGCCTAGCATTCTGGAGGACGTAGCCAAAGATGTGAGTGACGAGAGAATTGTTCAAGAGCACTGACTTTTTATAAAAACGGCGAGGAAGCTCTGGCTGATGCAGCTACATAGCGTTGGATATCCGCACCCACATCAGTCCAGAAATACTTCTCAAAAGATGGCCGAGACTCGATTCTCCTTGAGGATGACTCAGGGCGCGTGCGTCTGGTGGGGGATATACTCAAGTCCGTTGTCTTGGTGACGGGCTGCATCATTGCAGTGATGGGCACTGAAAACGCAAGTGGCGAGTTCGAGGTTATTGACCTGAAATTCCCTGACCTCGCACCCCAACCAGAACGATGGTCCCTCTCAAAACCGGCAGATGACGACGTGGAGATGGGCAACGGTGGCTACTCCAGTAACCGAGGCAAGACTGCCATACTATCTGGTCTGAACTTCTCGAGTACGGATACGTCGTATGCTATGGAGTTGAACCTTCTTTTGGAGTATCTCCTTGGCGATGCACTCGACCCAATCGCTCAAAAGGATATATCGCAGATTAGCCGTCTTATTGTGGCAGGCGACTCGATCTCGCCGGATACCGGCAAACCTGCAGCCGAGGAGGAAGTGGCAGGGAAGAAGGTTCACAAGAAGTACGGCTATGATGCCAGCTCATACAATCCCATCCCCTCGCAGCTCCTCGACGAATTCCTTTCGGAGTTGCTGCCGACGATACCCGTTACCTTCCTCCCAGGAGCACACGATCCCGCCAACGCCAGTTATCCCCAGCAGCCCATCCACCCGGCCATGTTCACGAAGTCGAGAACGTATAGCGCCCTCCCCGGGCCGACTGCCGAGCCAGGCTGGTTTGACACGGTGACGAACCCCTGGGAGGGTGAGGTTGAAGGATGGAGAGTGCTGGGAACGAGCGGACAAAACGTTGATGATGTTTTCAAGTATGTCGATAGCGACGACCGACTTGGCATGATGGAGGCCATGTGCCGTTGGAGATGCTCAGCACCGACGGCGCCTGATACGCTTTGTGAGTAGCCCATGTGCCACTTATGCCTTTAGGCCCTTTAAAAGCGGGATTCGCTGACTATCTTTGTGTTTAGGGAGTTACCCTTTCCAGGACGATGATCCTTTTGTGATGAACCAATGCCCCCATCTTTACTTTGTCGGCAACCAGCCGGAGTTTGGGACCAAGACCATTACAGGAACGGAAGGTCAGGAAGTGCGTCTGATCACCGTGCCGACATTTTCAGCATCACGCGAGCTTGTGTTGGTCGATAATGAGACTCTGGAGGTTACAAGAGTCAAGATATCGGCTACTTGATGATGCAATATTAAAATTACATAGAGTTGCTTCACTAGCGAGCAATGACTTGGAGGACACGAAGATACCCATTACATTGCTAATCCCGTATTCATTGCATAAGATTTGTAGGAAGTTCTGGTCATAATCGGAGAGTATGCAGGAAACTAATACTTCCTTCGCCTTCGTACATAGAATGGATCGAGGCTTTGCAGTCATGCTGGATGAAATTTGGAGACGGCCCTTTCGAATCGATGCTCTGGAAGCTTTTTGTACCCGACTTCATTCGATTGGCACCGGTAGGTAAGATATGTAGACGATATACCTCTCCTGTAGCTCCGATGTGGAGCAGGTAGTTAGTTACCTTTGGGTGTGGGAAGTCGAGCAAGGTACAAATGGGCGTATCCGAATCTGTGTCAGGTGATCACGTGTTAGCTCCGATTTTGAGTCGGGACATCCCAGTCCAGACCATGAAATTCTTAGCTCGATTCGTCGAATGATGACCAAAAGTGAACCCTACTGTAGAAAAAGGTTTCTTTCCGAGCTGGCGAACAACCGACGGCGGTCGGAGTCTAGATTGCTGTGCGATACATGGTCCAGCATTCAATACAGCATTGATTTTCCGAGAAATCTGTAACAAACGCGCCAGCATCGAAATTTCGGTGGACACCCGCCTCGAGCACGCCGCAAGGGACACATCAAGGCAACGCTGACCCGGCCTAGCGATACCAATTACAGCCTTGGTAGAAGTCTCTATCACCATATAAAACATTTCCATACGCCGGGCCAGTCTCGATCACGACATATCCCACAATGGCATCAGCATCAACCTTTAGCAGAGCCCTGCGTCGCCTGCTCCCGACCTCAAACCCATTCATTCCCTCAGCTCTCCGACCTCAGACACACAGCATGGCCAGCAGCAACAGGACACGCTCCTTCCACAGCACGCCGCAGACGCAGGCGCGCCAGGTGAAGAAGCAGTCGACGTCGATCGGCAGCCACGCGGCGTCCATCAACCGCAAGATGGGCGGCAACAGCGGCGACCGGCTGCGCAAGGCCCAGCCCGTGGCGGCGGACCCCAAGCTGATGCTGTTCCGCAAGGTGGTGGGCGTGGTGCGCAAGACGCCGCCGCCTCTCATCATGGGTCGCAACCGTCACCTGCGGCACTGGACCATTCACCGCGCCTGGCAGCTGCACCTGCACAAGCAGCGTGACGACAAGCAGAGGATGCTCATACGCCAGTGGCACTCAATGCGTAACGCCTGTGAGGAGCTCCGCCAGACCAGCGGGCCAGGAACCAGGGATGAGGGTTACCTCTACCGCGTCGCAATGGAGAAGAAGGGCGTCTACGGCCACGACGGCTTCCCCATTGAGTACGCCAGGCCCCAGGTCGAGACGCCAGCGAGGCAGGCTTGGAACCACGATTGGAGGAGGGATTGAGTAGTTGATATACTTTGAAGAGCTTGTGGTCTCCGAAGCCAATGGCTGCGTTTTGCTGGCTTTGGCGCTACAGAGAGGGCGCTCTTTTTGTACCAAGCGTGTATAAAATTATAGACCAAATATTGACTGTATTACTTCTCATATCCTACGTCTTGTTTAGTCGGCACACTTCTGTCGGGCCATTGTCACGATCCTTCACATGGGAGTATTTTGGTTTCTCCTTTGTGATTTCGAACTCCTTTTCGTCCCCAAGCTAGAGCAGCTCCCAATCACGATGCTAACAATGTAGTCGCCGATTGATTTGCTGAAACTGAATCAGGATGTGCCAACATCCATTCTATAGATTGGAAGACCATTTCTTGCCTTCGACTTTGAAGTAATTCAATGTTTGCACAGTTCTTCATATGAACTCAAGCCCTCATACAACACCATACGCCATCTTCACATGTCACAAGCGGCAACTGGATTTGTTTGTATCTGCTGAATGCGGTCCATTACTGTCTCCGAATACTTTGACGTGCCTGAGTAAATAACGTCATTTTCAGCAAACAAAAAGGAGCATCGAGGTCTGTCTATCGCTCCCCTATTATACATTCGAAAGATTAAACAGGAAAAACAAGGCGTATCCCCCCCTTGGCCAGCAGTGAGAAAAAAGCGCAGTGCAGTGGAGATGAACATTATCAAAGGATCTGCGGGTTTTAAATACCGATGTTTTTTTTCGCACATGTTTGTTTCGTCGTCAGATGTCGTAGAAGAACGCAAAGCTTTGCGAGTTACAGAAAACTCGGCGATGATAAAATAGGGGATTGTTTTGAACGAGTGCGTTCTTTGTGGGCCCCTAGGTCCAACTTTTGGCCATTATGCCCTCAGGACCTGTCCATAATGTGTGTTGTTTTTGTTTTTCCCGGTCGTCGTAGGTTGATCGGTTGGGATACCTAACGAGTGGATTCCGTACCGTTTCTGCACCAGCTCCGAGCTGATGAATGTGCCATGGGTATGATGCTCTATAGGATCACACAGCATCCGGCTCCCTCACCCTTTTCAAATGTCAAGAGGGCTGCGCGCGTGGCTGCCTCAAAGACGTCGTCGACTCCTTCGCCAGACAAGCTCGAACACTCTAGATATTTGCGGGCACCGACTTCCTTGGCCGCAGTCTCACCGTCGTGCTCGGTGACAAAGCGCATGCTCTTCTTGCGCATCTCCTCGATGGCCACGGGGTCTTCCCGCAGGTCCTTCTTGAGGCCGACAAGGATGATGGGTACCCCAGGGCACTTTTCGGTAGCCTCTTCGATCCACTATGATTTTTGTCCCAGATTTGTCAGCCCACACAGTTCTACATCCTCTCCTTGGCTTGTACCTCCTTCCCACACCCCCTCTTCGAACATCCGCCACCAGACCCAATCGTGACGACGTGGTTGGTCGCACTTTGTGTTGCACCATGATGGTAAAAAGAACTACCGCGGAGGACCGGAGATTGCGCAGTTACACGCAGACCAAGGATCCTGAGGGTTTCGGCATTCCCCGCGAGCATCCGGGGACGGAAGCTTGCGTTTATGGTCGATCGTGGCTTGGTGGACGGCATCTTGAAGGGTGGGAGAAAACGCTTTTGAATCCCCGTTCGCAACGGGCTGCCAGTGAACCCACCTTGTGCTTCACATTGTCCAATGAATCCGGCGTGTCGACAGAAAACCCTATTAGGATGACGTGCGCTTTTGAGTATGCCAAGGGCCGTAATCGCTCGTAGTCCTCCTGGCCTGCCGTATCCCATAATGCTAGCTGCACCGACTTGCCATCCACCCTGCAATCTGTCACGTAGTTTTCGAAGACGGTCGGAATCTGTATGCTCCGTTGACTGTGGTCAGGCCTTCTTGGAGCTCTATATTCTCTGATCGATTCGTTTCCGTGTTTGCTGGGTCGTTTCCGGACTTACATAATGCTGTGACAAGGTAAAAAGGGTGTTTGTTTAGTCTTGTGGCCCTCATCGCAACAAACAACAAACCGTAATTTTTTCTGACAGGAG
This sequence comes from Pyricularia oryzae 70-15, assembly GCF_000002495.2. Classification (NCBI taxonomy): domain Eukaryota; kingdom Fungi; phylum Ascomycota; class Sordariomycetes; order Magnaporthales; family Pyriculariaceae; genus Pyricularia; species Pyricularia oryzae. Next base: position 1,950,495 of record NC_017844.1, on the reverse strand, counting down.
CCGGGTTTAGGGATACTTACTGTTGGAAAATACCCAAGAGTGAACACGCTAAGTAAACTTGTCTTTCCGCATGCACCGTCTCCTATAATTACCAGTTTCCTGTAGATTCGGGCATAAATACAAATGTGTTAAGATATAGAAGAAATGAAGGAGCACACTACATTCATCTTTGTTTCCAGCGAGTGTTGCATCGTACCTGCGAATGACGTTCTGATTATTTGCGGCCGCCATGCTTGCTTAGCCGCACGCTCACAGGGTGCGTGTGTTTATTTTATGTTTCTTGTGTGTTCCGGGGATCCCCCTTTTTTATTCGATTCCGGATGATTTGTCGATCGCCCTAGGCTGAAAAGTCGACGTCGTCTGCAAGGCGGCAAACGTTTTGCCTAAAAAGTAGTCAGGGGTTTTGGTTCTTCGCTCGGAGTCGTAGTCGTGCAGTATGGCAAAACTATGTGCTTGCTGCTGATGCTGTAAACCGAGGTGCGAATTGCTTCATGTGCGAGCAAATGACTCTTGACAATGAGGATTGTCGTAGAGTTTCCTGATGTGGTGCAGATTCGTTTTGTTTGTTGGGGTTTGGAAAGGAGAAAGGGTTGGTCCGTTGACTCGGTGAGAAAGTCCGTCCTCTGAGAGGCCGCCGCGCGCGCTTGTTCGCTTCGTGGGTGGGTGGAGAGTTTGTTTGTGCTGGAGAAACAAAACGGGCGGGCGTAGGTCGGATATTAAATCACAAAAAAAAAACACATCAATCTCGTACAAAGTAGAGTTCAAGGATGAGGGGCCACCGCCAACCAGCTTGACTTGGAAGGGATAGGCTAGGTTACGAAAGTAGGACACAGGCAGCAGGCTAGTTCTAGGCCGACTAGATCACGGCATAATTAGATCGAAAAAAAAAAAAAATTTAAAAAAAAATTAGATAGGTAAAGGTAAGAGGTGATAGATAGTGGTAGGCATGGATAGTATTGAACGTTCAGCTGGTTCTCTTCCCCCTTACCAATATTATGACCATGGATGGATGGTCTGGTCTACCCACAGCTGGTTTGGGCACCTCCAAGGACCAGACGAAGAAGCCTGTGCTGCGGCAGAGCAAAGACCCACAGGGGTAAAGGAGCTAGGTACCTTGAAACCTCTCTGTAGGCTTAGCCAAGGAGCAAAGGTACATGTAGTGTACGGTAGGTTGTTGTGGGGAGTCGACGCTACGACGGCACAAACGGCGGAGCCACTTGGGGTGCATGAGAATCTGCAGTCGGCTGGTGTAAAGAGACTGCATCAGTCAATCAATTGACAGTATTCCAGTGGGCGGGTTGTAAATGCGTGCGCGGCGTGTAACGTTAGTTGCAACAGGGGTTCGCCAAGAAAACGCCGCACTGCGCTGCGTACCCGGCACAAAGACACCGACCGACCGTGAGACCGACCCATGCGATCTCTTTTTGTGGTCTTTTTGAGTGGTTGGACCGAGCCGCGTAAGTCGGACAGCCATTTTTACTCTCTGGTGTTTTGATCTGACCTGACATCTGTATATTGTTCAAATCGCCGTTCGTTAAGCTGGCGATCGCTTTATTTTGTACAAGTCCACAAATACCAGTCCCGAGGCAGATCAATAGACACAGAATTGAGTCGACGCTTTGGGGGGGGGGGGGGGGGGTTGACTTTTTGATCCCTCTCGAAGTACAAACTAACAAATGAACTACATAAGTACCGCGTTGGGCCGGATCACTGGTGAGGATATCAGATCTGAGAATCTACGATTGCCCTGGAACTGTTTGCTTGAATTTCGTTCACCATTGAACTTACGACGTAGGCCTTCCGTTGTTGTTGATAAGATTGAGTAATTCATATTTCTTTTTTCCGTCTTAGTTTTCTGTTTTCTTTTTTTTTCTTTTTCCCCTTGTTCATCAAATCAAACAAACAGTACTTCGTACAATAACCAACCGAGTCATCTCATACCCAACATGCAGTGATTGCCGACTCGTCATGACGTTCTCCGATGCCGTGCCGTGCCAAGCTCCGGCTGCCCATTGACGTAGTATCAATACTATACCCCACAGAATGATCTCTGAAGCTTCCCGGGACCCGGAGCCCCTTGCTGTCGGTGCGTCTGCTCCTGAACCAGTTGTCCCTTGCCAAATTAACCATAACTTTCCGAAACCATCTGATCAAGACAAGGTGACACAATGTAAGAAAAAGTAATAGCGTCTACCGCCACGGCAATGCACGTAGATGTACCTAGGCATGTACGAGTGCCTTATGAAGTAAAGCGTTGGGTGTCGTATCCGTATTATTTTTGATCTCTGTATAACATCTCTGCATCGAGCATCAGTCGTTCAATATGTGAAGGCAACAGTCTATCCGTTGAATCGACAAGACGAGTTCCAAGTTAGTGATCTGTCCGTTTTCAACTTACGGCTTCTAGTTCCGGCATCGCACCCTCAGCTCCAACCAGAACACAGTCGTAGACCGGACGGCAACCCTTAATCCTAGCGTCCGATCCGAGTGGCTAACTATTGAGGCGACCTAAGCACCGCCTCATAAGCCAAGATACACAGTTTGGCTTGGCCTGTGTGGTAATTAGGTAGTTCCTCGTCCGATGCCAGCCCATCGTACGGGATGCATGTTTGATAGATGAGCAACACAGATAAATTGTGCAGATGGCGGCTGTCATGGCCGAACTCGTGGCAATGTGTGTGTTTTCTTCTTTTTTTTTTTCTGTTTTTCTGTACGTCCCTAGGTACCTACCTAAGAACTGTAAGGTAACAGGTAAGGCAAAGGTATGTTGTCACCACAGAGCTCCGTTTCCTTTCTACGAAGGAGCGGTTCATTTGCGTCACTGAACCTGGGTACCAGAGCTAACAATTCCTGCCAAGCTGAGTGATGAACCCGGTCGGCTGGTCAAAAATAGATCTTCCGGCTAAGCGAAGCGGGTGAATGGTTGCAACAGCAAGAGAGAGATCCTTCAGCCCTGGATTTATCAGTAAAACTCATGTTGATTTTGCCGCGTGTGCTGATCGCTGTACACCCTACATTTTTACCTTATTAGCGATTCCAAAAATGTTGTCATTGTAGCACTCGATACCAGTTCAATTCCTTTCGCATCCAGGGTAGCCCAAGTTACCCAAGTTATCCCAACACAATACCTTTACCTCCTATCCCCAACTGCCAACGTACCGGTAGACCCAGATTAGAACTTAGAAAACGGTTGTAACTGAACCGGCTGAGTCGCATTAAAACCAGCTTCTCATCTAGCATGAATTCATGGCCGTAATTTTTTTTTTTCCCTTCGGAGTCCTGAGGCCAAGAAGGTCGAGTATTTGTCTTTTGTCTGTCCCTCCCTCTAAGCTCTGGCGAATAGCTTTTGGGCAGGCTTGAAAAAAAAGACCCGCTTTACTCTCCTTGGCTGATTGGATCGATTTGCCCTGCCACCAACAAGTCGTCACGCTGTACCGTGTGCACAGGCCCCAGCCAGGAAGGTACCTTGGCGGAACTTATCGATGGGCTCCAGCGGCAAGGTTCCTTAGGTAGTAGGTCGTGCCTGAGCAAACGTCGGCTCAACCAACGAAAGGTCGCATCTATCCTTTCAGTCACATTGCCAAAAAGGCCTACGAGGAGCGCTGCCGACCACGCCGCCACGACCGATTACAAACGAGAGCATCTAGCTTGATTGCTTGCCGAGATCGTATCGTATTCCCCGTCCTCCGAAATACTATCACCATCGATCATAACAGTAAGGCATTCTACCTGAGCCCCTCCACGAGAAAACAGCATCAAATGCCCTTTCAGCATATCCCCCTCCAATCCTCTTCGCCGCCAACCCTCCGACAAACCTGATGTTATCCCGAAACCTGGGCTTACATTCGATGAGCGCCATTATCGTCGTCCCTCAAAAAGAAACATCCATGTGACCGATCGCGCGACGATATTTTCCGTTTCCTCGAAACCAGCACTTAAGCCGCATACTGACCGTGACCCGTTTGGGCATCTAGAACCAGCAACTCTATCCCGGCAACAGCGTGGCCCACATCTTGCCATACGTTCTTATAGTCAATGATATTCGTTAGCTCATTGGTATCATTGTAAGGGCTCAACGTCGCACTTATGAAAGGCAACCGCCGCCAGCCCGCGGTGGCCTCGCAGCCGACTTCTCCCGCCTCTCCCACTCCCTCCAAGGGCACCTCCAAATACGCGAACCGTGACGGCTCCAAGATCATCAGCGTCCCGAAGCCTTCTTTATCCGTCGAAACACCTCAACCCTCACCGACCGTTTCAGCTTCAATGCCGCCCCCTACTGCAGGAAAAGGCCAGCCACCTTCTACCGCGCCGACCGCGCCTTCTGGCTCAAATGCATCAGGAGGCGAGGCGGCTCCCACCGTAAATCGGAAGAAGGCCAAGCGGCGGGCAAAACTGGCTGCGAAGGCCGCTGCCGAAGCCGGTCTTAGCGGTGACAATTTGTCAAATGGTGTCGCAGCTCATTCTGCCTCGTCTAGCCTGCCCAAGCAACCGTCTGACGCTGGCCACAGCGATAATGAAGGGGAGGCGCTGAGCAGGCCATCTCAAACAAATGGACACACAAGCACGGGGGCTTCCAAATCTAAAAAGGGCAGGAAATCGAAAAACGAGGACGGACGGTTCATGGACTCCGCTGGCTCGGCAACAGGGTCAAACCATCACGCAGAAATGAGGCGACCGCCGTCACCGATTCCTCACGCCAGCCCAGGCCGGGCTTCCGGAATTTCTAAGGAAAAGATCTGGAATACCAGCTCACAGGAAGAGCGGCAACGTATCAAGGAGTTCTGGCTGGGTCTGGGGGAGGAGGAGCGCAAGTCACTTGTCAAGGTCGAAAAGGACGCAGTCCTGAAGAAGATGAAGGAGCAGCAAAAGCAAACGTGCAGCTGCACCGTTTGCGGCCGTAAGCGAACCGCTATTGAGGAGGAACTAGAAGGTCTATACGATGCCTATTACGAGGAACTAGAGTCTTTCGCCAACCAGCCGAATCCCAACGGTGATGTTCCACCGATGCTAGGGCCTACGGGGCATTTCGGGTCAACGGCTTATACATCCCAGATCATGCCGTCAAAATACCCGCCAAGGCAACCTTCGCGGGGACGCATAGTCGAGCATTGTGGCGACGATGAGGATGACGACGGCGAAGACGAGTACAGCGAGGAGGAGTTAGATGATGATGAGGATTACAGTGACGATGAGGAGCCTGAGGAGATGCACCGCCAACGGCCAACCGAATATCAGACGGACTTCTTCAACTTTGGCAACTCACTCACTGTCCAGGGTACGCGGTTCCACGAGTCTCTGAATTCCTTGCCTCCCTATGCCAAAAGCTACATGGAGCAAGTGCTGAAGTACGTTTTCCGTCGCGATGTTGACCATTCTCTAGGTGGCATCCTCACTGTCGCCGACGACCTACTCAAAAACGACGGCAAAAAGTTCATAGAAATGATGGAGCAGCTAGCCGAGCGCCGCATGCAGCGCGAGGAGGATGCCAAGGAACAGTTTGCTCGGAATTATCACATTAACGGCAACAACTATCCCGCACACGCCCATCCTCCACCTCCCGAAGACGACGAAGAGTACGAAGACGAGGAGGAGGAGGAGGAGTATGACAGCCAGGACGAGGAGTACGATGAAGAAGAGGTACAAACCAACCCTGTTCACTGCGCTTGTCATTGTCCCTGCCGCGGAGGCGATTACGGCGATGCTGGCATGAGTGCCAGCGCCGATGATGGTTCTTATCAGGATCACGGTCAGGAGTCACACGCTAAGCAGCATCGGCACCTACAGGACTCGATGACCGAGGAGCAGCGGATGGAAGAGGGCCGCAGGATGTTCCAGATATTCGCCGCCCGCATGTTCGAGCAGCGAGTACTTACAGCTTATCGAGAAAAGGTCGCTAAGGAGCGGCAAGAGAAGCTGCTGGAGGAACTCGCGCAGGAAGACCGAGAAACCGAGAAACGAAAGGCGAAAAAACAAAAAGAAGCGCAAAAGCGACGAGACAAAGCACTCCAAAAGAAGCAGGCGCAGGCCGAGGAGAAGGCCCGCAAGGATGCTGAAAAGGCTGCTGAAGAAGCTGAGCGCCTTGCAGAAGAACAGCGCCGGCAGGAGGAGCAACGACAAAAGAACGAAGAGCGTAAGAAGAAGAAGGAAGCGCAGAGAAAGGCAGAGGAGGAAGAGAGGCAGCGGAAAGAGGCAGAGAGACTACGTCGGGCACAGGAACAAAAGGAGCGGCAGGCAGAACAGGATCGTAAAGCCCGCGAGGCAAAAGAGAAGGAGAAAAAGGCAAAGGAAGAGGCCAAACAGCGTGAGAAAGCTGCTCGTGAGCTCAAGGAGCGCGAGGCTCGCGAGCGTAAGGAGAAGGCGGATAAGGAAAGGCTTGAAAAGGAGGCCAAGATCAAGGCCGAGAAAGAAGCGAGGGAGGCACAGAGGAAAGCCGAAAGGGCGTCGCAAAAGGCGACAACCCTTGCAAACGTGCCTGTGCCCACCGGACCGGCCAGGCGACAGTCGCAAGCGCCCAACCCAGCACCAGCACTTCCTCAAAGCCAACAGGCCTCTGTTGCGTCCCCTCAACTTCCAACAGCAGTACCCGCTCTTCCCAAACTACCGACGCCCCAGAAACCGAGACGGACATCTCAACAGGAGCCCTTCACTTCTGGATTTGCGGCTCAACAAGTCCACGGACAGGGCGCGGGTCAATATCCTGCGCCCCCGAAAGCCGCAACGCCAGTACATACTAGTCCTGGACCAGGCGGCCTCCTCAGCAAAGGCAGCAGCAGCCAGGGGCAATCGTTGCACTCCCAGGCCACCTCACCACTGGGCACATCGCTTCCTACGTCGACTTCTCTACCTACCCCATTTGGCATGCCTCACCCTCCTCCTAATCAACATTATCCTCCAGGCATAGGGCCACTGAACGCGCCTCCTGGCTTGGGAGGCCCGCGTCTATTCAATGATTATCCTGAACAAATGTACCAGCAGAGTCCCTTTGGATTTAGGCAAGCTACGCAACAGCATCCCCAGCTGCCGCCAGGGCTTGGGATTCCCATGGGCCCAGGACGCGGCCTCGGTCATGGGCCTCCACCGCCCCCGGGATTATCGGCCCAGCAGTCTGATTTTCCCAATATGCCTGCGAGTATTTTCGGTAGTATACCCAAAGAACCCTCCCCTTTGAGCTCTCATTCAAGGCAAGCGTCGGCGAACTTCGACAGCCCGATCGCAGCAACACCAATAGCACGACCTACTCCGATCGGTCGTCCAGGAAGCGTTGTTCAAGGGCGACGTGGCTCATCCGATTCTCCTGGTCGTCCTGGTCAGCCTGGTCAGGACAACTTGGAGGAGATTAGCGCCCCCCATCTAGGTTCCAGTGCCTTGTTAGATGATCTGGACGAGCCCCTGATGGACGACTTTATGCAAGACACCCGGTCGGCCAGACGAAGCATTCCCGGCCCTCCCCAGTCAAGCCGGTTTCCCCCGCCTGCGGTTGGATCGTTTCCCATGAGCAACTCTCCATTCGGTCCAAGTCTCTGGTCACAGCCGGGTCCATCCCTTGTCAATCAAGGGTTCGGCGGTTCTTTTGGACAACCTGCTCCTCCGCCAGGCTTCAATAGCCTTTCAGATGCCCTAAGCGTCAACAGCCCCTGGACCTTCGCCAGTCGCCCCCCGCCGAGACACAATCTGCCTCAAATGCGCAAGGTCCTGATACAAGCTTGTTTGGACCTCGCTAGCACCAAGACACCGCTGCTTGATGAGAAGGCAGAAGACCCAAGCCGTCGGTACCTGCCCATTACAGCTGTCAAGAAATGCGTGGACACGAAGTTTGCTTCTGGCTCAACATTTACGGTTGACGATCTTATGAGCATGACCAACACAGAAGGCAACGCAAACAACGGAGGTGGCAGTTTTGACACCCAAGAATTCGATGGAGAATTGTGTGTGCGATGGGTACCTGACGACATTGGTGATTCGAGGACGGTTGGACGCAGTGTTGGGGAGATCGGTAGCCCAATCGTCGGCTCCAGAGGTTGAAAATGATTTGAACCCCCGTTGTCTGCGCCCTCGAACGGCACGGGGTGGCAAGGCCAGGGGAAGAGATACGTTCAGACCGATGGTTTGGAACCCTCCGACCTTTCGGGCCTGGGTTATTTGAGTTTGGTTCAGTCAACTGTCGGCTTCAACTGGCTGTATTAGCCTGTAATGAGAGCACATATAACAAACCCCTTTCGGGCCCGTGCTCTCTGCCTCTGTTATTGAGCTTCTTCTCATCCCAAATTCTCCTTGGAGTACCCTAGGAAAGGTCTTGTTGATTATCATTGTGTCTGGCGGTATATGGACTCTGGATGGAGGGGGCGTTAGGCATCCTCTCGAATCCCTTATTGGGCTTAGTGAAAATGAAAATGACACAACAAATACCAACATCAATACTGGAGTAATTGAAAATGACTTATTGCAGAAGTAAATTGCATTCGGTTCTCGTCTTGGCTTTGCTGATGTCGATTTCCGTGATCCAGCGTAGCTATGAACCAACCTCCCAAGTTTCCAAACCAATTTGGTACATCATTAATCATCTGCGCTATTGAGCTCGTCTGTACTGCTGATGAAAAACTCTGTTATATGATGCCTTCTTTACCTTGTAAACAGTCCTAGTTTATTTCTTTGTTTCGACTTCTCTGTAAAATTTTATTTGATATCCTTCATTACGTAGACAAGCAACTTACATCTCCCAGCCATACGGATATTCCTATGAATCAGCATTTTCAAGCTCGTCGATTTGACGGTACCTGTTGACCAGTCCCCGGTAGCAAAAAATGTAGGTAAGTACCTAGACTAGGTCTAGTTAGAACAGATAGTTCTAGTACCTGCTGTATTCTACATACCCGAGTCAACTTGCATTGACATTTGGGTGCACAGGCCATCTTTTAATTCAACCCACCCCACGCCTGCTATTAACCTGCGCGTCTGAAGATCCACATTTGGCACGCCACTCGTCATTTTGCATGGCCGACAACTTTCCACCGTCTCATGTGCGCCTGCAATTCACACCGTCGCACATCGGGGGATGGCCATCGCCCCAACAGCCTCATATACAGTCTCAGATGTCCTTGAAAAATCAATCAATCACACTCGCCTAAAAACCGACTACCACAGCACAACTCCAAGCAAGCACAAAACTAGCCATTTCCTCGCCGCCATGAGTGGCCGGCTCGCTGCTGCAGGGGCCTTGCCCCTGGCGCGACGCGCTGCCGTCCGTTATTATCACCGCCTTCCGACCGGCGGCCTTCAGCGCCCCGAAATTGCCATCCGCGCAACCCGCCGGCCGGCCTGGTTGTCCGGTAACGCCTTTCACAATGCGGTCGCGGTCCGTAATGCCTCTTTCGCCAGGATATTGCCCAAACTCTTTGTTAAATTTGCCAGACTGCCGGCCCTGTTCGGCGGTGTCATGATCGGTGGCGCTGCTTGGGTTCAGTATCAGGCCATCCGTACGTTATGAAAGCTTCCTCTTCGCTCTTTTTTCTATGCTATGATTTTTGATAGGGGACTTGCTGACCGTTTAGCAGAGGTTAGCAACTCGGCATATGACTTGTACAAGAACACAAAGGAGACGGTAACCACCACTGCTGGGAGTCTCTGGGATGCTGTAGGAGACATCGCCGAGCAAACCAAACGTGGATTCGACAACACAAAGGAGCAAGTGGATATGCCAGAATGGCTTCAGAAGGTTCTTAGGATACAGGAGGAGCTCGGGATCGGTAGTGGAGGGGGGCCAGACCCCGGGAATGAACCTCCAAAGCAGAGTCGCACCGGCGCCGCTGCAGGAGCGGCAGGTGCAGCAGCAATCTATGGTATCGAGCAGGCCTCAGATGATGATGACAGGACCGCAGAGCAGGTGGCCAAGGACGACCAGATGATGGTTCTCACCAAGAAGATGATTGAGATCCGCAACATGCTGCAAAAGGTCGGCCAGTCGAGCACACTTACGCTCCCCTCTATTGTGGTTATCGGGTCTCAGTCGTCAGGCAAAAGCTCGGTTTTGGAGGCCATCGTTGGCCATGAATTTCTGCCCAAGGGCTCCAACATGGTTACTCGCCGACCTATCGAGCTTACCCTGGTCAACACGCCCGAGTCGAACGTGGAGTATGGGGAATTCCCAGACCTAGGGCTGAGGAAGATTACGGATTTCAGCTCGATCCAACGGACACTCACAGAGCTCAACTTGGCTGTATCCGATGCGGAATGCGTTTCTGACGAGCCGATCCACCTTTCCATTTACTCGCCGAACGTTCCGGATCTCTCTCTTATAGACCTCCCGGGATACATTCAGGTAGTTGGTCAAAACCAGCCTCTGGAGCTGAAGCAAAAGATTTCAGAGCTTTGCGACAAGTACATACAGCCACCAAACGTCATCCTGGCCATATCTGCGGCAGACGTCGACTTGGCAAACTCAACGGCATTGCGCGCCAGTCGGCGCGTGGACCCTAGAGGAGAGCGTACAATTGGAGTCGTCACCAAGATGGATTTGGTCGACCCCATCAGAGGCGCTGCTATCTTGAATGACAAACAGTATCCCCTCAGACTAGGATACGTCGGTGTCGTGTCTCGTGCTCCGACAAGCACCAGTCTCTTCAAGAAGGGCAACGAAAATTTGATATCGGCGATAGTCAAGCACGAAAATGCATACTTCTCGTCGCACCCGCTTGAGTTTGGGCCCAATGCAGGAGTCAACGTGGGCACCACACATTTGCGTAAGAAGCTGATGCATGTTTTGGAACAGACCATGTCTGCTAGTCTGCAGAGCACAAGCCAGGCAATCCGTCAGGAGCTCGAGGAGGCCACCTACGAGTTCAAAGTTCAATACAATGACCGGCCACTGTCGGCCGAATCCTACCTTGCCGAGAGTTTGGATGCATTCAAGCATTCTTTCAAAAAGTTTGCTGAGGAGTTTGGGCGTCCGCAGATGCTCGAACTGCTGAAGCACGAGCTTGATCAGCGGGTGCTTGATCTGTTGGCGCAGAGGTATTGGAACAAGCCAATAGCAGACTTGTCGTCTCAGCCGCCAGAGCCCGACAATTTGGCAGACCTTCCCAAGGCCGACCCCAACTCAGTATACTGGCATCGCCAGCTTGACGCCTGTACCTCGGGTCTTACCAAGATGGGTATCGGCCGTCTGGCTACAACCGTCATCGCCAGCACCATACAAAAGCGTATCGACGACCTGATTGCGCAGTCGACGTTTGTGAACCACCCCTTCGCCAGGCAAGCAATCCAGGAGGCTGCATCCAGCATTTTGAATGACAGGTTCTACAGCACAAGCGACCAGGTGGAAAATTGCATCAAGCCGTACAAATTTGACATCGATATGGAGGACCGGGAGTGGACCCATGGTCGCGAGCATGTGGTTGGTGTACTCAAAAGCGAGCTACATGCCTGCCAGAGTGCTCTCACGAACCTGGAGAACTCGGTCGGTGGAAGGAGAAAGCTCAAAGAGGTGACCAACTTCATCGACAAGGCGCGCAAGGGTGATGTGTTAATAGAGGGCGAGAGCAAAGCCGGCGCTGGTGGCTTTAGCGCTGCCCTGCTCCAGAAAGGTACATTTGCCGCGCTGGATGCGCCGTGGAAATCCGAGCTTGTTGGATCTATACTAACTACAGCCCACAATAGGCCGAGAAGCTGTGTTCCTCCGCGACAGGGCCGACATAATCAACATGCGCATGATGGCGGTAAAATCTAAGCAGTGCAGGACCATGGATAACAAGTACTACTGCCCAGAGGTCTTCCTCGATGCAGTGGGTACCAAATTGGCCGCCACGGCCGTCCTCTTCCTGAACGTGGAGCTGCTCTCCGAGTTCAACTACAGCTTCCCTCGCGAGCTCGACTCGAGGCTCGGCAGGCACCTCTCTCAGGAGCAGATCGAGAAGTTTGCCAAGGAAGACCCCAAGATCAAGCGCCACCTCGAAGTCATCCGCCGAAAGGAGCTCCTTGAGCTTGTGCTTGAAAAGATGGAGAGCCTGAGGCAGCTCGAGGGCCGCGAGAGATCAAACAACCCGATCGGCGGCAGCTCTTCGAGGAGTGGCAAGGACAAGAAGAGCGGAGGTGGATGGAGTCTATTCTGAGAAACTAGCCAGCGGCATCGACACGAGTGATATGATATCTTTTTGTTTTTACCCCATCTTCCCTTCCCCCTTTATTGGCATTAAAAACGGAGTTATTGTTTCCTTTCGTTTTCAGTTGGAGTTTGTCCTTTTTTTCTTCTTCAAATTGCTGTCAGTCTCATCTCAACTTATCGCTTGTATGTGGTGGTACGCCACTCCTGTCTCATCTCTCTCATTCAATTGTCTGTTCTGTTCTGCTGTTTTGTCTGATAGAATGCATGTGCGACGCCAGGTTGTTTTGTCCCCCACTTTGAATATCGAATACCCTTTTCTCGATTGCTGTCTGAATTAAAAGAGAATAAACTATCGAGGTTTTTGGTATTTTAAATGACCTTGAGATAAAACAACGTTAAAACCCGCTAAACGCCGACGATGGATCCTATCTATATTAATCAACATGGTATTTTGAGAGATCCTGACAAATATTTTTTGAGGTGCGGATGATGCAAAACCAGGCCAACCTCTTTAAAAACAAGTTCTACCAGTGATGCACACCCAACCCACCCGTGGTCTATGGTGAATCCGTACTCAGCTGCACCGTGACATCCCACCTCAACCCACCACCGCGCCCATATGCCTCACCGAGCCTGGTCTGTATCAGCCGCGTCACCCTAGAGCGCAGCTGGCTGAGTGCGCTGTCATCACATCCTCTAACTACGCAGATCTTGAGATTGGCCATGCACAGACCGTAATGGACCTGCCAGAATTGTGCATCGTCGACGCGTGACACGTTGGGCTGTGCCTCAATCTCGCGCACAACTCCCGAGATGCTACTATTGCTGCTGACATCACCATTCGTCGATTCGACGGGGTTCTTGAAGCCCACGAGACCGTCAAGCTTCGCCTTGCTGCTCTCACCGCCCCGGTAGGACATGAGCAGCATGAGGCCCTGAGCAATGGCTAGGCGAAAGCCAAGGGCGAACATGCTCACGGCAATGACGGCGCAGATGAGGCCGTCGAGCCAGCCAAAGGTCGGGACCGACAGAAGCGGTAGGATGAGCAGAGTGGATGAGAATAATAAGGTGAGAAGATGAAAGGGGTTTGCCAGTACCCCTGGCAGCGACGTCAGATATGATGGGTACTCGACGCGCATAACCCTCCGTATACGGCCATGATTCTTGAGCCCATAGGCGCTGATAAGGGTTGTGACGATGGTGAGAAGGGATGCCAGGTCAATGGTGCCGGGGGTGACGCGTTGGTCACCGCCGTGGCTATGGCCGTGACTGTGGCCGTGGGCTGGGTGGTGGTCGGCCTCTTCAGAACCGACGGATTCCAGGGTGTGCTTGAGGTTATGGCTGATCAGATCAAAGCCGCCAAACACGAGGAATATGCTCATGGCGAAGCCAGCGAGGACCTCTGATCGCTGCAGGCCGAATGGGTGGCGGACGGAGCTACGGCGCCAGACCTCGAAGTTGCCCAGCACGTCGACGGCGACGCAGATGGCGGCGGAACCAACGTCGAAGAAGATGAGGTGAGACATGGCCGTCATGGCAAGACTGCCCGAGGCACTGAAGAAGACATATATGGCCACGGCGGCGTGGCACAAGCACCAGAAGAGTCGGTTGCGCTGATCACTGGTCATACTGGACCAGGCCTCCAGCACGGTGGGAACGGGGAGCGAAGCGGGGAGGATGGGCGGGGGCCGCTGGGGCGGCTCCTGGAAGATTTGGTGCTGGGCCGATATGCTACTGTGCTTGTAGCGATGACCTCGACGTTGGCCAATGTTCTGTTGTCGATGAGAGAGTAGCGCTTCATTAGTTAACCATATGAAGGGAGGCCTGTCCACTTTTGATTGGGCGGGTGGATATCGCATGCGCAGACAAACATACAGACCGAACCGGTGAGGTCGATATTATCTTGGTCTCAAAATTGAACGGATTCGCGGCTGGACTCCTGGAGCGCACGGCAGCCGGGGAGCTGCCGTTGGCATGAGTATGGGGATGCGCATTTTGCGCATCGTCTGAGGAGGTCATGCCAGGCGGGAGGAGGAAGCTTGGGGACGGGACGCGGAGGCGCGACGAATTGGGTTCTGTGAAGCCTCCAGCGGCATTGGAAGACCGCCGTCCTCGTTCTTGGGGCTCGACAATGGCGGGAGGCGAGGAAGTTCGGGGACAATGTGGTGGTGGTGGGGGAATCATAGAATAGGTAGATACGTGGGCTAGTGAGCTTGAAGCCCCAACGGGCCTGACGATGAGGTCGGCTAAGGTACCTCCGTTGGGTAACGCACCTAAGCAAGGTTGGCAGGTTCAGGCACGGTAGGCAAGGCAAGGTAGGTAGGTAAGTGTCTTTGAGCTTAATTTTATTTACTTTACCGGTTGCCGGTAATATTTCCTCGCGTTTACAGGCGGTGGAGTTGCTCTTGTTGCCGGGCGGGTAGGTTTTCAGTGGAGGCGTCACTGTGGTACGGTAAGTACTCCGTAATGCGACAGCTGGCTAAGGGAACCGGAAGGGGCCAGATCAACAGCGCCTCCTGTTTTTGGCTTTGTGTGTTACCTGGTATCTGACTTGATGGCAGGGGTTTGAATGCAGGGGCATTGGGTGGCACCTGCCTGGTGGATGTTGGTTGCGCAGAATGGATCTGACTGACGTCTGTGGAAAGCAGCAATTGAAATTGAGTTTATTAACACGTTGTTGTTGCTGGCCAAACAGACCCCCCTCCCTGGGCAGTGCAGGGCACCCTTTCGCATCCCCCCTCCTTGCTGCGCGCAGTGTTTGCTTGGTATCCTCTTTGTCTGATTACCACTTTTACCAAGTACATGCGCCAAACCGGGCTCCATGTCAATCATTAGGTACAGGTAATTAAATGGCACTCAATCCAACCACAGCGCTTGCAACTACCTAGGTAGGTACGGCACCGCACATCAACATGTGCGCTGTTTGATGCCTTGTCCACCTACCTACCTGCCCTTTTACCTATCAATTAATCTACCTAGTCTAGTCCTGTACCACTGCTGGAAAACTCTCCAATCGACATTTCAGACCATTCCGAGCTGCATATGAGTTCTTGCGCATGCAGACCAACCAACCGGCACTTTCGTCACAAGTCAAAATTGTAAGCAGCTTGGCAGCACAGACCAGACGCAAAAGTTTATTCAGTTAGTTCGGCCGTAATTCCCTAGCCCGTCTAGTTTTGGGCCATGGACGCCAGCCTTGCCAGCGCGGCGCCGCCGCCGTCAGCTGTTGGCGGCCACCGGGGCCTGTTGTCCAAGATCCCCTTCATGAGATCCCATGGTGTCAGCCAAGCGTCACACCAGCACCAGCACCCACCCCCACCAGAGGGGCAGGTCCACGGTACTGTTACCGGTGTCGATGCTGGTCACATCCCAGGTCCGAGTCCCATCCCGACCGCCCTGCAACAGCAGAAGACTCGCCGTAGGAGAGGCTCGCTTCGAAAGGTTGCGTTGCTGGGTCGCGGTGCCCAGCGAGAGAGGCGCGACATGTCGGATTCTTCTGCCGCTGCTGTTGTCGCTGCCAGCGGAATATCTTTGGTTGTGCCTCCAAAAGATGTGGATTCATCTACCGGTCTTGCAGCAGCCTCTTCACCATCGTTCCCGTTGTCTCTCACCGCAGCGACACAGGTGAATATCGCGAATGACGCAGAAAGTCCACCTGGATCCAACACCCCCGGCAAAACCCCACGCCCGCCAAGCCAAAACAACATCGCAAGACCAGTAGTAGGGGTTAAGAGCAGGTCGACATCGCCATCTGCAGCAGCATGGTCCGCGCTGCCGCCCATAGATATCCCGCCAAACACAAGGGTTGTCGAGGAATCCAGTACAGCAACTGCCTCGTATTCCACCACCGATGATGAGGACGCCCTGCGTTTGCCACGCCGGGCGTCCAATAAATCGTCCCTGCTCCGTCCAGGCATCCCATCGACGTCCGGCTCCGAGTCATACTTTTCCGGCGGCCTCCCTGCACCTCGGGCCAACTTACAGCGTCGCCGATCAGGCAATCGCGTCCGATCACCACTGGCCCTTGGGAGTCTGAACTCGTCGCCCATGAACTCTGGTGGACTGATACAACAGGCTGCTGAATGGGATTACGATGAGACCGAGCGTTGGGGTTGGATAATCCTTTTCATTACCTGGTTCGTCTTCGTCATGGGCATGGGGTCTGTCACAGGCATCTGGACTTGGGTTTGGGACGTTGGCCCGGACACAGTCTACCCGGCCTGGCTTGAGGCGTGGGACGACCCAACCTTGCCGATTGATGGCTACTACCCGTCACTTTTGCTCCTGACGTTTGTTATGGTCTGGGTTTGGGTGGTGGTCTCCTGGATGGGGATGAAGTACTTCCGGCATGCGAAGATCAACGGCGATCACTGAATCGTCACGCTGTTGCCTGAGATTACAACAAAGACGATACTTTATATCAACACATGCTACCGCACCCACAGCGTCCATACTCTGCGAGTCTTTACCAGTAGACCGCTACTTGCCCCTGCCCAAGGCTTTGGGCCTCATGCTCCCGGCTTCAAGGCCATTGGAAGACTCCTCGATTTGTCTTGGGGATCGAACACTATGGTCAACAGTGCCTCCCATAATCAACATGCCGTTGCAAGATATCTCGGCCCTGGTTGTTCAGCACAAAGGATGAACATCGGGAGAAGTATCAGCATGGGAATCTCACCATGCTTGGTACGCATACCAGTGGTCAGAATGGCAATAGTCTGCCAGGAGGGCTGACTACTACAGGCGTGTAGTCAGTTCGGTCAAGATTCCGATGCAAGCAGCTTGAGGCACTCCGAGTGATTTTCTGCTGGTCAGTCGAATGCCACCATCTATTCGGAATCCGGACATCGACCGCGACTGCGCTGCCTTGTATCGTTCGAGTATCTGTCCATATGCGATACCATGCGGCTGGGATGATGAACTTAAGCTCACAAAAACAGTGAGGGCTGAAATGCTTTCTGATGATGATTCATACGGCGCTACTAAGGCCACAGGCATGTGCGCTTTTTTGGGTTTTACGTCCTCATCCATATTATGTAACTTCCGCCAAGGCGGCACATTCGCAACCTAGGATTACCAGATCAGTTGCCTCAGGAATCCTCAGAGAACCCGAGCAGTTGCTTCCTGTTGCGGAGGAAACTGCGGCATTAGCAAGATATGAAAGTGCATCAATGTTGAAGCCTCCTACAAGGACCGCTTCTGCTACGTTATCATATCAATGAGCGACCCCAGTGAGGGTGTCGCATATGGCAAAGTCGAGTGTCATCGAGCTGGCCGGCCCAAGATGAGTTTTAGTCTTGCTGTGCCCCAAGCACCTGGATACATACCCATAGTCATTTCGGCACTAGATCGATGGGACCTGAATCCTGGCAATGTGGGCTGGGCGATAGCCCAACGACGGTAGCAATATTTGAAGACGGTGTCTGCAAATGGAACGGATCCAATGAGTTCCCAGGAACTTGAAGATTTTCTTTGCGGCCGCTAATTGTAACAGACTGTACATGGCTAAGCCAGGTTCAGTAAAATAATGGCTGTGTTGTCTGTCTTCCAGTGGATTGGGACGACAAGCATTGGCCGGCGGAATCCAGGTGTTGCTGCTTTAATATGTAATACAATTGCCTCGAAGACATGGAGCCGAAATATGTTCTGGTGCTCGTTCGGGATTTTCCTTTTTTTAACGGAACTCATCGCCACCTAGTTCGACACTTGGCGTACGGTACTTTGATGGAGAGAGATGCGCACAAAAGCAACCCCTTCTTCGTGGCGTCGTTCGGCTGAAGCCGTTGGAAAACTAAGTCATTCCAGGCCTACTTCAGATGAAATCAAATTCCAGAAGCAATAACCGCCCCCATTCGGCTAGGTTGTCATGTACCGGGAGACGCACGCAAGGTGCACCGCCATTCACACGTACCTGACAAGGGGCATTCCACCCTAGCACGCCTGCAAAGATCTTCCTCAGCCCTACAACAGGGCGCCATCTACGTAGCCTGCGGATGGCCTTGTTCTGGGGCAAGGGTCGTGTCATTACCTATACCAGGGACTACGGATACTACCAACATAGTACCCTATGTACCTAGCAGATGGCGATGATGCACGCTTAGTGTCTTGCTAGTTACGATGTGCGTCCCTCCGTACGGGGATTAGGAAAAAGCAACATTTCTTCACAAAAATGAAAGCCGAACAATAAGGTTGAAATCTCTCAATGTCTTGAACTCAAATCTGCCACCCTGCACTGCATCCTGTTCTTATTGCATTAAGCGCCAGCGAACCCAAGACAAGATACAAGCCGCGCAGGCTGGGCGCCCAAAAATTCAAAGCCCTTGAGAAACAGACGCGCTATACTGTTTTAAGTGGCCACCTCCGTAACACCTGTAGAAGGCTGACGGCGCTTACCTTTCCAGAGAAGTAATACCGTATATAAAAAGCACGCCCTTTTTGTTAGCGCCATCCTGAGACGATGGAGGGTGACATTTCGATTCAAGCGAGCGAGCAGAAAAAAAAAAGAAAAAGAAAATCATCAATCCAAATCGCCACCAGGACGTCATGTGGTCATCAGGTGCACTGTACGACAAGAGACGTTTGACACTGTTTGCTGACTGATTGACGTTTCAGTGTCTGCGTGTTTGTTGATGTATGAGGCCTCGAGTCGAACCGTTTTTTTTTTTTTATGTCTCTCCCAATTTCCGAGTCCCATCCGCCTCCCGGTTCAATTCGACTTCGACCCACGCCAATACGTGCGCATTGCGGGAGAGCATGCGCCGAGGACGAGGCGGGGAATCAGATCCCATCCGTTGTTTCTTCTCGAAGCCAGGTGCTTGCTCGCTTGGACCTTATCACACACGTTTTATGCGTTGGTTCGTCCGTTCATCCCTCTTTCAAAATAGAGGCATGCAATATGATTTAATAACAGTCGGGTTGTATTGCGGTCATGTCAAAGTTTTTGGTTATGCGAGATCTTGTTTTTTTTCTCCTCCACTGAAACAATGTCCAAAGTCTCTTTGGACTCGTCCAGACGAGTTTATTCAGTAGTAAAAGTCCAAAAAGTCTAGGTCTAGATCAACGCCAGAACTCGACGTGCGCTTGGCGTGGACTTTTATTATAGTTAGGTGACAGATTTTATTGTGTCTTGGCGGTAAAGCTGTAAACGGTTCAGCTTTGGGGAACTGTGGCGACGAGGGGAGACAGAACAGGCACAAATCCAATTCAAGCATGTATGTTGTGTGATCAATGCGACCCCGATCCTGGACATGTGAGCGCGCCTGGATCCTTTTTTCCCGCGCAAGGCTCCGGAGTGCCTAATTGAGAGCAACCAAAAATCAAGGAGGCTAATGCGGCGCTACCATAGTCGCCACAGTCAATATAATGAGATTCGATTTTGGATACGGTAGGTACTTGTACTCCAACAAACGATGAAAGAGGCGGGCCCAGGAGCAGGAGTAAGACTACAACCAGTTGAGTCGGTAATGCGGGCAGATGGTTTTATTTTCTGTTGGGACTGCAGGCTCTTTCTCTTTCCCCTCATCAGGACTTTCCAGCTTCTTTTTTTTTTTTTTTTTTGATACTAGTCACTTGCTATTGGACAAAAGGATGAGGGGAGGCGCTCCATGTGTGCGCTGATCAACCAATCATGCAGATTGGATACTCTTTTACATTGCGCCAGCGCGGAGAAAAGGTACTCTGTGTTGTATATCCACTTGGCAACATGGAGAATGGAGGTTTTCCTTTTAGTCCTTTCCCTTCATCATTTTCCCAGTCTCTTTTGCTAGCAAAGCTAGCGTACTCCGTGAATGCAGGAGGCGACTGAACCCTGTGTGGGACTCTCGGGAGCACATCAGTGGATGAGATGATATGGAGTCAATCCACGCCTAGTCGCTGTTGGTCCATTGAGCATCATTCAATGCATTTGACAATTCTAGTTGAGCAGTAATCATGCGAATCTGCACCGGATCTACAGTTTTATACTCACCGATTACAAATTTTCCGAGTAAGTTGACAAAAATATTCAGCGAGGCTGTCCTTTTGACAGCCATTGGATTGAAGTGCCCGGCGTCTCACGTGCGTATTATATGTGACTTGGAATGGGTTTTGCCGGGTCTAGGTCCTTAGGAATCGCGTGCGGTGTCGCCGCTGCATGATCCGAAACCGATTATGACCGGGTTCTCCATTTTTGGCTGACAGGATGCGGGTGAAGCGGCAAGCAGCAAGTGGCTGGCGAGTAAAATTAAGACACTATGCCAAAGATTGGGAGAGGCCGGAATCTAAGCATAGTGTATAGAGAGAATGGTAAACAGTAAAGAGAAAAAGGAAAAAAAAAACACATCCATCTCCTAGATATTTGGTCAAGCCTGCAGGCCAATGCCGGGCAGAGTTTGATTGATTCATTCCTCCGACCCATTGAGCCTGTTCCCTGAAAATGGTCATCGAAGCGCCCTGCGCCAAATTGAGCGTCACAGATGTACCCACAAAATAAGGGGAGGGTAGAGTGAGTGAGAGTGAGTCGGGGTCTACGTACGGCTACGGCGCCGGTCCAAGGCGTGGAGAGGGGGCTTGGCTGGCCCTGGCCCGCCCGTAGTCTGTCTGAGTGGTACCACCAGCACGCATCAAAGGACGCTCCCAACCAGCTCGTCCCGCCACCCGTCAGGCGCCTGCCACTCGGCGCCAGGGGGCCACAGCGGACCGCTGGCACACCTGAGGTGGAGACCTTGAGTGGCAGCGTGCCACTGCCAGCAAAATCTTGCAACAAGCTCGGTCGGGCCCAACCTCCATCGGCAGAGACACCTCAAAGACCAGACGTAACGCACAACTCACTCCTCTTTCCCACCTCATCACCTTTAATCCCCAACGATCACGGCACGACAGCAGAAACGACTCTCGATACGATACTGAACAGAAAAGGGGGAACGATGAATCGAACTGTCATCGTATTCTCCCGTTGATTTCTTTCCGATCCTATTTTGGTTTGATCCGTCAACTTTGCGGCTTGCCCCTGCATTCTTTTCCTGGCGCCTGCGGTGTGTGGTTTTTGGTTGGGTTGGCTTCCTGTCAATTTTTCGCCTGTCTGCTGCGTTGCGGCTCTGGTCCTTCCACCGTCTCGGATTGCCTTTTGGCCAACCCGAAACTAGGGCACCGCCTCGCAGGCAAAGAACCCGACGCACCGGCTACCTTGAAATACATCGACAACAAACGAAGAAGCAAAAAAGAACATCCTCATCGAATCCACTTCCAAAATAGGCCAAATCCTCTTCTCCAATAATAAAAAAAAAGCATTCCCCACTACGAAGGTTGACGAGCTTGTTGCTGGTTATCGCTAGCCGCCCATCGACCTCGCGACCGAATTCAAGGGCTCCTGCGCGCCAACCTGGCTAGCTTGGGTCGGACACCGACATTTCCCTTTTGACCGTGCCATTCGTTCGCTACTCGACGAGAATAGCGGACGGCATTGAGAAGAACAAACTACGATCGGCCCAAACCACGTCCGTGTGCTTGTCTCGTTGCATTGATTCGACGCATTAATCTCCAGCCTCCCCGTCATAACCTCGCATTTGTAATATTGACAACGCAACGATTTCCCCATCAAATCTCATCCTCGGCACATCATCAAACCAACCCTCGCCTCATCGAGCTTCGGCGTCGACCCTACCTTCAGTCTCAGCGGTAGGAGGATCATCATTGTCGGCGACACCGCCTTGGGCTTGAATACCTTATCATCCTTCAAAATGAGGGAGGTCAACTTCAGCATCCCGAACGTCAACAAGGCGTCGGTGGGTATCACCACCGCGCTTTACGATCGTCGTGCTCTCGATTGTACCTCGACCCTCCCGCTCATCAACTCCCTCAACCACCTTGCCTACTTGACAACATCGTCGGCACGCATAAGAGACATTCTTACCGTCGATGGTGGCATCGAGAGGCTGATCTGCATCCTGAAGCAAGGCAGGAGCAAGGATATGATGGACATGTGGAAGTGGAACTTGGCATTTCAGTGCGTCGTCAACATCGGCGTTCGTGGAACCGAGAACGTACGGACGAGAGTGGTTGAAGCCGATATGGTCCCTGTCATCGCCACCATCCTGGACAACTACCTTCAAGTTCACGAGAAATGCCGCGAAAAGCAGGAAGAGGCCAAGAAACAATTTCAAGAGCATCGTAACCGCGAGCATCGGTCAAAGTCCACAAGCTTCGCGAATCGTCCGGGCCGCCTGGATGTCGATCAAAGGACATTCCGACGACACGCACCTCCTCCATCCATTGACGTTTCAGCTACACTTCCTGTCGGGCCCTTAGCAGATACCGGGTCGGTTCTGGACGGGAGTTCAGGCAACGGTGAGCCATCTGGCTCACAGCCCTCCGTCGTCAACACAACGCCTGACCGCACCAATACTGTTCTTCATCGCAATTTACATCAGTATCATCCCCCTAGCCACCACAGGATTCAAGAGACGCAATCTACGTTTTCTTCGCCATCACAGCCTGCCCAGTCCTCTGCTTCAAACACTCCGTTGCCCATGGACAACGCAGCAGACGCCGTCAGACCTGTTCGAGACATCGACAGGCTGGCGTCTATGATGTCTTTTGTTCATCCCTCCATCGTGTCCCAGCCAGTTTCCCCGACCACCCCCCTTCCTCCCCCACAAATCAGGTCACCGACAGTTCGTCCTAGCTCTTCTATCGGCCAGACAATCCGCTCTCGAAGACGACCTTCGATCCGACACCAAAACTCGACAGCCGATTCGGATGACATGAACACTGACGGTGTACAATCGGACGAGTCCCCGGATACCGAGATGTCTGGCACCGCTGAGATCCCACCTGCCGTTAACATCCAGGACATGTCAATGGAGGAGGGAGAGAGTATCTTGGCTGAGGCGGCGATCGATATGGCGACTCCCAGTGCTTCCGAAACACAAGAGGCTGGCACGTTTAATATCACACACAGAGGCCCCGTGGATGGGAGCATCGGTAATGCGGCGGCCGCTACACCAGTTCCTGCCATTGCCGGGCTCTCTGAGAGCCGACCAACCATCGTTCCGCCACCCCAGCCCTCGATGCAAGGCTCCGTCATCCCACGTTATCTGCTTGATCGCCAGATGATCCCCAACAACCCGCTGATCCTGGCTGCGATGCCTCGCGAGGAGGATGTGCTCATGTCATTGCAACTCCTTGCATATGTTTCCAAGTACTGTAACCTGCGGCTATACTTTCAGAAAAGTCACTTGGTACCCCACCTCAAGATTGGCAAGGAAATAGACCGCCTGGACGCGGATAACTTGGAGTCGGAGTCTCTGTCCGATTTCGAGGATGACGACGAAGATGACGATGAGTGTGAGGAAGAGTTTTTGCTCCCTAACGACCTCAACATCTTCCCCTTGGTCGAGAGGTTCACCACCCGATACCACTCGACAGATATGCAATACTGGGCCGGCGTGGTTATGAGAAACCTCTGCCGCAAAGATGATACACGAGGCGGTATCCGGCAGTGCGCATACTACCAGTGCGGCAAATGGGAAGAGTACACCCGCCAGTTCGCCAAGTGCCGGCGATGCAGGCGTACTAAGTATTGCAGCAAAGAGTGCCAGAAGAGCGCATGGGCGTTCCATCGCCACTGGTGCATCGCCGCGGCTTCATGATAAGGGCAAGTCGAGGACGAAGCTTTTAATGATTATAAGTTGACGTTGCGGACATGAAAATATTCTGCTTGTTTCCTGTTACTTTTTTGCCGGTCGGTACTGCATAGCAAAGCAAAATCACTGCATATCAAGTGCATGGCGTCTGTTTGTGATACCACTTCCTTTTACTCTAGTTTCTTTGTTTCTTTTGTTTTCCTTTTTCTCTGTTATTATTTGTGTTTTTTTTTTTTCTTTTTTTTTTTTTTTTCTTTGTCTCCCTGTTACAATTTCCGCCGATATATGCGCGAAGTCCACAGCGACAGAGGGACCAGAACAAACCCAGAAAAGGATTATCCGGACAATTGTCAGTTAGGAGAATCCGAAGGACGAAAATCTTCATCACTACTGTCGAACTTGTCGGAAACGAATATCCTCTTTCTCCCATGGATCGTCTAGACATCAAATCTCTGGGCAGTTCCGGGATAATACTCAACTACGGAGCAGTGTTTATCGACCGACTCAATGACCGACTTGTATACCACTGCGTCATATCCATGTGTGTTACAAGGCACCACAGAATTTCACACTCACGCCGTGAAACACTCATTATTCCTATATACACTTCTCTTTTGTCTAATCGTTGCATTGGTGGCGAATCATGGAGTCAAGCTTGGCAGGGAAAGAGCGAGATGATTAGACGGGGATGAGTTGAGGATGCCAAAACTTTGTGCCTGTTTTCTTATTTCACTACCAACTCTGGCTGTAACTGGGTGTGCCTTTTGTTTTTGTTTGTTTCTTTATTTTGTTTTGTCATAATGTCTTCTGTCTGAGCGGGTTACACTTTGATCATGAGACGAAGTATGAAGTCGAAACGGGAGGTTTCTCTTAGTTAATACCGAATGTCAAGCGTTTTGAACTTGACTTGACGCCGGTAACCACTCGGAATGTTGAGACGAAGGAGAGAGCAGGCGATCGGTTATATGTTGGTAGGTATGCATCAGGATGAAGCAGAGAGGGAGGCAAGCATTTTGCAAGACGAGATATATTAGGAGCCTTATAGTTGTGCGAGGGGTTCTAGGAAAGTTGGAACATGGAATTCACAGGTCTCGTTGTATCTTTTATTGACAACATCAGTAGTTTAACTAAGCTCGCGTTGATGCCAAGTCACTGTTGATGAAATTTTCGTGTGGTTTTCCACCTGCTATGATTACTAACAGCCATATTTTCAGCTGAAAACAGTAAATACGAAAATTATTTCAACCGTCATTCAAGGCCGATTAGCAACCCAACCTCAATACTGAAGCGCTTTAGACGACTGTCGGCTCTTGCTCCCCGAACTCAAGAAGCTAGCTACCTGACCCTCCTCATCTCCTCTTGGAAGCCATCGCCACCCGTTTACTCTTACCAGGCCTGGGGGCCGACCTTGGGCCCTTGCCACCCTTGCCCTTCATCCTGCCGACGCTGAAGCCGCTCAGATCTCCGGAGCTCATGGCGTCGCCCGACTTGGAGTACTTCTTCTTGCCGCCAAAGCCGTACTTGTCGTTCTTCTTCTGGCGCTTGCGGTTCGGCTCGTCGCGGTTCCGGTCTCCAAAGGCCGAGTTGCGCTTGCCGCCGCTGGGCTTCTTGAGCTCGTTCTCGACGCCAACGTCGAAGATGTCGGCCTCGCGCTCGCCGAGGGCAGATGAGCCACCTTCTTGGCGTTCTAGGGGGGTAGGGTTAGTAAATAGTAAAATGACATGGGACAAAACAGGGTTCATGTATATGTAGGAAAGAAGGACATGTCTTACTCCTCTTGAGATCCTTGATTTTCTCCAGCGTGTCCTTCTTCGCCTTTGCGCGCTCTTGAAGCTTGGCGACCTGGACCTGCTTGCCAAACTTCTTGAGGTCGCGAAGCTTCCTGGCCTCGGCGGCGGCCTTCTTGGCGGTGGCGTCCTCAACCAGCTTGGCCTTGACCTTCTCCATGTGCTCGTCGGGCTTGACCATTTCGGCAAAGTAGTCGCCGGGCCTGGTGAAAGGGACGCCCTCGGCGCGGAGCAGCTGGCGGGCGCGCTTTGCGGCGTCGAGCGACTGCTTGTACAGGGCCAGCTCGCGGGCGAGGTCGTCCGACACGTCGGGGATCGAGGCTTCGGTGGGGGCGGTGCCGGGCGCCGGGGTGACGCACATGTGCGTCGCGAACGGGACAGTGCCGTCGGTCGGCAGGGCGATGCGCTTCAGCGCGGCCAGCAACGCCGTCGTGTTATTGATGGTCAGGCGTTGGTGCGGGACAAGGTCCGACTTGTCGTCCTCGGGGAGGTCCTCCAGGTCGCTCATCGGGATATCCTCGTCATCTTCGTCTTCTTCTTCGTCTTCTTCGTCGTCATCGTTTGCTGCGGCGGCAGGCTTGGCTTTCTTTGATGTCCTGTCCTTGGTCTCCTTCTTGTCTTTTGACTTTTTCGGGCGGATAATCTTGGCTTCCATCTCTACCTCGGACTCGGAGTCGGTTTCGCTGTCCTCCAAGTTGCCCAAGTTGATCTGCGGAAGAGGGGCTGCGTTAGTCCAACGTGCTTGTTGATGTGATTGGCAAATTTTCCAGGTCTGAAGCGCACCTCTTTGTCATCATCACCCTCGTCGTCGTCCGACTCCTCTGCCTCCATGTCGAACAAGGCATTCTCTACTTCATCCTCGTCGCTCCCCTCATCATCCTGCCATTCCTCGTCATCCTCCTGCAACTCGGAGTCGTCGCCACGGTAGCGCTTTGCCTTTTCTGCCTTTTTCTTCTCCTTCTCCTTCAGGTTGGCCTTGACCTTGCGCTTCTCCTTGATTTTGCGATAATCCAAGCCCTTTTCGGCCGCGAGGGCCAGCTTGAGCTTTGATTTGTGCACCATTGCCGTGTTCGGTCGGTCCTTTTCTTTGGTAGGCAATTGACTTGTTTAATGACGAAAAACTATTAAAAAGAGGTATGTTGGTGTTTTATTTCCTTTTCCTTTTCCTTTTCCTTTTCCTTTTCCTTTTTTTTCGCGACGTGAAAAGGGTCTACAGGAACGAAGCGCTTTGGTATCCCGCCTTTCCACACCCCGGATCTCTCTAATTTTTTTTCTGGATTCTGCCCGCTTATCGGGCGCAACTGTGCCTTATCGCCCGCCGGTAGTGGGGCAGCTTTGAGCTGACCATCACTGTGTTAGTGGATATGCGCCTGGCTAACCACACTGTACGCCTCCCCCCAAAGGCAGTCAGGGGTACTTACTTTGTCCCGTTCAAAAAAACAACAAGATATCTTAACCCTATTCGACCAACCGACAACAGCATACTGAAAACCTTATAGTAGGTGATAGGCTCAAGAGAGTTTTCCGATTAAGTTGAAAAAACAGCAACAATGCTTGGTGAAACGAATGCAACGAGACATCCTCAGCTGGGCCTTATCTGAATCCCACTGTTCGAGTCACAATGTTAGCATGTCGGGATTTTCTATTATGGGAAATGTTGCTTTTCTTTCAATCTTTTCCCTCATTTGATATCACAAGAGGTTATACATATGCCTCGCTTTGCCATATGCCTCCATAGATAGGCCATGTCACTTGGTTAGTGATTTCATCACCAGATCATCGAAAATGTCAAGTTGAACATAGACCAACATGATACCGCGCGAGGTAAGACTAAAAGCATCACTGACCATGACCTTGAGCCAAGGAAATGTCACAGAGGTTGTCAAGTATGCAGACGAAGAACCCAATCCTGTTTTGGACCGACAAAATGATTTTGATTCAAAGAGCCGACCCTATATGAGACCCTGTAGCGAATGACTGTGTGCTGGAGGCAGTATGTAAATGAGCAAAGAAAGCCAAAAAGCCCGTTCCCCATCGCCAAACCGCTCAGATAACACCTTCACTCGCAACTATCTAATTTCCCACCGCCTAAGGAAAAGTTGAATGAAAAAGACAGCCCAATTGGCATCTCGCGAAAGATGTCAAAAGGCCGTCCGTGGTGACTCGTAAAGAAGAAAAGGCCATTCCGAGGTCAGCAGTCCGTTTTAGCTTGGTCTAGTGATGAACCGCCAGGGGATGATGTCTTTTCTGAAGAAGCGAAAGAGTTTGTGTATTTGCTGGAGGGTTTTCCGAGCCTGCGTGTGCTGCATGTCTCCTTTGAGAAGAGGAGATGATGATTGAAAGACACTTCATCTTGGTTACTTTGTGGCTAGAATTTCCGACTGCCTGTGGCGTACATGTGTGTGTACTTTGGCGTGACAGGCTACAGAGACATCGGTGTAGTTGGGTGGCAGTCTTTGGGTACCGGGTCTAGCTCGGCCTGCTTCTCATGGAGAGTGGCTCCTGGTGTGGAAGCCACTTTACATGATGACGCAGTAGTGGATGGGGCCGGCCCTGGCGCCAGCAACGGGAGCGGGAATGTTCTTGGTGGAGGGAGACATTTTGATTGTTGGGGGTTGGGTTGGTTGGACTTGAAAAGTCGTGAAGATTGTGGTGTAGCTGTTGGAAAGTAAAGTTGCGATTGTGGGTGTGGAGAAGACAAGGTTCTGGAGTCGTTGAAGGGGGATCTTCTTCGAGACTTTATACTTGGAAGAGGACGGCGGGGAGGGCACTTCTTCGAGGCAGAAGATCTTTTCCAATACTGCTTCTGCCTGAGCTTTCCCTTTCAGTATCCGTCTTTGATCGCATGCATCATCTTCGAGCCAGGATGATAGAGAGTCGCTGGTACATTGTGAGCAGTCAAGCCAGGGGCCCTGACGGATTCGTATTGTCTTGGGGTACACAGCTTCGCCTGGTGCTTCCTAGCATTTACTACGAGAATGTCGGTGGCAATTAGGTACCCTCTACTACAACAATATCTCAACTGCAAAGAGTCTACAAACTCCGACAAGATATCACTTGCCGGTTATCACCGCAAGCAGGGAGATATCGCGGTGGGACAAAGCAAGGCTCTGTTCAGAGAGTAATGTTTCCTCGAGGTGTAGTTCTTGATATTGTGTGACGTTGGTATTGTCTGCGCCGGTCTAAGGAGCCTCCTTTAATGACAGTCATGTCCTCAGAGCATAGTTTTTGTCCTGCCTTTTGTTGCTTCCAAGGCACGTGGGAAGATACGGCATGGCCTCAAAATTGAGTCAACAACCGAGTCTTTTTCCCGGGGAAGGGGTTCTTGATGCAGCGAGGTGTTACCCGTGCGGACGGGCTCGACTGAGTAACCTTGGCTAGTTGCAGATGCAGCCTGGCTTAATTTTCTTTTGTCTTGTACGACTTTGTTGGTTCCGAATCAAGGAGTGATGCTGCGAGGAGCTTAGTATTGTTCTCCCCCCCCTCCTTAACATATTCCTTGGTATTGTTCCACGCCACCCAGAGCCATTCCTCTACGACTGAAAAGCCACGAAAACGTACTAAAGTTGAGCAAGAGGCAAGACGAATTCAGAAAAAAAATCTATTCTAGAAAGGTCGAAAGTGCTTCAATTTGACAAGTTGACAAACCCGGCACATAATGGTTGATAGTAACAGCAGACCGGTCTCCGACGCAACAGGCATGTTCTATGTCCAAGCTTGTAAGGGGCTGGCTTGGTATTGTGCTTCTGTCCCACGATGAGATCATGAACGGCAACCACACTAGAATACTCCGGATTTTGCTCCAACCAGAAAACGGTCAGAATCAGAAGCGAGTAAAGGGGAGCCTGCACACATGAAGCAGCACAGCGTCAGCATCGAATCTCCATGTCCATCGCCACCAACAGCATCCAGTTCTGGAGTTTTTGACGCCCCCAAGCACCCACACCGGGATGCAGCACCAGATGGGTAGCATGGCAGCTAAGCCCTTTGGCTCGGAAAGAATAATTAAACTTACCATTTCCCCCTGAGGGTGATGACCGCCCAAGTCGCACCCTGCTCGTCCACCTCCTTTTCGACATTTGTCTGAAAGCAGATGGCGCTCATGATGCCGTCACCAAACTTCTCATTCATGACCGCCTTGAACGAGTAGCCATAATTTTGCACAACCTCATACAGCCGGTAGATGAGCGGCTCGACCGGCGGCATGGGGCCCGAACGACCCCGGTCCGGAAAGTTAGTCATCTTGGATAGCGACTCCTTGGGCACGCCTAGGAGCTCTGAGAGAGCCTCGACGTCCTCACCCGACGCCTGCACCTGTCCGTAAAACATGCCCGCCACGGCCACCTCGCTCCTGCCGAGCTTGGAGGCGATGGCCTCAAAGGTGAGCTTCTTGGCAGTCTTGGCGTCGAAGAGGGTCTGCGAGTGCACTGGTAGCCGGCTCGCCATTGAGTCCTAGGGCAAAAGTACCTTGACTTAGTCCTGTCCTTCGTTTTTTGAGGGCAAGGGGACAGATTGTTCCTGAATGATTGGTGCCTGGGGGGGGGGACTTACATCAAGGGAGGCAAGTCTTGTCTCAGCCATTGTGAGCGGAAAGTATAAGAGAAAGCTTAGATAATGAGATAATGTGACGAAAAAAATATGACAACAGGCAAACGTCGTCAGATGCTCTTTGCTTCCAAGACTTGTGGTATCTTATGCTTATGTATGGCAATCTCATTTAAAGATATGCTAATTCGAATAGACTTTTGAGGGAAAAGGGAAAAGAGAAGACGCAATGAGACCAACCAACTATAAATTGGAATTGTTCTCGACCTCGCTCATCCACTGCATCATCGTGCAGTCACACTGTTCCATGATAGCACTAGCAAGTCGTATACCCCGCTTTCATATGTAAGTTAATTACGTGGTGTCTGGTGTGTAATTTACCTGGCAAAACGATCTGTATCATCAGCTTGAGAGACGGAGGAATGTCGGGGTTTCGGTATACTCAGCATTACAGATCTGTATTCAAAACTGGAGAAATATGGAGATCGCAAGGCGAGAAAACTTGTTGCAACGCTGGCAAATGTATATCATTGATCCAAGCACTCGATCGAAAGGCACTTCAACTTACTTATCCAAACGACTAACGTAATCCCATATCCAAACAGTGGTCACTCGGGCTCCGACATTGTTCTTATCAGCCGAGATGCCAACCGACAGAGAAAAAAATCCAGACAGAAGCGAGCGTGGGTAGGTGGATTTGTTACAAGAAGGTTTCCAATGGATCTTCGGGTTGATCGGCTTGCAACTTTGCCTTGCTGGTATCAGAACTCCAAGGCGCCGTATAGGACCCCACTTGCTTACACCCACCAACCCACCAACCCCCCACCTCGCCTATGTATTATACTGTACAGTAGAGGCAGTGAAAAACTTCCAAAACGCCAAAGCAAAAAAAAAAAAAAAAAAAAAAGCCCGCCCCCAAGAAAAGCCAAGATTGAGCCAAGAGATGCGTAAAACGGCACATTTCAAGGTTCATGTAAATCATCAAACTCTCATCTGACCTACCATTCATCGCCAATGTCGCGCATATCTTGAAACGTTATAATCGATCGGTGGACATATAAAAGAAACGCTCCCTCACAAAGGATCACCGCAAATATTCTGCAGATGACGTGAACCAGGGTTTGGATTAACCTCTAGGTCTAATACTCAAAATTATCCCACCAACCAACTTAACTCCAGCTAGACCAAAAAAAAAAAACATGCTAGATTCAAAATAGCCACATATGCTTGGTCCAATCCCTCCTCGTCGCCGCCCTGAGATCATCCACGTTGAGCATGTCAACACCCTCCTTGACCAGGCTGTCCCAGATGCTGTTCCTGACGTGGATGGGCCACGCGGGAATGTCCCAGTACCTGACCTTGAGCCCTCTGTCGTGCGCCGACTTGATCTGCTCCCGAATCTTGCGCAACTGAGAGTCGCCCAGCCCGCCGAACCACACGTTACCGATCGAGTTCTTGAACGGCACGCTGGCGTAGTACGAGTTGGTCGAGTCGTACTTGCCGCCCTCGAGCCGGTCCAGCGGCGCGTCGTAGAAATAGTCCCGCTGCGTCGCGTTGGCCATCACAAGGTCGAATGGCGTGTTGCCCGTCCCCACCACCGTCACCGGCCCGTACGTGACCTTGCCGTCCTTGAACTCGCTCAACCACCCCCTCGTCCGAAGCGGCTCGAGCTGCTTCACCACCTCCTTCCACGTGTCTGCCCCGCCCGTCTTGACGTCCACCAGCAGCGTCAGCGTCTGAGAAGGGTTGACGTCGAACACGCCACGGCGCGAGCCGTTATTGAACTGGTGCGAGGGGTTTTGGTGCTCCAGGATCTTCACTATCGGGTCGACGTAGAGCGACCTGAACGTTCGGTTGGGCTGTAAGGCGGCCGTGTCGTGCCCGACAAACAGATCAGTGCCGCGGTTCGGGAAAAGCCACACGTCGGCCTCGACTCCGGTGCAGCCTGCGTGCAGCGCCGAGAAAAGCGGCACCTTGCGCCAGTAGTCGTTGTGCGAGTGGCACGAGATGGGCTGCACATCGCGTAGGAAGTCGGTCGGGTACCAGGCTCGCTCTTCAGTGCCGCTCCCTACCCTTCCCCAGTCGGCGAATATCGCATCTGGATCATCTTCGTGGTCCAAGGCCTTTCGTGAGAAGAATAACAGACCGTTGATGACCAGCAAAACGCTCCTGCAGAACGGAGCAGTAAACAAGTCGTTAGCGGCGAAAAAAAGGCGCTACAAATAGAGTGGATAAAACAGCAACCACAAACTTACAGTAATGTAATGCCGCAAACCATTCCACATATAGCCCACTTGCGGGCCCTTCGCCGCCGTGGCGCATCTGAAATGGTCACCTCCTCCTCAACCCATAGAGTATCGGACCTCTGGTCGTCAAAGTATTCACTCTTCATTAGTGGATCCTCCTCCAGCGGCTTGAGTTTTTGCCCTCTTATCCGCCAGCTGCTCTGGATGTGCCTTGTCGGGGAGAAGCCGAGCAGACCTGTCGGCGATGACAGTCCCGACAGTGTGGCGGAGCGTAGACCTTCGCACTCGTTTGGCGTTGTGGGCTGAGATGGGGGAAGGCCGAAGAATGGGTTGGATGCCTTGAAATCGGTAAATGCCTTTTTCGGTGTATCTTCAGGGTCGCTGGCATGTACAGCGACTATAACAGGAGACTTGTCGTCCTTTCCGGGCATGGGACTGGCGACGGTCTGATTGGTGATACCCATGGTTGGGAGATGAACACAAAAAAGAAGATTCTAACACACAGTTTCAACAGTACATAATGTGGTGGAAAATAAAAAGAAGGCTCGATCCCAACGTAGCAGACCGAGTTGCACAATATTGCTAAGCAAAAAAAGGCGCGAAAGAAATGAGGCGGGCAATGGTTGCAAATATTGTAGATCAAAGTGCTCTGGAAATCGAACGCCGTGGCGGAAATACAACCGAGCTTGCGCCTAGTCTGGGTATAGGTCATAAAGTTAATGTGTGGCTCCAGGGGAAACCAAGACTGGGGGAGAGGAACCACTCTGCGCTAGTCGTGCCAACCTGGCGGGGACCAAGTTTGAGTCTAGAACTAGAGCTGGGATTCACAAGTAAACGAGTTCGGGTGAGTGAGGTCGGTTAACCTAGGTAGGTACCTGAGTTACCTTACCAAACACGAAAACTTTGGAAAGCTAACTGTATGCCACCAGAATGTTGGGCGGGCCTTGAGTGGATGCGCCTGTTTGACACTTGGTGAAAATTGTATACAACTCTGATTGTCTCGTCTGTTGCGATAATCTTGAAACAACCGGCGAACGGACGGCAAGGTAAATGACAGCTCGGTGTTTTTTCTCTCTCTCTCTCTCTCTCTCTCTCTCGCTTGTCGGAAAAAAACAGCAATTCTAGAAGGAACCAGGAAAATTCACGAGGATGGAAAGGAAAAAAAAACACACACACACACACACACACACACACAAAAAAAAAAAAAAGCCAAATAAACCAGCAGCAGAGATAATGTTGAAAATGAATGCCCACAGAACAAATCAACTTAATTCAGGACAACGCATTTCCACACCACCATCCACAAGGCACAGGGAAAGTTCAGCCCTTCCTTGCTCTTTCCCCGCCAATCGGGCAGCGAACCTACCGAAAATAGGAACAACGAGGTAACATTTTTCACAAATGGTCACATCCTGGCAAGATCCGAGGAGAAAACAAGCACAGCTCCGAGTTGCGCCACAAGGGCGAGGACCAAACATAGTAGAGCACAAGGAAATGCCTTGTTCCAGGCGATGACCCCATGGCCTATGCAGGTTAAAAAAAAACAAAAAAGGACCAGGGACCAGCCTGGCCAGGGTGACCAGCAAGGCCCAGTCGGTTCATCGCGAAAAGCCCAACAGTAGCCCCCCTGCAAAACATCATCCCGAAATGGCATAATCCTGAAGCGGCCCACATTGGGACGCCTGCGCGCACAGCTTTGCCAGGGGTCCAGCGATTCAGAAGTCTGGACTGGTCCATTGAAAGCTTGACCAGCGGCAATTTTCCCCCAGTTGTTGGGTGTGCGGAGTACCATCCACAAAGAAAGCATATGAGTCTGGGTCTAGACCTGGACCACCATCACGTGTACTTTGTACAACTTTACGGAGACTCCGTTGAATTGATTGCCAGTCGCAAGGTGTAGATAACCCATGCAATCTTTAGGACTACCACGGTAGACCCTTCCACGTGGAATGATGGTTAGCTATCCGAGAAAAGCCGTGTACGCAGTACGTGCGCCAAGCCGACATTCAGATCCATCAAGTCTCGATCGGATATCTCCATCCAGGCTATCCCATAGCAAGTCGCCCGAAATCGGGGACCAATAGATTTTCAGCTCTCCAACATGCTCCCGTCGTACCGCCAGTATGGCACCTTGCACGTGGGGGGTAGTACAATATCGGTTATTGATTGGCCCGCTTGAGCGTTCTGGGGTGCCAGTCTTGAAATATAATAGCCTTTTCAGGTCCAAATTTGGCAGGTGGTTAACATGCATCATTTCGGTGTGCAAAACGATCTGAGAGTAGAGTAGATGGCCAAGTCTTTCATGTGAGATGAACTTGATTTGTAGATTTAGATTGCGAAAAGCAAGTCCGCCATCACACCATCGCATTGACTCTGTGATGAGTCTTGCCCTTTCGTCCTGATCAATAGTGGGGTTTGTTCAAAGGCGCACGACGAATAAGATGCAACGGGTACACGTGAAGGGCCGGAAAGTTCAGCTCAAAATGCGAACAGCCAACATAATCAGCCGGATGCATGTACAGAACCCGCTTGCTTTATAACAGTACTCTACTGTGGATAATTTCTCTTTTTACTTTTTTGTCATACCATCCTTCATGCCATTGTTTCTTTGGGTCTTTCCGGCAAGGTCTCTGCAGGAGCATTCCCTGCAGCGCCAGGGTGTCGCGTGCCCTTATTTTTGACCTTCTTCTCCTTCTTCTTCTTTTCCTCTGGCGGGTAGGCTTTCTCAGTAACTTCCTGCCACTCCTTAGAGGCCTCAAACTCAGCCTGTATGGGTGTCAAGAGCTCAAGGAGCGCCTTGGTAGTTGCCGGCTTCAGAAGCTGCGGGGTGAGCTATTGTGGAGAGTAAATATCAGCCCCAGTATCCACCGCCATACTGTCCATCATATATAAGCAAGACATACCACGTCGTTCTTGTAATCTTCTCGGAGTTTTGCGATGTCGTTGTACACAAGAGGTTCTAGACCATCACGCTCACGCTCAACGTGGAACTCTTGTCGCCCTGTCTTGAGCTTGGAGGCAGGGAGTCTTGACGACGTCATTAGCTTTATTATTCTCACCTCCCATTAGGTGCGGCAAATCAATAACTGTGCGGCTTACAAAACATATTCGATAAAGGCTATTATGCCATTACCATCCGGCACCTTTGGCACAGCCTCGGCTTTTCGTAGCTTCTTCGCCACAGCCTCAGCGCTGTCGAGGAGATCGATTTTGCTGTCTGAAGATGCTGTCAGCAAAATTTCTTGGCCTTCGACTCTTTTTCTCTTCAAATAAAAAAGAGGTGCAACATACCAGGTTCGCTGGAGCTCATCTTAGCCCCTTGCTGTTCATTCGAGTATGTCAGTCACAACTCGTGGTCAGGATCACCCCTCAAGTTCGATCGTCAGGAATTTGGTTCCATCATACCAAGCCTGGAATCATGGGGTTCATCAGGTGTGCTCTTTGTTTGTAGCCAATCTTGGGCAAGACGTCCTTGGCCAGCGTAAAAATCTTGCGCTGGTCAGTACCACCGAACTGCGCATCGCAGCCAAGGTACTCCTCATCCAGAGCCTGCAGCAGGGGGTAAAGCAGTCCGCTCAGTGGTGCATTGTCCGTCTGCTTGACCACCTCAGCACCAGCCTTTCGAGCGTCGTGCTCCGACGTTAGGGATGTCAATTTGTAGATATCCATGATGTAGTCCGGTCCCTTCTGAAACTCGCTGCCGAGGATGAAGCGCAGCTTCTCAGTTGGCACGCCAACAGCCTTGAGGATGGACTTGATGACATGCTGGTAGTACTGGGCTCGATACTGGACGATCTCGATCGGAGCCTTGAGGTTGTCGAGAAAGCCGTGGATGTCGGCAAGGAGGATCGTCAATTCGCATCCTGCCGCGAGGAACTGGGCAATCTTCAGAGCAGGTACGAAGTAACCAATGTGTGGACGACCAGTTGTGGCGGTTCCTGGAGAATCGTATGGTCACTCATCAAACATCCGCCTTTGGTCGTCAACTAAGTTGCTTGAAAGTGAACTTACCCCAGTATATCTTTGGGTCTCGACCTTGTGCCAAGATATCCTCGATAATCTCAATGTTGAGATGTTCTTCCAAGTTCTCTTTGATGAGAGCAAGCCTCTCCTCTTTGCTGAGTGACGCCATGGCTGTTGTTGTCTGTCAATGCCTTGCGAAAAGGAAGTTTGATGCGATGCAATTGGCGTGCTGGGAACAACTCTGTGACTTGCCACGCTAGTGACTCTGATATTGCGGGGTCCCTTTGCTTGGGAGGGGTGACTCAAACTCATGGCAGAATTAATAGTAGTGACGCGCAGTGAGCGCGACTGGAAGGCGGTGTCTAACTGAAGCCATGAAAGACAGCGCAGTGCGAAAAAAAAGTTTTAGTGGGGCCGACGCTGGGAACTTGCCCAAGGCACTTCGCGTCGCAATTGAACTCCACTTCGAGCTATTGTCTTCCTGAACGTAGGTCATATTCGAGGATACAGGTTTATGACTGTACCAAATTTTTAAGGCCAAAATGCCTCACAAACATACAAGGAGAGAGAGAGATGAATCCGAGTAAGTGGTATTCTAAGCTTTGTCCTCTACTCGACAGCAAGCTAACCATTCGACTGCACAACAGCTTCAACCTTCCCCCAACGGTGATAGCAAGGCCACTCCCGGTAGCTGCCCACAAGAAACAAGCGGCGGCGAAGCAGACCGGTAACAAAACCTCAACGGCACATTCAGTCAAGAGTACGAAGCGAAAGCGGGGCCGTGACGCGAATGGCGATGATGCGCCGAGGGCTTTCAAGAGGTTGATGGCATTTGCCGGGGGCCAGAAGTTGCGTTCGGGCCTAGACGATGGAAACCCGGCGCCATCGAAGAAAAAGAAGAAGAACAACGCCGCCGAATCAGCCGCAGCAACCGAGACTCAAACACAGAATGAGAAGGTAGAGATCCCCAAGATCAAACCTGGTGAGAGAATGTCCGACTTTGCGGCTCGGGTGGACGCCGCACTTCCCGTCAGCGGATTAGCCAACAAAGGCATCAAGAACGGGAAGGATCCGGTCGGCCTCAAAGTATGGAGGACGAGGAAAGAGCGCCAGATGCACAAGCTGTACGATCAGTGGAGGGAAGAGGAGCGGAAAATCCAGGAGCAGCGTGAAGAAGCGGCTGAGCTAGCCGAGGAGAAGGCCTTTGAGGAGGAAGAGGCTGGCATCAAGTGGGATGGGGATGATGACGGCGAGACTGTGGGAACATCGGGAAAGAAGAAGAAGAAGAAGGGCAAG
This sequence comes from Pyricularia oryzae 70-15, assembly GCF_000002495.2. NCBI lineage: Eukaryota > Fungi > Ascomycota > Sordariomycetes > Magnaporthales > Pyriculariaceae > Pyricularia > Pyricularia oryzae. Next base: position 1,912,940 of record NC_017844.1, on the reverse strand, counting down.
AGGGCTCGGTTGCTTGGAGAAGCAGCTGCAAAGGAGGATGACCCTTGGGAGGAGCTGAAAAAGAAGCGGGGAGAGGCAAAGATTGGACTGAACGATGTCGCCCAGGCGCCCCCGGAACTCAAGAAGCTCACGGGCAAGAAACTGACGGTGAGGGGTGCAGCTGTCGAGGTTGACGGCATACCCAAAGCCGCTGGAAGTTTGAGGCGGAGAGAGGAGCTCCAGGAAGTCAGGAACAACGTGGTGACATCGTACAGGAAAATGATGGAGCAAAAGAGGGCAAGCATGGCTGTATAGTATATACTGTAGATCTTTGCGTTGTCCTCGTCCAAACATACGATACCCCCTCCTCGTCAATGCCGTGCAAGTAATTGAAAATTATGCTATTCTCGTATAACTCGATCAATCACAACCGTAGAGTTCACGCGCACATGTGATTCCGTACCTACCTTGGCGGCGGGATCGCAAGGTGGGGCAGTAGGCTGTCTCTTTTTTTTTTTTGCCCCACCACTCAAATGCATTGCTAAATCGTGTACTCTAAGGTGTTGGGTTCGATTCTAGCGCTTGCTCACACTCTCACAATTTTCTCACTTTCTCGACATGAAAAAAACTTTTCGACCCTCGCGTATCATTCTCCTTCTCAAATACGTACTAGGCCGCATTGCTGGACTCACATGCAAAATCGATATCGCACTGGTCACCAGCAAGTCATTCCCCCTACGTTCTGACCGGCTGTTGGGTTTAATCACACGACGAACTAGAACTAGAACAGTTGTGCGTGCGTCGCAGAAAGTTGAAGCTGGACCAAACAAAGATTTTAACTCAACTTTTCTGCCTCGTTGCTAATCCATCACGACTTGAACTCACACAGTCTGTTCTGGAGCTGTTGTGACCTCAGTCTTTTTTTCAGATGGCTTTCTAGGTATGCATTTGCCTACCAATTTAACCCTGTCAATCCAACGTCAGAATGTCGCTAATTGTTCACGAAACGCATCTACTTGGTAGCCAAGCTAGTCTATCAAAATGGGTAAAGGGGTGGATGGCCTGGTGGAGTGGTGTGTGAGGGAGATATCGTTTGCGGACGACGAAGGTAGGAAGGCCCTTCACTGGCATTACAAAGGCAATGCTAACGACTGACAGGCCTTACTCCCCAAAAATTTGTTCTCGTCGTGAAAAGGTATCTCGAAGATGCAGACAACAAGAACGAAGCAACAGCAAAGAGCGGCGCTGTCATTGAAAACACGGCAAATCTAGATGTCGACCACCTTGACCCAGTGGACGTCGAGATTGCGGCTCCAGTGTGGCATGATGTGGCTGCCAGAGCCGAGATATTCGTCGGTAGCAGCAGGTCTGACAAAACTTGGAATCACCTGCCCTTTGAGTCCATCTATGAATTACCAGATACACCAAAAGATGCGGCGCAGTCGGATACCATTGTCCATGCGGGCAAAGATGACCTGCCGAACTTCCAGCCGCGGATATTCACCTCTGAGGAACTGACGTGGATCAACATCACAGGCCATGGCATTGACTTTCTCAAGATCCCTCCCCTCTGCTGGAAACTGTTGCCCAAGCTCGCATCCTGTCACTACGAGGGTTGTTCACAGGGAAACCTGTGTAAGATGGGAGGGGGCGACATTCGGTCTGTACCTAAAAGGACAGACAAACTTGCTGAACAGGGCTACATCGTCAAGCGTACCGTGGTACTCCGCGGCTCCAAGACAAGCAAGCTCTGGCTCACTCAGTTCGCACCTCCGGATCTGCCCAGTGCAGAAAACCCCAACACTTGGGGTCGTGATCTGGACCTGTCACGGGATCACCTCACAAAGAGCTTGCGGCCGGTGCCATGGTGTCACCTTTGGACTGGCGTAACTATTGAGTATGAGTCCTTTGGCCGCACCGCTATCGCTGTGATTCGAGCATGGGAGGTTATGAGAATCGCCGACTTGAAGAACAAGCTAGGCATCCACGGTGTTCGTTGGCAGATGAAGGTTCTCGCGAGAATGCTTCGCAGGTTTGCAAGTGCCGGTATTACCAAGTATGTAGCCGCAAAGCTTGGTGAGACGGGTAAAGTTTTCAAGGACTGCGTCAAGTATGTGCGAGAGCCTACGGACGATGAATGGGAGAAGTACCTTTCAACAGGCGGTGGCAAGGCTCAGTACACCAAGGCCGGGAAAAAGGGAAACAAGTCGGTGGAGCCTAAGATACCTACAGGTGGTCCCAAACCAGTTGTCTCGGCCCAGCTTTCAAAATGGTCGCCCGAAAGGCCGTTGGTCAACCTGGTATACGACACCATCAAGCGATCTGCCTTTCAGGGTCTAACAGGTCCTCAAGTCAGCACTTTGACAGTCGGCTATGCTTTTCGTCGCTACATGGACAGTCTTATGCCTGTGTTATCAAAGTCTGAAATTCAGCCGGGCCATCTCGGCCACCTGACAATTCGTCCTGAGAATAGAGGCCCTCGGTCGCGAGTGTTCACCACTGAGCCTTCTGACGGTCCAGAAATTGCACCTGGAACTTTGAGTGCTACGATCGCAGGTACCCTTGAGCCAGCCGCAGCGTTGGAAGCTTTCGGATTTGGGCCAATATTGGAGACGCTTGCGGCAACTCCGGCGAATGCTACTTTGACTTCCCTTGCACGAATCACCAATGACTATGGCGAGCAGACAAGGATGATGAAGCCGCTTAGCATACATTCTGAGAATGTTATTCTCGCCCAGGCCGAGGGCAGTACCAGTGAGCACCTGGCAAAGAAGGCTCGTCTTGAAAATGTTCCTCAAGTCGAGGAGGAGATTGAAGCATTGAATGCGACAGTGCCACCGGGTGTAGGTTTGCAAGATGCTGGAGCAAGCCAAGATGAAATTGATCAAGCTGATCTCGAAGAGCATACACGTGAATCAAAGAAACGCAGTCGACCGCTCGAGCGCCGACCAGACATCGAACCTGGCGCACGTGCCTTCATTGCTCAGGAGGATGAGCGTCCCAAGAAGAAGGGCCGCCCATCTAAGAACCCAGTGATGCCCATCATCATCAAATTTGTTGGCCAGAGCGTCCAGCGCTGGCAGGTTTCGGCAGGCTTTGAGCTGTCAGAGTCATCCCTTGCTACTGACGATGAGGATAGAGACATTGAGCCTTCAGATGAGGAAGAGTCTGACGAGGA